>NC_136804.1:6456700-6728758 GCF_951216825.1 Electrona antarctica
TCAATGAAAAGTGGTGTTTATAGGGACCCCAATAATTCTACCAACATTGTGACAGAGCAGCCTCTGTCAGAGTAATGTTGTTCAACAATACACATTCATTGTATTGTTTCTGTATTGTATTTGTAACAAGTTGATTCTCAGTCCCACAGAAGGTGCACATTCTGCTGTGACATGTGAATCTAATATACTTGTGTTTATCTATGCAGATGCTGTAATTGGGACGCTGCCTTGATTGCCTGAAGAGAGCTCTGATTGATTGCTTTAGGGGGAGCGTCTTGTGTGTTACTAAATGCGTTGTGATTTGCTGACTGCTTAGCCAGGGGTGGAGTCAGGAGTCTATATAAAGGGGAAATGGCTCAGTAGAGAGTGGGCTGCCATGGGGAGAGGTTGACTCCACTACCTCTCTGCTAAATTATGTTGACTTATGTTATTTGAGTTCTTTTTTTCACTTATTTCATTTATGTTGTCCAGGCCTGGAATTAATTAAACTTATCTTTCACCTGCAAGTCTGCCTCATGTCCATTATGTCATTTTTATGGTTTTATTACTGACAAACAGCCGATCTACGATCCCACTGGGTAACAATTGGTGGCAGTGGTGGGATTGTAAAGCCTCCCAGGAGGAATTGTCAGTAGAAAACCTAAAATGGCTGGACGAGGGCGCGGTAGCAAACAATTAAGACCTACCCGGAAAAACCCAGGGCTGATGGCAGAAGAGCCTGAGGAGGAGCTAGAGGAGGAGCTGGTGGTTGAGGCGAGTGGGGGAGGGGCCACGGCATCAGATGGATCCCAATTAGCGGCGGACCAGCAGCTGGTGCTACACCCAGATCCTTCAGTAAAGCCAAAGGGGCCACCTGAGAAAAACCTTCCAACTAAGTTAAGTACTCCTACTTCACAAGAGGGCCTTCCTTTTGGGCAACAATTTATGAATGAAATGAGAGAATTCATGTATAGGCAACAAAGAAATGAGAAAAAGTTGTTTGATGGGCTTGAAGATCTGAAATTTGTTGTTTATCACAAACCCAAACAGGAACGGGGGACTGATGACCCAGCTGGTCACCAGAGTCCCTATGATCTGCCCACTGCAGCTCAACAACACCAGCAGCCCAGCCGATGGACAACGCCGACACATGCTCAACCGGAGCAGCAGCACATCCGCCGGTACGACGGGGCCCGGATTCCAGAATTCAGTGAAGGAGAAGACGTGGAAAGCTTCTTCATCCGCTTCGAGCGCATCGCCCGGACATGGGGGTGGAATCATGACGAGTGGGCTGCTCGTGTCGTCACCCTCCTCACCGGTAAAGCGTTGGAGGCCTATGCCAGCATGGACGAGCAGCGTTCTCACCTCTATTCCGACATCAAAGCTGCTGTCCTTGCCAAATACAATGTGACCGAAGAGACCTACCGCCAACGTTTCAGATCTACTAGTACACCAGCAGGAGAGTCGACCAGGGAGACCTACAGCAGGTTGAAGGGACTCTACAGGAGGTGGATGCGACCTGAGACAAAGACGAAGGAGCAGATGGCCGAGGCGTTGATCCTAGAACAGTACCTGCGTGTTCTCCGCCAAGATGTCCGAACATGGGTAAAAGAGCATCAACCACAGACGGGAGAGGAGGCGGCAAAGCTGGCTGTACATCCGGAGCCACCTCGTGAGCCACATCGTGAGCCTTCTCGGCCCTACAAGGTGACTGTGGGTCAAGTTAAATCAGAGGGTGTTAAAGGTGATGCGGTTCTACCCAAGCATGATACAGGGGGCGGGGCAAGGTCTAAAAATGGGGTATTTGTCTGTTTCTATTGTCATCAACCAGGGCACAAAGCAGCTTTGTGTCCGCTTGAGAAACCTAAAGAGGTTAACTTGTGCTATGTTCCTAGACCAGAAATTCAACCCACTATGCAAATTGCTAGGCCCAAATCTATATATGCAACCTCAGTTCTTGTTAATGGGCAGGTTGCTAATGCACTGTTGGATACCGGTAGCTCCCAGACACTGGTGAAGGCAAAGTTTGTAGATAATGAGTCTTTAAACTTTGAGAACCTAGTAGGTTTGGGGTGTGTTCATGGGGAAGAACAAATGTATCCTACTGATGTTGTGAATATTGGGGTGGAGGGCCAAGCATACATGATGATGGTGGGGGTGGTTGATCATCTGGCTTATGATGTCATTTTGGGGGAGGATCTACCAATTCTAACTAACCTTGTTCAGGCTGTGTCAAAGTCGTGTGCTGTGGTTACTAGGTCTCAGGCCAAGGGTTTGCAACCCCTTCCTGATATACATCAAAGTATGTTTGAGGGTGGTACAAAGGTTAGGAAGGATAAAAAGCTGCGCCGCCAAGCCAAGCATGTGGGGAAGGCCAGGGTGCAGGATCCAGTCCCGGTTGCTCCAGATCCTGACACCACTCTGCTGGACCCACAGTGGCAAGTCCCTGACAACTTTAAAGAGCTACAGAGAGCAGATCCTTTGC
Organism: Electrona antarctica; assembly: GCF_951216825.1. NCBI lineage: Eukaryota > Metazoa > Chordata > Actinopteri > Myctophiformes > Myctophidae > Electrona > Electrona antarctica. The sequence continues at coordinate 6,459,165 of NC_136804.1, forward strand.
TTCAACCTTTGTTTGATAAGGTATGTGAAGTAGATGGTGAACCTGTTAAAGCAGCTAATCTCATTGGTGATAAATACATTCTCAAAAATGACCTGTTGTACAATGCAAACAGTGATGTACCTAGGTTGGTTGTTCCTAAATTGTTCCATCAGTTAATTCTAAATTTGGGACACCACGTTCCATGGGCGGGACATCTAGGCCAACAGAAAAGCTATGACAGAATCAGTCGCAGGTTCTATTGGCCTAGACTTTACCAGGATGTTCAGGAGTACTGTAGGACATGTGCAGAGTGTCAAAAAGTAGCTCCAATCCGGAAATCAGATCGGGGACCGTTGCAGCCTTTACCAATAATTGGCACACCATTTGAGCGTATTGGTATGGACATAATTGGTCCACTGGTGAAAAGCAGTTCTGGGCATCGATTCGCTCTCGTAATCTGTGATTATGCAACAAGATACCCAGAAGTCTATCCATTACGCTCTATCCAAGTCAAACACATAGTCCGGTGTCTAATTGATCTGATTTCCAGAGTGGGTGTTCCGGTGGAAATTTTAAGTGATCAGGGTGCCAACTTCATGTCAAAGCTGATGAAAACATTGTACAAGCAGCTTGGCATCAAGGGCATTAGAACTACACCTTATCATCCTGAAACTGATGGGTTGGTTGAACGCTTTAATGGTACACTCAAAAGCATGCTGAAAAAGTTTGTGGATGAGACGGGGAGGGATTGGGATAAATGGATTCCATTCCTGCTTTTTGCATACAGAGAGGTTCCTCAAGCCTCAACTGGTTTTTCACCTTTTGAGTTGGTTTATGGCAGGCAGGTTAGGGGGCCCCTGGATGTACTCAAGGAGGGTTGGGTGGCTGGAGAGCCAGCCCAGTGCAGCGTTGCCTCCTACATCCTCCAGATGCGAGACAAGCTGGACAAGATGAGAGACTTGGCCCAAGAACACCTGAGAGAGGCCCAAACCAAGCAAAAGGTGTGGTATGACAAACATGCCAGAGAGAGAGAACTGACACCTGGGCAGAAGGTATTGTTACTGCTCCCATCCGGTACATCTAAGTTACTTGCTAAATGGCAGGGCCCTTATGTTGTGTCTAGAAAAGTTGGACCAGTAACTTATGAAATCCTGTGCCCTGAAAGGAGACGCCAGAAGCAGATTCTGCATGTCAACCTGCTGAGAGAATTCAAGGAGAGGGCTGTGGCCCCAGCTGCAAAACCAGTGATGATGGTGCAGGTAGCAGAGGATGGAGATGATGAGAGTGACATGGAACCAGTTCGACCACAAGGGGGTGCCATCGAGCCTCCTGAACATCTGAGTGAGGAGCAAAAACAACAACTGGCCCAGGTACAGAAGTCATTCATTCCCCTCTTCCAGGAGACACCAGGTCTCACAGAGGTTATCAGCCACGACATCATTCTGAAGGTCCCTACACCAATCCGGCAGAGGCCCTACCGGGTTCCTGAGAGAATGGTGGAGTCATTGAGGAATGAAGTAGCGACCATGTTGGAGATGGGTGTAATAGAGCCTTCAAAGAGCGAGTGGTCAAGTCCTGTTCTTTTGGTGCCTAAGAAAGATGGAAGTGTTCGATTCTGCACAGATTTTCGTAAGTTGAACAGTGTTAGCTGTTTTGACTCTTATCCGATGCCTAGAATCGATGAACTGCTCGAACGGTTAGGCAAAGCCAAATACATGACCACATTAGACCTTTGTAAGGGTTACTGGCAAATTCCACTCACTACTGCTTGTAGACCTTATACTGCCTTTCGTGCACCTACTGGTTTGTATCAGTACACAGTGATGCCGTTTGGTCTTCACGGGGCACCTGCTACATTTCAGAGGCTCATGGACAATGTTCTAGCTGATTGTGGACAATATTCAGCATCATATCTTGACGATTGTGTCATTTTCAGTGAGTCATGGCAGGAGCATCTCCAGCACCTTGAGCAGGTCCTCCAGAGGCTTCAGAAGGCGGGGTTAACCCTCAACCAAAATAAATGCTCATGGGCACAGGAGGAGGTAACATACCTGGGGTACCGCATTGGGCATGGCCAGATCAAGCCGCTGGTGGAGAAGTTGGAGACCATTCGAGGGATACCCAGACCGCAAACCAAGAGGCAAGTACGGTCATTCCTTGGTCTAATTGGCTGGTACAGAAGATTTGTGCCTCATTTTGCCACAATAGCTACGCCGATAACTAATCTCACTAAGAAGACTGTTTCGTCCCACCTTCCGTGGACTGACGAATGTGAAGAGGCCTTTAGAAAGTTAAAGGAACTATTATGTCAAGATCCTGTTCTGAAGAGTCCTGATTTCAATGACACGTTTCTTGTACAAGTGGATGCCTCTGATGTTGGCTTAGGTGCTGTTCTAGCCCAAGGAGAGCCTGGAGAAGAGAGGCCCATTCTGTTCCTGAGCAGAAAGCTGTTTGACAGAGAAAGGAAGTACTCTACTATTGAGAAGGAGGGACTCGCCATAAAGTGGGCAGTGGATTCTCTTAGGTATTATCTGCTCGGACGGGAGTTCACTCTTCAAACAGACCATCGAGCCCTGAAGTGGATGCACTCAATGCAGAGTCAAAACTCCAGAATATTGCGCTGGTGTCTGGCTCTTCAGCCATACCGCTTTACAATTGAGTACTGTCCAGGGGGTCGGAACATCATAGCTGACTATCTGTCACGTTTACCAGGTATGCACAACCCAGAAGGAGAGGGGGTAAGAAATGTGACAGAGCAGCCTCTGTCAGAGTAATGTTGTTCAACAAGTTGATTCTCAGTCCCACAGAAGGTGCACATTCTGCTGTGACATGTGAATCTAATATACTTGTTTATCTATGCAGATGCTGTAATTGGGACGCTGCCTTGATTGCCTGAAGAGAGCTCTGATTGATTGCTTTAGGGGGAGCGTCTTGTGTGTTACTAAATGCGTTGTGATTTGCTGACTGCTTAGCCAGGGGTGGAGTCAGGAGTCTATATAAAGGGGAAATGGCTCAGTAGAGAGTGGGCTGCCATGGGGAGAGGTTGACTCCACTACCTCTCTGCTAAATTATGTTGACTTATGTTATTTGAGTTCTTTTTTTCACTTATTTCATTTATGTTGTCCAGGCCTGGAATTAATTAAACTTATCTTTCACCTGCAAGTCTGCCTCATGTCCATTATGTCATTTTTATGGTTTTATTACTGACAAACAGCCGATCTACGATCCCACTGGGTAACGGTACCACAAAAAGACATTTAGACATGATAAGACCACTGGAAGTTGGTGAAAATAGAATGTATTACTTTTTGGTTGTAAATATAAATGTATATGATGAGAAGTTGGGCAAACGATTTCCTATCAAATCCATTCAGGTTTCCACCCAAAACAGTGTCGCCATACTAACCCTGATCACAGAAACCTCTTTTAATTAAATGTGGTGTCTATAGAGACCCCAATAATTCTACCAATATAATGGTACCACAAAAATACACATTGATAATGGAATCGTTAGAAGTCTTGACTCACATAGATATTCCTCCCCTGTCTCTCCTTCCCTCCACTCTCTCATTCTCTGCAGGTTTGAAGTCCCCACCACACCTCATCTGTCAATCAGTTACCTGACTCCTCCCTCATCCAATCACCACCACCTGCTGCCAATAAAAGGCTGAGTCCCACCTGGGCTCACTCTCTCAACCAGTACACCTCAGTTTTGTTTGTAGCCCTGTCACTGCTGCATCACTTTTGTCTCCTTTTGTGTCCCAGAGCAAACCTTATGTTTTGGTGTAATGTTCTACTACTAATGTAGATTCTATACTATATGCCCTGCCTTGGGACAGGTAAGACAGAGGCCTCTATACATAGGCACCACGTAGGTAGAACCTTGTTAAGCACACTAGGTAAGGGGTGTTTGCCACCACATGTATTTTGAACTAAGTTTTGGTTAGAGTAGTTAGGTAGGCAGGCTTTTGTTTTACTAATTGTCTAGATAGTTAGTTAGTCTGTCTTTTGTTTCCCTAGCTGCTCCTTTTGTTATTTTGGCAACACTCGTGTCCCCTGGCAGTGGCTTAATTGTTTTTGCTTTATTATATGCGTCATGCATATACTTTTGACCACCTGTAAATATACCTCAACTCAAGAGTAAAAAAGCACATCACCTTGGGTGATTCTAAACCTGTGTTGACTCTGTTTATTTGCAACTCCAATGCTTGACATCCCTTTTTCTTACATTGTTGTGAAACCCTAGCCTCTAGACATGTCATAAGACTATTTGGTCTAGGGGTTTCGTAACACCTCTGACACCTTCATGAAAACCCCAGCCCGATGGCCGTGGGTGATGGCAAGGAACCCGGCCAGGAACCCGTGGATCGCCTGCAGGGTCTTCAGTGTGAAGAAGGTCTGGAGTTGTTCTAAAAAGAAGAGAGTTTAAACTTGGCATTTGTTTAACAACCGGTACACATATCAACTTGTGTTGAATATTCCTTTTGTTGCAGGTCCACTGGTAAGTATGATTATTTCTTTCTTCAAAGGCATATTTCTTTACAAGTTTACTTACCGAGCAGCCTCGGGAGTTGATCCTGGGCGATCTTCAGGAACCGCATCTCCATTTCAACATCCAGTTCCTCGTCTGTATAGAAATGCATACAATTAGTTTAAGATAAAGGTCTTACTGTGTGCTGTGGCATTGGCCATCCCTGTCAGATTGTACTGTAGGCTGTCCAGCTCTGCCTGCGTCAGCCGGGACTGCTTCCTGAACTTTGGGACTCCCAGGGTGTGCTTGAGGAAGCCCCCGTAGTCCAGGATGTAGGCCTTCATGGTGCCAGGTTTTGCCGCTTTGGACAGTTGTCTAAAGTAGCTGTGAAAAGACAATATATGAGTTAAGAACTAAGGAGTTAGTCGTTGGTGGAAACTCTGTGGACTCTACCTACTCTCTGGTCCTTTCTGCATCAAGGAGGGGACGGAGGTGGTCTTTCCCCATGCAGCCAAGGCTTCTGCAGACCTTGGCTGCACGATTGCCCCGCTGCATCTGGTTTTCCAAGTGCTTCTTGTCATTTACCCTCAATGACACAAGGTGTTCCACCCAGTCCCTGACGATGATGGCTGTAGACATAAACACATTTATGAGTGAATACAGGATTTAAATGTTTTTTCCATATCAAAAGGACACACGTCAAGATGTCGTAAATCCTCAAAGTTACTAACAAATTCCATTTGAAAAAATGTAAAAATGAAAAGGATACTTACAAAAGAGGCCCTCCTCCTCCTGGTTATTATTCTTTTCTGTGGCCTTTCTGCCGGCTACCTCGGCTACCCCCTTGACCGGGGTGAGGTAGACCTTTTTGAACCTCTCCAGCTCATTCACCCTCCTCCGGAGCTCCAGGTTCTCCCCAGCAGGCGTTGAAAGTCTGCCCGCAGCTCAAGGCATGCCGACTGCGAGCAGACTGGGGTTGAATTTAAAGAAACATAATTAATATAGATAGATATCTTAGCTGTCAAACATCCTTATTATTCAATATTGATTTGGTCAGGCACAACTTCATATCAATCCCTATGTTAAATGACCCCATAAATGCAAAAGACCCTAACTTGAAGAGTATTGTTCTCACCTTTTTGACCTTCAGGGGGGTTGGTAGGCTGACCTGTTAAAACAAACATCATTAATATGGATATCCTTGCTGTCAAACGTAAGTATCCTTACAATTTGGAACAATTATTGCCCTCACCTTTAACACCTGACGTCGACGGATTGAGAGGTGTCATCCGACAGGTGACAGGTGTCACCGGACCTGGTGACGACACCTGGAGCTGTTGAAACAAACATCATGAATCTAGATGTAAGGACACAAAACGCAATTGTATATTCTCACAATTGGATCAGTAATTGCACTTACGCTGACTAGAGTCAAAGGCAGGCTCTAGCAGGTCAAAGGCCCTGCAAACCTCCTCCACTTCTTCAGGTGTCGCTGTTGAAACAAACATTATTAATGTTGCCCAACAACACAAGTCTTCTTACAATTGGAAATGTGATCGTTCTTACTCAGCTGGGTGGGGTTGGCCTGATGAACTGGAGGGCTGGGCGCTGGGCCTGAGAAGCTGTAGCTGTTAAAAAAAACATTATTAATGTAGTTGACCTTAAACAACACAAGTATACTTACAATTGGAACGGTAGTTGGACCTACCTCCATCCAACAGGTCAAGCCAGCTCACCATCTCGGCCCCTGTGGCCCGTAGGGCAGCCAATTTGGCCATGGTTAGGTTGCGCTTGGCTAGTGTCGCCAAGCGCTTTTTCTCGTCCCCCTGTTGAAAAGCAACAGGTTAAAATAATGTACAGCCGGGTCAATCACAGGATGTTGGGGCAGTGAGGTTCCTATCCATTGGCATTCTACTTTGACCCAATGCGTGTTCCCTGACAGGATTTCACTTCTAGGGGTCACAATGTCATGGGGGCCCTCAGAAGCCAACTGGGGGAAAGTAAGTCTTGCCAAAGGGTTAGGCCATGTTGCCCCCTAATTGGGCATTTTAAATGGGACTTTATAGAGAATAAGACATGCAAGCTTGTAGCGGTTCCACCAAAAGGTTGGACACAGGAGAGAAACCCTACAAAGGTCCCTGTTATAAAAACAGCAACCTACCTGTTAACTCAGGGTATATATATATATATAATAATAATATATATAAAATATAATAAATCAGTACATTTTCAATAACACAAATGAAATGATTTCAACCCCCAACCCACAGTCAGTTACCAAGAAATGCAACGACACAAGAAAAGTCAGTTTAAGGTTTGTAATAACTCGGGTGCCGTGCACCACTATAAGAATCCAAAGAAAAAGAAAGAAAACAGCGTCCTGGCGCTTGTGTGTGGATGTGTGTGTGCGCGCGTGCACTCTGGCGTGCGTGTGTGTGTGTTAGCTCCGCAGCTAGCCCTCGTACTCGCTCACCCACAGCGACCCTCTCCTCTTTATACTGGACAACGGCTCCTCTTCGAAAGACAACGCCGTGACAGTGACAGTCGGGAAGCGGTGTCTCAGCGGCCGTTCTCAGCACCCGGCGCGGTCGTCCCTGAATTGATGGCAGGCGATCGTCCGTGGCGTTGTTTATAATGGCTCACGCTGTTTACTATGATATAATATATATATAAATACTATGTTTACTGGTGGGCAAGGGCCAAAACTGCCGTCTTCACACCGCCCCACTGGTCTGCACACACACAGCTCACTCCTGCGACAGACTCAAAACTGGAAGTCGTCTCCATTTTTGCCAGAGGCTGAGCGTTCAGCGAGCCGCCAACCAGTGCCATGCACAGACAACGTCACTCACAAAAGTAGCGTGGATCTGGGTGTGAGTGCTGTCATTCGCTGAACATGTTATTGTGGTTTATTATTATTTTGGCGGATCGCCACAGCTGACACAAGATCAGGTCTCAACAATCTGGGACACAATTTACTATCATTATTTGTTTGGGTGGTTCTAGTTGTTAACAACTTGAACCGCATTAGGGTGATGACTGGTAATTGGGTGAAAAAGTAAGAGAGGTTAATACTTAGCTGGGTTGCAGAGTTTTAGGGTATTGGCCCAATAACAGTGCAAAATACCCTAACTATAACATAGCAGGCTTTTTTCAGCTTTCTTCGCAATACCAATGCTAAGGTTTAAGTGGTTAAGTTAGCCTGGCTCCAGCCCCTGAATCGCTAGCCACGCCCATTAAAAAAATATATTCAGGCGATTCAGGGTCTGGTGACGCTCTCGAAGGAGCTCTGAGACTCGGTTGGAAATCTGTACGACGAATCAGCGTCGTTTCAACTCGATGACGTCAAAACAACAGCGCCGTCCAGACACAAACAAACATGGCTGCCCCCACTGCGGTGACACACGACCGTATCAATCTGGCTATTAAATCGGCGTATGATAAATAGTTTCTTTACAGAAACGACAGGTTTTATAAACATCATCCGACATATTTTACCGCTTTTGTTTACATGCTAGTAGCGCTCGTTGGCTCACTTGGCTGTGGTTTGTTTGGTTAGCAAACGGGTTAGCCATAGCCTCATGATTGACAACAACGTCATCTGCTTTCCTACTATTCTGATTGGTTGGTATGAACCAATCACCGAAGACTGCCGCTTTGACAACGCCCATCTCAGAAACGGCTGTAGTAGGGAGGGCTTTCAGACTGAATAATGGAGTGAAACGAAATGAAAATTCAGGCTGAGTGTCAGGCTATGGTTAAGTAGCAAGCACACATAATTAACTTACTTCTATCTGGTGGACGTCGGCCAGGTGCTTGTCTATCCTTGCGTTGTTCTTCCTGTCACATATAGGGCAGGTCGGGTAGTCCTTGTGATGGACTCTACAGTTGCAAAACAAATGTATAAAAGGTAAGCCAAACCAGTGTAGAAAGCGTATTACAACATTACACAATAATCATTTTCTCATTAAACAATAACACTGCAGGAGTCAACTTTACCTTCCGTACGCAAAGTCTTGCAGGAGAAGCCTCTCCTCGTTGTTGAAAATTTTGTGGCCTCTCTTGAGGTGAGAGGTCAGAAAGACCACCTTCTCGCAAATTGGACATTCGACTTTTTCCACGGAAGACTAAAACAAAAGTAAAAAATTGGGATTAGTAAAGTTAATGGAAAGGTTTTCCATTGCTGATTTCTTCTTCCAGAAATCCATCCCTTTTTAAAACCATTTATGATAGAATTAAACTGAAAATCAATTATACTTGTAAATACAGCACCACCCAAGAAACCAAAAAGTTGCTCAGCAAAATCTAACCACCTAATCATAAGCCCAAAAAATATAGAATATTAACTCACAGGCATGTCGATAAATTGGTGTAGATTCACTATTTGTATGCTCTCTCTTGCTCATCTCTCTCTCTTGCAGTACAGACAATGAATGAAGCACATGGCACTCCCCATCCCTTATATAGCGTTCCAGCAGGTGACACAAATTATCATTAATTGTCATTACTATGGTTAGGGTTGTTGTCAGTAATTGGGCTATATAAAAAAGGGAATTGATAGGATGTTTGGATGGGTGTGGTCGACGTGGAAGAATGCATGGATTTTATATGGAATTGGGTACCCAAGATCCTATCAAATCTAATATCTTTTTCAACCAATTTGTGAGGAAATTATCTAACCAATCAAATCCATTCATAATGGATATTATGTGAAATTGGGCAACCCTAACCATAAAATCTAAATTAATTTAATAGAAAAACCATTCAAGACAGAGTTATCCTCGGTGCCCCAACATTTACACAATAAAGACCACATACCCCAGAGCCATCAAGAACCCTGCCTCTACGTATGAATTGCCCCTAAACCCTTTGCTAGCCCCCCACCCCAAAACCACTCAAACCCTGCCCACTAGAATATCAATTACATTTTAAGTATCTCCAACCCCTGTCACTAATTATCACTATAAGAATCCAAAGAAAAAGAAAGAAAACAGCGTCCTGGCGCTTGTGTGTGGATGTGTGTGTGCGCGTGTGCACTCTGGCGTGCGTGTGTGTGTGTTTGTGCGTTAGCTCCGCAGCTAGCCCTCGTACTCGCTCACCCACAGCGACCCTCTCCTCTTTATACTGGACAACGGCTCCTCTTCGAAAGACAACGCCGTGACAGTGACAGTCGGGAAGCGGTGTCTCAGCGGCCGTTCTCAGCACCCGGCGCGGTCGTCCCTGAATTGATGGCAGGCGATCGTCCGTGGCGTTGTTTATAATGGCTCACGCTGTTTACTATGATATAATATATATATAAATACTATGTTTACTGGTGGGCAAGGGCCAAAACTGCCGTCTTCACACCGCCCCACTGGTCTGCACACACACAGCTTCTCACTCCTGCGACAGACTCAAAACTGGAAGTCGTCTCCATTTTTGCCAGAGGCTGAGCGTTCAGCGAGCCGCCAACCAGTGCCATGCACAGACAACGTCACTCACAAAAGTAGCGTGGATCTGGGTGTGAGTGCTGTCATTCGCTGAACATGTTATTGTGGTTTATTATTATTTTGGCGGATCGCCACAGCTGACACAAGATCAGGTCTCAACAATATGGGACACAATTTACTATCATTATTTGTTTGGGTGGTTCTAGTTGTTAACAACTTGAACCGCATTAGGGTGATGACTGGTAATTGGGTGAAAAAGTAAGAGAGGTTAATACTTAGCTGGGTTGCAGAGTTTTAGGGTATTGGCCCAATAACAGTGCAAAATACCCTAACTATAACATAGCAGGCTTTTTTCAGCTTTCTTCGCAATACCAATGCTAAGGTTTAAGTGGTTAAGTAGCAAGCACACATAATTAACTTACTTCTATCTGGTGGACGTCGGCCAGGTGCTTGTCTATCCTTGCGTTGTTCTTCCTGTCACATATAGGGCAGGTCGGGTAGTCCTTGTGATGGACTTTACAGTTGCAAAACAAATGTATAAAAGGTAAGCCAAACCAGTGTAGAAAGCGTATTACAACATTACACAATAATCATTTTCTCATTAAACAATAACACTGCAGGAGTCAACTTTACCTTCCGTACGCAAAGTCTTGCAGGAGAAGCCTCTCCTCGTTGTTGAAAATTTTGTGGCCTCTCTTGAGGTGAGAGGTCAGAAAGACCACCTTCTCGCAAATTGGACATTCGACTTTTTCCACGGAAGACTAAAACAAAAGTAAAAAATTGGGATTAGTAAAGTTAATGGAAAGGTTTTCCATTGCTGATTTCTTCTTCCAGAAATCCATCCCTTTTTAAAACCATTTATGATAGAATTAAACTGAAAATCAATTATACTTGTAAATACAGCACCACCCAAGAAACCAAAAAGTTGCTCAGCAAAATCTAACCACCTAATCATAAGCCCAAAAAATATAGAATATTAACTCACAGGCATGTCGATAAATTGGTGTAGATTCACCATTTGTATGCTCTCTCTTGCTCATCTCTCTCTCTTGCAGTACAGACAATGAATGAAGCACATGGCACTCCCCATCCCTTATATAGCGTTCCAGCAGGTGACACAAATTATCATTAATTGTCATTACTATGGTTAGGGTTGTTGTCAGTAATTGGGCTATATAAAAAAGGGAATTGATAGGATGTTTGGATGGGTGTGGTCGACGTGGAAGAATGCATGGATTTTATATGGAATTGGGTACCCAAGATCCTATCAAATCGAATATCTTTTTCAACCAATTTGTGAGGAAATTATCTAACCAATCAAATCCATTCATAATGGATATGATGTGAAATTGGGCAACCCTAACCATAAAATCTAAATTAATTTAATAGAAAAACCATTCAAGACAGAGTTATCCTCGGTGCCCCAACATTTACACAATAAAGACCACATACCCCAGAGCCATCAAGAACCCTGCCTCTACGTATGAATTGCCCCTAAACCCTTTGCTAGCCCCCCACCCCAAAACCACTCAAACCCTGCCCACTAGAATATCAATTACATTTTAAGTATCTCCAACCCCTGTCACTAATTATCACTAATCACCAAGTGTCAACTACATGATATCACTACATGATATTACCATTTTTTTGGAGAGAAAAAAACAGACTAATCATAAATGGAGGACTCAGATTTAGGTGTAAAAGGAACATTTATTTAAGAAAACTCAAAATAAAACAAAAACAAAAGGAATAACAAAACAAAGAAAGAATATAGCTGCAAGCAGCGATAAAGCGGGACCAAGATAGAAGAAGAACAATGCGCAATAAGAACAACATGCACAAATGAGACTGACGAGCTGAGTTGTCGGTACCGGGATTTGAACTCACAACCTTGTGGACCGAAGGCGGGAGCTCTACTGACTGACCTACACAGAGACAATCAGTGACTATATTGTAAACAGTAAAACCATTCAGTGATTTGGTAACAAGAAGGTGTGTCCTCATTTTAGGCATGTCTTTATCCATTACTACAGTGTGTTTTCACGCACAGTTAAAGTGTGTGTGTGTGTGTGTGTGTGTGTGTGTGTGTGTGTGTGTGCGCGTGCGTGCGTGCGTGCGTGCGTGCGTGCGTGCGTGCGTGCGTGGCTGCATGCGTGTGTGTGTTAGGCAGACAATCGTTCATAACCATGGATTTGGATTGAAGATCATCTCTTTAGTTTTTGTGGTGTTTAACATAAGGTGGCTATTATCACACCAGTCTTTAAAGTTATTGATCTCACTGATATAGCCCACAGGGCGTTCAACAATATGTACAAATAAGACTGACGAGCTGAGTTGTCTTTACCCGGATTTGAACACACAAGCTTGTGGTCCAACGGCGAGAGCTCTACCAACTGAGCTATGCAGACACAGTCAGTTGACTCATTCTAAACACTAACATCATTCAGTATTCATATACAGTATGTCACTTTTTGATTATGCCTGAAGAAGGTCAGTAGACCGAAAGCTTGCTAAATAAATTGATTGTGCGCAGATCTGAGTGTGCGGAGCTTCCCTTTATTTTTCTCAGGAAGTATACAGAAGAAAGGATGAAGAGCTGGATTAGATGGAGTTAGAATAAAGGAAATATTGGTGTAATGTATTCGCTATAATACAATTCCTATGCTGCATAGATTATGTATTTATTATGTGCACATTTAAAAACAACCCATTTGGAACAACAACATATTGTAGGGTTGTGCAGGTGAGATTTAGAAAACCTTGTGGGGTTTATAAAGTTAATCTCAACTCATTTAAATATAGCTGCAAGCAGCGATAAAGCGGGACCAAGATAGAAGAAGAACAATGCGCAATAAGAACAACATGCACAAATGAGACTGACGAGCTGAGTTGTCGGTGCCGGGATTTGAACTCACAACCTTGTGGAACGAAGGCGGGAGCTATACTGACTGAGCTACACAGAGACAATCAGTGACTACATTGTAAACTGTAAAACCATTCAGTGATTTGGTAACAAGAAGGTGTGTCCTCATTTTGGGCATGTCTTTCCATTACTACAGTGTGTTTTCACGCACAGTTAAAGTGTGTGTGTGTGTGTGTGTGTGTGTGTGTGTGTGTGTGCGCGTGCGTGGCATGCGTGTGGCATGCGTGTGGCATGCGTGTGTGTGTGCGCGTGCGCGTGGCATGCGTGGCTGCGTGTGTTTGTGTGTGTGTGTGTGTGTGTGTGTGTGTGTGTGTGTGTGTGTGTGTGTGTGCATGCGCGCGTGCGTGCGTGTGTGCGTGGCTGCATGCGTGTGTGTGTTAGGCAGACAATCGTTCATAACCATGGATTTGGATTGAAGATCATCTCTTTAGTTTTTGTGGTGTTTAACATAAGGTGGCTATTATCACACCAGTCTTTAAAGTTATTGATCTCACTGATATAGCCCACAGGGCGTTCAACAATATGTACAAAAAAGACTGACAAGCTGAGTTGTCAGTAGCTGGATTTGAACACACAACCTTGCAGTCCAAGGGCAAGAGGTCGACTGACTGAGCTACACGGAGACAATCAGTTACTCCATTGTTAACAGGAAAATCATTCAGTGTTAGTTCAGCATAAGTACTCAAACTTTAGTGTGTGTGTGTGTGTGTGTGTGTGTGTGTGTGTGTGTGTGTGTGCGCGCAATTTTCATTGGCTCACAAAAACTTCATTTTTTCACTTAACAAAAATGTGTTACGATTATTTGTCCGTATAGGTCCAAAGTTCACGTGTAGAAGTTTTCGTGCATTTTGAGCAAAGATTCTGGGAGGAGTTACATTTGAACTGTTTTTCATATAATTCAAAATGGCGGGTGATCTAAAGGTCAGAGGTCAAAAGTCAGAAGGAAGTTGTTCGGCATGAGGAGACACATAATATGTTTATCAAAGTGTCATTGCCAACGGTCAAACGGTTCATGAGATATGCACGTTCAAAGTTTGCAAGTTTGCAAGTTTTGCATCAATTGAGTGCTATAGCGCCACCATTTGGCCAATCATGATGGGCTTCGCATAGTCACCGTTTGGCATGGTCCTCTATCATGTTGACAAGTTTTGCGAAAACCGACTGCACGGTTCAGTCAGAACAGCTATTTTTGGCGGAAGGAGAAGAAGTACTGATCATATAATTCAAAATGGCGGGTGATCTAAAGGTCAGAGGTCAAAAGTCAGAACACGAAAGTTGTTCAGCATGAGGAGACGCATATGGGTATCAAAGTGTCATTGCCAACGGTCAAACGGTTCATGAGCTATGCACGTTCAAAGTTAGCATTTTCAATTGAGCGCTATAGTGCCACCATTTGGCCAATCGTATTGGGCTTCGCATATTCACCGTTTGGCATGGCCCTCTACCAGATTACTGCACCATTCAGTCAGAACAGCTATTTTTGGCGGAAGAAGAAGAAGGAGAAGAAAAATAAACACAAAAACAATAAGTGACCCAAATCACTGCGTGACTTCTTGGTCCCTAACTACACCAATACAAATGTAAGGACTGGTGCTGCCACCAGAGGGCACTGTGGTATTATCCATTGTTTCTGTTCTGTGCAGCTGGTGACCGCATTGGTGGGGGCGGCCATTTTAGTTCACAATGTTGTTTCTCTGCGAGGTAGGAGTGAAATCCACCCTCTCTGAATAATACACTTGATATAAATCACTAAATTAGCCATCCATGTTGTTTGATTGACAGATACTGTTGTTGGGAAGTATATTGTTGTGCTAGTTTGAAAACAGTGTGGTCGTTAAGCAGCTCAACCCTGAAACACAGCAGGTAAGATGAACTGATTCACCTTGTTTTTACTACATTTATCTTTTATATTATTGACTCATCTTTTAACATGGAACAACACGACGAGCATTTCTCTCATATCTGCTTGTTAGTTATAAATGATCCTAAACAAGCAGTAGTTAATACTAGCAGCAGTAATAATATTGTAACTTGTTATAAACGAGCAGTAGTTAATACTAGCAGCAGTAATACTATTGTAACTTGTTTTAAGGCCACCTACGGACGGCTGCAATTCGAAACTGGACCCCTTAATTTCCCCCTCACTATGGGGTATATCTTACTACCTTTTAAAATAGTTCAAATAGCCGATCTACAAGCTCACAATGTCTCGATGTAGATCGGCTAGTTTAACTACTTTAAAATGTTTTTCAAAATAGTAAAAAATGGCGAATACGTTTAGGGTTAAGGGTGGCGCGAGATGGAGCCCTAGATTATTTCCCCTTTTTACCTCCTTTTATGATGATTTCCTGTTTTTGGTTACTATTATAGAAGTGTATCTCTGTACGTCTCTACATGTTCTGATTAATTGAAAAGGGTGGACCCGATTTGTAAACAAGTAATGCTTTCTGGTGTCGTCCACAGTCAACAGTTTTTGTATTGAGTTGTACTCGAAATGTACTGTAATTCTGCAAACTGTTAATAAATACATCAATAAATCAATCAGTTCGTTATAAATGATCCTAAACAAGCAGTAGTTAATAGTAGCAGCAGTAATACTATGGTAACTTTTTGGTGGGGGGGGGGGCGATTTGGGATTCACATTTCTTAATTGCTGTTGGTAGGGCGTTCCACATTTTAGTGGCATAGGAGCAACATTAATTTAATCCATTGTTTGAGCCGAATCTGGGTTGCATGTGGTTTGTTGAACTCCCTCTGGTGTTGAGATTGTGGACTTCATTTATGTAGGCCAGGAATATTGCAAAATGCTGTACTCTGTCGTCAACCTAAGCCCTTCCAGCGGCAGCCTATGAAAATGGGCAGGGGTGAGGTGGGTGAGGGGAGTGAGGCCAAGTAGTCTGGAGCCTTGTTTTAAGGGCCTTTGAGGTGCTGTGGTACCAAGAGGTGCATGCATAGTCGAAGAAACCTTGTACGAGGGCTCCTGTTAGGGTCTTCAAGGTGTTTTTGTTGATCAGTGAGGAGATCCTGTATAGGAATCTTGTTCTTTGGTTGACTTTTGTTTCATTTTTTTTTTCCAGGATGGAACCTAGGTAGGTAATTTCCTCTTTGCGTGTGATAATATTGTCACCCACTCTAACTGAGAAAACATCTGCCTTGCTGAGATTACTATTTGATCCAAAGAGAATGGATTCAGTTTTTCCCAGGTGTAATGATAGTTTGTTATCAGCGAGCCAGGTGCAGATTCTACCGAGTTCAGAGCTGAGCTGAAGGCCTTTTCATGCTGCAGGTTGTCAAAGGTGCAAAGATAGTTTGTAAATGAGCAGGATTTGTACTCTGTCCACTGTAATGTTAACACGTACATCTTAGTCAATCGGATTTTTGTCTCCACCAGGCCAAAGGCATGGGGAGAGAGTATGTTTTGCACTTCGTCCGTGTGTGTGTCCGTCCGTCCGTCCGTCCGTTACCAGCTAATCTCCGACACCGTTAACCCGGTCGATGCCAAAGTTTGCACACACTCCCTGGGTGCCAACGATGAACCTCTGCCCCACATTTTCCAGAACGGCCTATTATAGCGCCACCATGAGGCAGCTTTTCAAAATTGTACCTATAACTGCACCAATCTGCGTGAAACGTTGTATGCACACTCCCTAGAGGCCAAGGACAAACTTTTGACCTACATTTTTCACATCTGCCTTTTATAGCGCCACCAGGAGGCCGACTTTTGCAAAACAATTTTTTTTATATTACTCGTCATTCTGTCTCTAAAAATCTTGCGAATCGTTACACAGTATCTCTACAGTCATTTGCTCAAGTCGGATCTGTCCGATATTTCATATTCCATCCTAATTGGCTATAATTAGCTTTCAAAGTTTGCAAGATTGGCCCGTTTTGAACAAAAAGCCTCAAATCATGAACGCAGCATGCAATTTACGTGAAGTCTTTCACACACTTTCTTACTAGGCTGAGGATTATAGCCACAACCTGACCTGGCTTGGTGGAGACCTGTGCCCAGAGGGCCACTTTTTCTCGTTGAATTATTTGTTTGACTTCTTCTGGTGCAAGTTTACTTGTGACAATGAAGTCGACTTTGGTTACTGCCCTATTGTGTTGTGGTGCACACACCATTGAAATGTAACCCTAACACACACCATTGAAATGTAACCCTAACACACACCCTTTAAATGTAACCCTAACACACACCATTGAAATGTAACCCTAACACACACCATTGTAACACATCTTAACGCGGTATTGGTTTGTTGTTCCTCACCACACTCCTTGAAACCAAAGTGCTTCCAAATAGATTAATTTGTTGTACTTTTCTTGTTGACCAAAGGGTGGCGCTTTTTCACTCATCTGGGCTAGATCTGAACTAAACATCTCACTGAGCTTTTAGGGAGCGGCAAAAGAGGGTGTTCATAACAAAACACAAGACAAAACAAGGAGCATCATTGTTACATGGAATGCTTCAAAATATATACTTAACACACACACACACGCACACACACACACACACACACACAAACACACACACACATTTATATATGCTTTTATTTTTGATTTATTGTTTTGCCTAAAATATTGTCTATTGTCTACATACATTCATGAGTCGACTTGCTGACCGGCTGACGGTAATGAGCAATAGTTTTTTTTATAGGAGCATATATGTGACCATACCATTAACAACCTATATAGGGTGTACCAAAACTCCTGGAGGGGGCGTCAACATATGTGTCACATGGTAGCGGCCGCCATACTTGCTGGCTTGTCTGGTTTGTTTACATTGAGCGAATATCCGTGTGCTTGTATATGTTCTTTTTTTAAACTGACCTCACAATGGTGCAGACTTGCTCAGTAAATAAGTGCCACAGCAGGTCGAGGAAATGAGCCAGAAAACGGAATTAGATGTTCAGCTTTCCAGCATGGAGACAGCATCAAGGAACCCAGATTGACGAGTTTACAAAAAGACGTAGAATGGCTTGGATCTCGGCTGTACGGCGCACGGGCGCAGAGACATAACGTTCCAACAAAGTATCTAAGCACAGCCGTGTTTGTTCACAACATTTTCCTTGTCCTTGTAATGTATTTGGGCCCGACGTTCTTTCTATCCATCCTGGTGTTGGTTCACTATGTTGTCGCCAAGAACAAGCTCAATATTTACAAAAACATACCACCGTCACTCTATTCTGAGTGATGTGGGCTAGAATTGAATGCCCCCTCTTGGTGACGTACACGTTTTCACACGCTATAAGGCAAGGATTCTGAATCCATTCCATCCACAAAAACACTCCTTGGGCTAAAAACGGCAATATCCACTTGCCCAACATGTGCTGACCTCATCACATTTATGATGACGGCTATGGCCATTTCTTTGTGCAAAACTAATGCTTGGAATTGATTCTGCCATTGCCGTAGATCAACGGCAATTGGTCTTTTATAGTGCTTTTGATTGATCAAGTCATAATGCTACTCGCGTTAGCATCGCGTTGCTCATTGTCGTTTCTTTGCTGCTTGTTTTCTCCGAAAAATAGTCCAAAGTTGTTTTAGTCCAATCCGCCCAACGTTCAGATCTAAATAGTGATTTCTGATCGCATCGCGCAAGCCATATTACCGCTTGTGGTGAAAACTAAGACATGTCTGCTGCTGCTCGTAAAACTTGTTGCTCCTCCTCTCGTTGTATTGGGCTGTGTGGGCCGAAAGTAGTTGGCGCTTATTCACAGATATTGCCTGGCTGCCTGCAGTAATTTCACATGGACACCAGGGGAGCGGTGTTAGTGTTAACATTATGGTAATTGTTAGGGTCTGGCCGAGCCTCGGGTCGACCCAGTTAGGCTAGGGCAGGGCCGGGGTTTGATTCTGTTTCTTTCAATCGCCTGTATCTCCTATTCCTTGTCCCAGATGGCATTTTTGGTCCAAACAAGGTTTATTCCACGGCCCAGAGCCGGCGCTGTGATGCGCCTCCATTATGTTTTAGCAGCACCCGCGGTAAACATGGAATGATGATGCATCGTCACACACCCTAACATAAGATCATAACTTCCGGTCTGGGTTTTTTGCTCTTCAAAATAAGAGTTAAACAGGGAAAAATGCTGGCGTGAATTATATCACAAGTTATCAAATGCTGGCGGCCTAAGCGTTAAAGCATAATGAAATGTTGACCTCTTGCCGTATATAGGTAATCGTATGGTCACATATAAGACCTTATAAAATAAATTGCTCAATACCGACAGCCGGTCAGCAAGTGGACTCATTCATTTAAGTATTTTTAAGTATATAGGCAATATTTTAGGCCAATAAAAACACATTTCCCACTCCCCACCCCTGGCTGCCGGACTATAGGTCTCCAGTTATTAAAGTCCTTCCTTATTCACTTTATTTCAGACCGGAGTCCAGACTGCAGGTGAAGACGAACTCTCCAGACTCATAATAACTACAATACCCATGATGCATCACTCCCAGGTGAAGATGAACTCTCCAGACGCAGCCAGGGACGTTTCTATTAAACAGGAAGCTGAAGACGTTTCTATTAAACAGGAAGACGTTTCTATTAAACAGGAAGACGTTTCTATTAAACATGAAGCTGAAGACGTTTCTATTAAACAGGAAGCTGAAGACGTTTCTATTAAACAGGACGCTGAAGACGTTTCTATTAAACAGGAAGCTGAAGACCAGCCACGCCTCAGTAAGTTTCATGTGAAAGAAAATATTGTTCCTGAAGAAACAATGTATTTTGCTAAATTCTTTCAGAACAGTAATAACCTGTAGTTAGTAACGGTTTAGTCAATCTTATCTTGGTAGGTAATAGCTCATTTTGTACATGGAACATGGAAGAAGAATGGATTTACATTTTAGGAATCCAGTGTTGACCATCATGTTATGTTTCTGCTCCTAGACATCCTGCACATGGTTGTGTGTAAAGAGGAGGTTTCTCCTGAACAGGAGAGGAGCCCAAGTCTGCTCCAGGAGGAACCAGAGCCTCCACACATTAAAGATGAACAGGAGGAGCTTAAAAAGGAACAGGAGGAACTACTTCAAAGACCAGAGGAACCTGTTGGGTCAACGTTGACATTACTAGCAGTGAAAGGTGAAGAAGAAAATTATGATGATGAAGAAGAACACATATCTTCCCACTGCTCTGAGATTGAAGTTGAACTTGAATCTGACACAGAAGTCACTGAAGACAGTGATGATTGGGAGGAGACCAGTGGAGACGATGATGACGAACGGCGTGACAAGACTTTCAGTGACTCAGGTTCCCTGAAGAAACACCAGCATGTCCACACTGGAGAAAAATCTTTTAACTGTGAACATTGTGACAAGAGTTTCAGTCAGTCAGGTAACCTAAAGCAACACCTTCGTGTCCACACTGGAGAAAAACCTTTCCAATGTAAACATTGTGACAAGAGTTTCAGTCAGTCAAGTGCCCTAAAGACACACCTTCGTGTCCATACTGGAGAAAAACCTTTCCAATGTAAACATTGTGACAAGAGTTTTAGTGAATCAAGTTCCCTGAAGAAACACCAGTATGTCCACACTGGAGAAAAACCTTTCCAATGTAAACATTGTGACAAGTTTTTCAGAGACTCATATATCCTGAAGACACACCTTCGTGTCCACACTGGAGTAAAACCTTTCCAATGTAAACATTGTGACAAGAGGTCCAGTTTGGCATGTAACCTGAAAAAACACCAGAGTGTCCACACAGGAGTTAAACCTTTTCACTGTAAACATTGTGACAAGAGTTTCAGTCAGTCAGATGAACTGAAGAAACACCAGCATGTCCACACTGGACAAAAACCTTTCCAATGTAAACATTGTGACAAGAGTTTTACATGCACATCTGGCCTGAAAACACACCAGAGTTTCCACACAGGAGTTAAACCTTTTCACTGTAAACATTGTGACAAGAGTTTCAGTCAGTCTTGTCACCTGAAAACACACCACCGTATATTCCATACTGGAGAAAAACCTTTCCAATGTAAACATTGTGACAAGATTTTTACTGCATTATCTTCCCTGAAAACACACCAGAGTGTCCACACTGGAAAAAAACCTTTCCAATGTAAACATTGTGACAAGAGTTTCAGTCAGTCAGGTAACCTAAAGAAACACCTTCGTGTCCACACTGGAGAAAAACCTTTCCAATGTAAACATTGTGACAAG
The DNA here is from genome assembly GCF_951216825.1 of Electrona antarctica. Classification (NCBI taxonomy): domain Eukaryota; kingdom Metazoa; phylum Chordata; class Actinopteri; order Myctophiformes; family Myctophidae; genus Electrona; species Electrona antarctica. The sequence continues at coordinate 6,480,130 of NC_136804.1, forward strand.
AGTTTCAGTCATTCAAGTGCCCTAAAGACACACCTTCGTGTCCATACTGGAGAAAAACCATTCCATTGTAAACATTGTGACAAGAGTTTCAGAATCTCATCTCTCCTGAAGACACACCTTCGTGACCACACTGGAGAAAAACCTTTACAATGTAAACATTGTGACAAGAGTTTCAGTCATTCAAGTGCCCTAAAGACACACCTTCGTGTCCATACTGGAGAAAAACCTTTCCAATGTAAACATTGTGACAAGAGTTTCAGTAGGTCATTTCACCTGAAAACACACCTGAGTGTCCACACTGGAGAAAAACCTTTCCAATGTAAAGATTGTGACAAGAGTTTCGCCATTTCAAGTCATCTGAAGTCACACCTTCATGTCCACACTGGAGAAAAACCTTTCCAATGTAAACATTGTGGCAAGATTTTCAACAATTCAAGTAATTTGAAGACACACCTTTGTGTCCACACTGAAGAAAAACCTTTCCAATGTAAACATTGTGACAAGAGTTTCAGAACCTCATCTCTCCTGAAGACACACCTCCGTGTCCACACTGGAGAAAAACCTTTCCAATGTAAACATTGTGACAAGAGTTTCAGTAGGTCATTTCACCTGAAAACACACCAGTATGTCCACACTGGAGAAAAACCTTTCCAATGTGAACATTGTGACAAGAGTTTCTGTAGGTCATCTCACCTGAAGACACACCTTCGTGTCCACACTGGAGAAAAACCTTTCCAATGTAAACATTGTGACAAGAGTTTCTGTAGGTCATCTCACCTGAAGACACACCTTCATGTCCACACTGGAGAAAAACCTTTCCAATGTAAACATTGTGACAAGAGTTTCAGTGAGTCACGTTCCCTGAAGACACACCAGTATGTCCACACTGGAGAAAAACCTTTCCAATGTAAACATTGTGACAAGAGTTTTACTGCATCATCTTCCCTGAAAACACACCTTCGTGTCCACACTGGAGAAAAACCTTTCCAATGTAAACATTGTGACAAGAGTTTTACTGTCTCATCTTCCCTGAAAACACACCTTCGTGTCCACACTGGAGAAAAACCTTTCCAATGTAAACATTGTGACAAGAGTTTCAAGGATTCAAGTAATCTTCGTTACCACCTTCTTGTCCTCAGTTCTCACAAGACAATAAAAATATGTCCACTTTGAACGGTGTGACCTAAGTTTAAATAACTCTGGTCCCTTAATTGCTAAGACACCATTGCACTCACACCATGGGGTGAGTGCAACATGGGGGTTTCCACTATGTGTTCCTGTCTGTCTTGGATTATGGCGACATAATCTATAGACATGCAGCAGCACCCACTCTTAAATCCCTAGACTCTGTTTATCACTCATTGATTAGATGTATTACGGGTGATAGCTATGGTACTCACCAATGTATCTTATATAACAAGGTTGGATGGTCCTCCCTGACAGAGAGACGAAAACTGCATTGTCACCTGTTCTTGTATAAAGCCATGCTTGGAGATTGTCCTAAATACATCATCTTTTCTGAAGTACACCCGGTCAAGTAGTTTCCCCAAATTCAAGGTACCAGAAGTTAGCTCTAAACTTGCTTTTGGCTTCTGTGGCCCTAATACATGGAATGACCTGCAAACGACATTGGAACTGACATTGGTACCCTTAACACTTAGAACGCCATTGGCTGAGATCTACGTCAATTAAAGCTCGTTATTTAATAAAACCCTCAGCGCTTTTATAGCACTTTAGATCGATCAAGCCATAATGCTACTTATGTTAGCATCTGGTTGCTGCTGGTGCTCTCAATAATACAGGATTGCAGCATTAAAATCATCGTGGCCATAATCACCCACCCATTTGACTTCCTAGTTCATGTTCAGTACCGGTAGTCTGGAAATGTGGCTTTTCAAAATAAGAGTTCAATGGGAAAATGCTGGCATAAAAGTGTTAAGTCGTTTTAAAACCTTGGTGAGCATACAGATCCCCACAATATGTAACTGTTTTTAGATCGTTTTGAAATTTGTCTTAGTTTTTTATTTGTAAACCTATATAATTCACATGTTGCACGGCCACCCAGGCATGGAATGCCCTGACCCCTTCCCTCAAAAAATGCAGATCACTTACATCTTTTGAAACAGGCCTGAAAGTCCACCTTTCAGCAGGCCCAATGGAGAGGAAATGATCACTTCTCCTTTAAACAGGTGACCACGCCCCTCCTAACTTTCTCCCACTCTGTACATTTAGTGTTTTATTATTTCCTGTAATGATATATTTTGTTGTTTTTGATGATATTGAATTATTGTTGAGGGGCGCTAGCTCCTCCTATTGGGCTTTGTCTTTGTGTGAACACAAACACGATGATTTGATTGGCTGATCATCATCCCATAGCGATGATTTGATTGGTTGATGTACATATTGAGGATAAAAAGTGAGGGCAGAAAAAGTGAAAAAAGTGATTGGCCGGAATTACATTTGTGATGATTTGATTGGCTGAGCATGGAATGTGATGTATGATGTGATAAGAGCGCTCCTCACTTCACACAAAGTGTGATTTTTGTTGTTCTGCTATTATGAATTGATTGCATGGGGCCTGAATGGAAACAAGACCGCCAGGACTTTGTTTTTGTGTTCTCCCTTTTGGAATCAGTGTTTGACTGAACTCTGTTGCTGTTTTACATTCATGTCTAATAAACTATTAAATCAATCAATCCTGTCAATAGAGGCCTCCATTCTCCTGATCTTTAGTTAAACCCTTAAAGGACAACTTTGGGGTTTTTTTCAACCAAGGTTCATGTTTTAGGTTATTAGAGAAAGTAAAAGATGAGTGTTATATATATTTTCATTTTCTGCTTTATTTAGTTTAAACACTTTTAGCGTTTTTTGGCAGGGGGCGGGGGCATTCGAACAAGTGGGTAAATGTATTTGTTTTACCAAATTGTACAGCGATTTCTTAATTATTGTTTTCTATAGTCCTACTAGACCCCAGGAAATTACATCTGGCCACAAAAGATCACGGGATCTATTTAATGTGAAGAGGGAAGTGACAAACTGACATTTTGGAAAACAGTGAATTTTATTCCAAATACTATAGGGATTCACAGTTATTGAAATGTTAGCCCATGTCCGAATATAAACAGCTTTGATGTAGTATTTTTATTTTAAAACATCGGCTAATACCAATATTGCATTTTAATCTCCCTAGATAAAATACTTTGTATTGTTAACAATGTGTGGAAAAATGTCTTGAATTAAAAAATAAAGTAAGTAAAACAATGAGTGTTCAACAGTCTGGCTGAACCTCTACCTAACCCAACTCCTGTCACATCTACAACACTTTGTTTGAAATCAAAGCCCAAGACGTTTCTGTTTACTGCTGCTTTTTACTGAGTGGGTCTGTATTCAGTTTGCTTTTTATTTTATTATTATTTTTATTTTATAAACCAATAGTTTTGATTGTATTCAAATGTCCTTTTATTGTGAATGCATCACCCTTTACATTGCTCTTAACCATGTAGACCCCCATCTGAAAATATGTTGTTCCAGGTACCCCCCATGAGCAAAGATTCGAGTTAAAAACGTTCGCTGTGAAAGAATATTCAAAGATTTGCACCACAATAGCAGATCTACAAGCTTGTAGCGTGGCACTCGGTGCCACGATACGAGCTTGTAGATCTGCTATTTTTCAATAGCTAAAGTATAACATAATGCTTAAAACACCAAAAGGGGTTCCCGCCCAGATGTTGTGTGTGTAAAGCACACTGCCTTCCTTGTTGAAATGTACAAATAAACATGCTTACTCTAACGGGCAAAGCAGTGCTGTAACTTCATTACACTTCATTACACATTTTGTAAATCAACTCATACATGGCTTGTTGCACTCCCTCTGGTGTTGTGGGTGTGGACTTCGTTAACATTAAGGAAGTATTTAGACAGGTACATGGGTATCTTGGTGGTGTATCGAATCTTGTGGACCAGACCCATTGAAAGATGCTGTACTCTGTCGTCGACCCTAAGCCATTCCAGCCTGTCAAAGTGGGCAGGGGTGAGGTGGGTTCGGGGGGTGAGGCCAAGTAGGAGCCTGACCAGTTTGTTTTGGGAGGTCTGGAGCCTTGTTTTAAGGGCCTTTGAGGTGCTGTGGTACCAAGAGGTGCATGCATAGTCCAATAAACCTTGTACGAGGGCTCCTGTTAAGGTCTTCAAGGTGTTTTTGTTGACCAGTGAAGAGATCCTGTAAAGGAATCTTGTTCTTTGATTTACCTTTTTGATAATGTTGGTGGCCATTTTATCACCGGAAAGATTAGCCTCCAGGATGGAACCTATAGGTAATTTCATCTTTTCGTGTGATAATATTGTCACCCACTCTAACCAAGAAGCCATCTGTCTTGCTGAGATTACTATTTGATCCGAACAGAATGGATTCAGTTTTTCCCAGGTGTAAGGCTAGTTTGTTATCAGCGAGCCAGGTGCAGATTCTACCGAGTTCAGAGCTGAGGGTCTTTTCAACCTGCAGTTTGTTCCTGTCTGAGACCAGCAGTGCTGAGTCATCTGCGAACAGGAACAAGTTGCAGTCACAAGCTGATGTCATGTCGTTTACATATATTAGGAATATATTAGGATTCTACCGAGTTCAGAGCTGAGCTGAAGGCCTTTTCAAGCTGCAGGTTGTCAAAGGTGCAAACGTAGTTTGTAAATGAGCAGGATTTGTACTCTGTCCACTGTAATGTTAACACATACATCTTAGTCAATCAGATTTTTGTCTCCACCAGGCCAAAGGCTGGGGAGAGAGTGTTTTGCACTCCGTCCGTGTGTGTGTTCGTCCGTCCGTCCGTCGGACTTGAGTCATGTGCTCAAGTCGGATCTGTCCGATATTTCATATTCCATCCTAATTGGCTATAATTAGCTTTAAAAGTTTGCAAGATTGGCCCGTTTTGAACAAAAAGCCTCAAATCATGAACGCAGCATGCAATTTACGTGACATCTTTCACGCACTTTCTTACTAGGCTGAGGATTATATCCCACCTTTTTCACATTGGCCTGTTATAGCGCCACCAGGAGGCCACAACCTGACCTGGCTTGGTGGAGACCTGTGCCCCGAGGGGCACTTTCTAGTTTAATTATTTCTTCGACTTCTGCTGGTGCGAGTCGAGTTGTGGTTACTGTCCTGTTGTGGTGCACACACCATTGAAATGTAACCCTAACACACCATTGAAATGTAACCCTAACACACACCATTGTAACACACCTTAACACCGTATTGGTTTGTTGTTCCTCACCACACTCCTTGAAACCAAAGTGCTTCCACACACACACACCCCACTCACACACTTGGAATCCTGAATTAAAAAATGTAAATGTTGGAGAGTTGGGCTAACACCACTAGTTCAGTCAGACAACTCACGAATAGATTTAACCAATATTTATTAGAGAATGAGAATACAAGTGTGCATACAATATTAGACATGGCGTTTGGCTCTGCTGCATTTTCTCCCTGCTCGGCGCGATTAAACAACATCGTAATACATTAAGAGCAGGGAGATAGATATACAATAAAACCCCCATGGGGAGCATAAATAACAGAGCCCACCGGTGGTGCTGGGGTGGTGGTGGGAGCAAACACCAAATAACAACCTAGGACAAATGAAGAGGATAGAGCACGGAGGTGCCCCGCAGGAGCCCTGGCCGCACCTCCGTGCTCTATCCTCTTTATTTGTCCTAGATAACAACCAGGAACCATATGCAGAGGAAGGCAGGAAGAGCATGCAGACTGGTGAGCTTAAGTAGCCCGCCCAATAGGTCAGCTGACTGCCACATCAGCGAATGACGTGTGGGACTTGCACACGCTTATACACCCACATAGTAATGCAGCATGTTAACCCCTTGAGTATAGTATGCGCCTTGAGCATGGCATGAACCCCCTCGAGTATGTCTGCCTGAACTAACCCCGCAGGCTACGCATCATTAGTCTGGCAGCCAACAGGCTTCTTTTGTTTAAAGCGGGAAATTTATATATTTTTTTACATACATTTTACATACATTCATGAGTCGACTTGCTGACCGGCTGACGGTAATGAGCAATTGTTTTTTATAGGAGGATATATGTGACCATACCATTAACAACCTATATAAGGCAAGGATTCTGAATCCATTCCATCCGCTAAAACACTCCTTGGGCTAAAAACGGCAATAGCCACTTGTCCAAATGTGCCCAAGATGTGCTGACCTCATTACATTTATGATGACGGCTATGGCCGTTTTTAGCCCAATGAGTGTTTTTTGTGCAAAACTAATGCTTGGAATGGATTCAGAATCATGACAACCCCCTAGTTTGACACATCACATGCTACTTAAAACGTACTCCACCATTGCCGGCGTAGATCAACGGCAATTGGTCTTTTATAGTGCTTTTGATTGATCAAGTCATAATGCTATGCATCGGGTTGCTCATTGTCGTTTCTTTGCTGCTGGTTTTCTTCGAAAATTGTCCAAAGTTGTTGTTTTAGTCTAATCCGCCCAACGATCTAAATAGTGATTTCTGATCGCATCGCGCAAGCCATATTACCGCTTGTGGTGAAAACTAAGACATGTCGGCTGCTGCTCGTAAAACTTGTTGCTCCTCCTCTCGTTGTATTGGGCTGTGTGGGCCGGAAGTAGTTGGCGCTTATTCACAGATATTGCCGTAATTTCACATGGACACCAAAGGGGCGATGAAAGTGTTAACATTATGGTAATTGTTAGGGTCTGGCCGAGCCTCGGGCCGACCCAGTTAGGGTAGGGCAGGGCCGGGGTTTGATTCTGTTACTTTCATTCGCCTGTATCCCCTATTCCTTGTCCCAGATGGCATTTTTGGTCCAAACAAGGTTTATTCCACGGCCCAGACGCTGTGATGCGCCTCCATTGTTTTTTAGCAGCACCCGTGGTAAACATGGAATGATGATGCATTGTCACACACCCTAACATAAGATCATAACTTCCGGTCTGGGTTTTTTGCTCTTCAAAATAAGAGTTAAACAGGGAAAAATGCTGGCGTGAATTATATCACACGTTATCAAATGCTGGCGGCCTAAGCGTTAAAGCATAATGAAATGTTGACATCTTGCCATATATAGGTAGGTCACATATAAGACCTTATCAGTAAGTTTCATGTGAAAGAAAATATTGTTCCTGAAGAAACAATGTATTTTGCTGAAATCTTTCAGAACAGTAATAACCTGTGGTTAGTAACGGTTTAGTCAATCTTATCTTGGTAGGTAATAGCTCATTTTGTACATGGAACATGAATTTTAGGAATCCAGTGTTGACCATCATGTTATGTTTCTGCTCCTAGACATCCTGCACATGGTTGTGTGTAAAGTGGAGGTTTCTCCTGAACAGGAGAGGAGCCCCAGTCTGCTCCAGGAGGAACCAGCGCCTCCACACATTAAAAGGAACAGGAGGAGCTTAAAAAAGGAACAGGAGGAACTAATTCAAAGACCAGAGTTACCTGTTGGGTCAACGTTGACATTACTAGCAGTGAAAGGTGAAGAAGAAAATGATGATGATGAAGAAGAAGAACACATATCTTCCCACTGCTCTGAGATTGAAGTTGAACTTGAATCTGACACTGAAGTCACTGAAGACAGTGATGATTGGGAGGAGACCAGTGAAGACGATGATGACGAACGGCGTGACAAGAGTTTCAGTGACTCAGGTTCCTTGAAGAAGCACCAGCGTCCACCAGCGTCCACACTGGAGAAAAACCTTTTAACTGTGAACATTGTGACAAGAGTTTCATTCAGTCAGGTAACCTAAAGCAACACCTTTGTGTCCACACTGGAGAAAAGCCTTTCCAATGTAAACATTGTGACAAGAGTTTCAGTGTTCAAGTGCCCTAAAGACACACCTTCGTGTCCATACTGGAGAAAAACCTTTCGAATGTAAACATTGTGACAAGAGTTTATTTGACTCATCTCTCCTGAAGCGACACCTTCGTGTCCACACTGGAGAAAAACCTTTCCAATGTAAATATTGTAACAAAGGTTTCAGACATTCAAGTTCCCTTTGGTCACACCTTCGTGTCCACACTGGAGAAAAACCTTTCCAATGTAAACATTGTGACAAGAGTTTCTTTGACTCATCTGTCCTGAAGCGACACCTTCGTGTGCACACTGGAGAAAAACCTTTCCAATGTCAACATTGTGACAAGAGTTTCAGTTGGTCAAGTAATTTGATAAGACACCTTTTTGTCAACACAGGAGAAAAACCTTTCCAATGTAAACATTGTGACAAGAGTATCAGTGATTCAGGTAATTTGAAGACACACCTTTGTGTCCACACTGGATAAAAACCATTTAACTGTAAGCATTGTAACACGAGTTTTACTACAGTACAATCCCTGAAAACACACCAGCATGTCCACACTGGAGAAAAACCTTTCCAATGTAAACATTGTGACAAGAGTTTCAGTCGTTCAGATGACATGAACAGACACCAGTATTACAATTTACAATTTACAATTTAGGCATTTAGCAGACGCTCTTAATCCAGAGCGATTTACATTAAGCAATAACAAAAGCATGGCATACATCACATATATAAAAAAGTAGTTATAATGAATCATGCGTAAACTAAGAACGTAACAGTGGAGTATCTATGTAAACTATACATACTATACTATATACTATATTATACATGTGTACTATAAAGTGCTATGACTACATAAAATGCAATTCTAGAGCTGTCTACGTAACAAGCTATAAGTCTGTTTAAAATACTATCTAAGTCTACATAATGTGCTATCTAAGGGGCTAGGCTAGGGCAAGTGCTACGGGCCATGGTGGAGTCTGAAGAGGTGGGTTTTCAGACTACGGTGGAAGATTGGGAGTGAGGCTGCAGTTCTGACTGTGATGGGAAGTGCATTCCATAGTTTTGGAGCCGGAAGGGAGAAGAGTTTGGGACGTGTGGAGCGTTGTCCCGGCGTTTTTAGTGAAGGTACCTCCAGCTTCCCTGCGTTGGCTGATCTGAGTGTGCGGGAGGGTTTGTAGGGTACGATCATACTTGTGAGATATGGGGGAGCCATGCCTTTGGTTGCTTTGAATGCCAGCATCAGAGTTTTGTATTCTGTGCGGGCAGCGACCGGGAGCCAATGGAGGGAGCGGAGAAGGGGGGAGACGTGTGAGAATTTTGGCTGGTTGAAGACCAAGCGGGCTGCGGCATTTTGGATCAGTTGGAGGGGCTTTAGTGCACATGCCGGTAGGCCAGTAAGGAGGGAGTTACAATAGTCAAGTTTTGACAAGACTGTTGTCTGGATTAGGAGCTGGGCTGACTCCTGGGTGAGGAACGGTCTAATTTGTCCTATGTTGTAGAGTGTAAACCTACAGGATCGAGTGACAGCTGTGATGTGTGTTTTGAACGAGAGCTGACTGTCCAGGACAAAACCAAGGTTCCTGGTTGTCGTGACAGACTTTACCAGGGCGTTGTCTACGGAGATAGTTAGCTCCCGCATAGGGCAGGACTTAGCTGGGAAGAACAGAAGCTCAGTCTTGTCTGGGTTCAGCTTGAGGTGGTTGGAAGACATCCACTGTGAGATGTCAGCCAGGCATGCAGTGATGCGCTCTTCTACCTGGGTGGCAGAGGGGGGGAAGAATAGAAACAGTTGTGTGTCATCGGCATAGCAGTGATAGGATATATTGTGAGCAGAGATGATGGTGCCAAGGGATTTAGTGTACAGTGAGAAGAGGAGGGGACCAAGTACAGATCCCTGTGGGACCCCAGTTTGGAGGGTGCGGGGGGTGATAGCAAACCTTTCCAAGAAACCTGGTAAGTCCGGTCAGAGAGGTAGGAGGAGAACCACTTCAGCGCCGTCCCGCCGATGCCAAGATCAGCTACGGTGTCTAGGAGCAGCTGGTTCACTGTGTCAAATGCCGCCGATAGGTCTAGGAGAATCAGGACTGCAGAATGGGAAGCAGCCTGGGCAGCATGTAGTGCTTCTGTGACTGTGAGGAGTGCAGTTTCCGTGGAGTGTGCCTTCTTGAATCCTGACTGGTTGGGATCCATTAGGTTGTTCTGTGAGAGATGGAGAGAAAGCTGGTTAGAGACAACACGTTCAAGGGTTTTGGAAAGAAAGGAAAGGAGTGATACCGGTCTGTAGTTCTTGACATCTGAGGGGTCAAGAGTTGGTTTTTTGAGGAGTGGTGATACCCTGGCTGACTTGAAGGCAGATGGGACGCAGCCTGAGGTTACTGAGGTGTTGATGATGGAGGCGATGAAGGGGAGCAGGTCAGGTGCGATGGTCTGGAAGATTGGAGACGGGACGGGGTCGAGAGGACAGGTGGTAGGTCTAGTGGATGTGACTAGTTTCAGGACCTCGTCTGGGGATAGAGGAGAGAAGGAGGACATGCATGGTATGTGAGGGTTTCAGATAACCAGGGGGCCGGTGGGGATGAGCGAGCTGGCCTGGTCGAGAGAGGGCAGTGTTGGTCAAATGCAGATGAGATAGAGGAGAGGAAGGATGTGGTTGCGGAGTCGGGTGAGAGAGAGGGGAAGGACTCCAGGGAGGGTAGAGAGGAGAGAATAGAGGATGATAGGGAGGAGGGGTTTAGGGACTTGAGATTGCGTCGGGTGGTGATTGTCGGAGGGTGAGTAGGTTTAGGTGGGAGAGTAGAGAGAGAGAGGGAGAAGGTTATGAAGTGGTGGTCAGACCTAATTAAGGGGGTAACAGAGAGTGTGGAGGGGGAGCAGGCTCTGCAGAACACGAGGTCCAAAACATTACCAGCCTTGTGAGTGGGAGGGGAGGGAGAAAGGGAGAGGTCAAACGAGGATAGGAGGGACGTAACGGGAAGATACTTCTCTGCCGTAGGTAGGTTAAAGTCACCCAGTAGAATCAGGGGGGTGCCATCCTCCGGAAACAAGCTGATCAGAGAGTCTAGTTCTTCCAGGAAGTTCCCAAGGGTTCCTGGGGGGCGATAGAGCACAATGAGGGTGAGGGGGACTGGTTGTGATATTGAGATAGCATGAAATTCACATGTGGAGAGAGAAAGGTGAGAGAGATTTAAGACACGGAAATTCCATTTCGGGGACATGAGTATCCCTGTGAATTTGTGTTGTAACGATTAAATAATTAAATGAACTGTTACTCTTTTTTAAATCACGGGATAGTGACTGATCTCCTTCGTCACAATTGATTTATGCTGAATGACAGGAATAGCAATAGACATTAGACAGCAAACACACTCAGTAAGAACACAGCGAAGTTGTGATGAAGTTATTAGAGCTTTTATCTACTCAAAGGAGAAGTAATAATACAAGCCAGGTATAAACACCAACAAAATCAGATGAATGAAATCAAAGTAATGAAACCCAGTGGAATCGAATGTCCTCGATTCGCGCCCGCACGCACGCACGCACGCACGTACGTCCGCTAAATAGTTTAATAGATAGGTCTGTAAGAAAAGAGTAATTAAAGTCTGCTTCTCGCGCACCCGCCCGCACGCTCCTATTGTTCCTTATCGTTCCGTGAATCCAAACGGCTCCAAACCGCGTCCCAGAACAAACGAAAAGTGAAACGTCAATCCAAAAACGTTACTCCAAAAGTTATCCAAAAAGTAAAGGGCTCCCCAGCAGCGACGTAATCCAAAACAATGAATCCAACGGCAAAAACAACAGTAGATCCTCGCGGGGTATAAAATTAAATATAAACGGTCTCACCAAGTCTTTTCTCTTGTGTAGTACAGCGCTGCAGTGTGGACTTAGCTATTTTCCACCTATAGCGTCCGAGTAGAGTATATTATTAAATAAATAATTGATCAAACTGATCCAGGTCTCCCATGGACTTCCTGGATGGTTTGCCTCTCGTGTTCCTCTCTCTCGCGGGCCGGCCACCAACGCCTACTTTACGTGCGTCAGACAGTCTCGGACCCGTCAATCAAAACAATCCCCTCAAATCATAACATAGGCTTTCAAAACACCCCTTAAACAATAACAAAATAAAACGTATTAGGACATTACCCTTAAAGGATGGCGTTAATTACAATATCTCTGACATACACTTTTAAATGCCATAAATAAAATAAATCCTTTTTTAACATATGTGGCAGCGCTACATAGAGAAACAGAGAGGGTGGCGGGGGTAGCAGTGTTATCAGGGGTAATCCACGTTTCGGTTAGAGCAAGGAAATGCAGAGACTTGAGGGTGGCGTGGGCCGAGATAAATTCAGGCATTTCCTCTTTGGTAGCTGCGTGGCAGTTCCAAAGGCCTCCCTCCACCACAATGTGGTGACTGGGTGAGCGAGCTGGGTATATGAGATTTGAGGAATTTCTGTGGCGGGGGAAGTAGTGTCTAGGGCGACATGAAAAGGGCAGGATAGGGATGGTGGGAAAACACATAGTACACAAAAATAAGAAATAAAAAAATAAACACGTAATAATAATAATAAGAAGAAGAAGAAGAAGAAGAAGAAGAAGAAGAAGAAGTGTACTAACAGGGCAGTATGTATGGAAGACAGGGAGGAAGTAAAAGAACCAACAGCAGAGATGGTTGAAGAGTAGAGGGGTAGCTTTACTGGATAGTTTGTAGGGGTTAGAATAGAATAAGTGCAAAAATAACAGTGTGTTCCTCTACCTGTGTGTGTGTGTGTGTGTGCAGAGATTCAAAGTTTAAACAGCTGTGGAGCTGTTTATCTCCTTGTCTCTGCGACCGTGAGTGAGTGAGTCAGTGATCTGAGAGCAGATATATACTCCTTGAGGCTTTAATTAAAGCCTTGATCTAGCCAGCAGAGGGACTCAAGTAGAGCACTCAGTGAGTGGTCTGTTTGATTCTGCCTGATTACAAATTCAGATCAAAAGAGTCACTCCCCCCAGGACTTAAAGTACCCACAGAGTAAGAAAGTCAAACAGAGAAAATACAAGATGACAGAATATTAGCAGATAGGGTATAAAAACAATGCAGACAAACAGAAACAAGCTATAACAAAAAACACAGAAAGGCAGAGTGATACAAAGGGAGTGAGAATGAAAGAGACAGTTTTAAGAGGTTAGAATAAGTGCAAAAATAACAGTGTGTTCCTCTACCTGTGTGTGTGTGTGTGCAGAGATTCAAAGTTTAAACAGCTGTGGAGCTTTTTATCTCCTTGTCTCTGTGAACGTGAGTGAGTGAGTCAGTGATCTGAGAGCAGATATATACTCCTTGAGGCTTTAATTAAAGCCTTGATCTAGCCAGCAGAGGGACTCAAGTAGAGCACTCAGTGAGTGGTCTGTTTGATTCGGCCTGATGGCTGATTACAAATTCAGATCAAAAGACAAACAGAGAAATACAAGATGACAGAATATTAGCAGAGACGGTATAAAAACAATGCAGACAAACAGAAACAAGATATAACAAAAAACACAGAAAGGCAGAGTGATACAAAAGGAGTGAGAATGAAAGAGACAGTTTTAAGGGGTTAGAATAGAATAAGTGCAAAAATAACAGTGTGTTCCTCTACCTGTGTGTGTGTGCAGAGATTCAAAGTTTAAACAGCTGTGGAGCTGTTTATCTCCTTGTCCCTTGTCCACACTGGAGAAAAACCTTTCCACTGAAAACATTGTGACAAGAGTTTCAACGTTTCAAGTAATCTGAATTCACACCTTTGTGTCCACACTGGAGAAAAACCTTTCCACTGTAACCAGTGTAACAAGAGTTTCAGGGAGTCATCTCACCTGAAGAAACACCAGCGTATCCATACTGGAGAAAAACCTTTCCAATGTAAACATTGTGACAAGAGTTTCATTAATTCAAGTGATCTGAAGAGACACCTTCATGTCCACACTGGAGAAAAACCTTTCCAATGTAAACATTGTGACAAGAGTTTCAACAGTTCAAGTCATCTGAAGAGCCACCTTCGTGTCCACAGGACCATAAAAAAGATGTCCACTTTAAACGGTGTGACCCAAGTTTAAATAATTCGGGTAACTTGCTAAAACACCATTGCATTCACACCATGGGGTAAAAAAAAGAAAGTTTCCATGTGTTCCTGTCTGTCTTGGATTATGGAGTCATAACCTGTAGACATGCAGCAGCATCCACTCTTAAATCACTGCTACCGCCGCCACCCTCTCTGTTTCTCTATGTAGCGCTGCCACATATGTTAAAAAAGGATTTATTTTATTTATGGCATTTAAAAGTGTATGTCAGAGATATTATAGAATGGTCCTTAATTAACGCCATCCTTTAAGGGTAATGTCCTAATATGTTTTATTTTGTTATTGTTTAAGGGGTGTTTTGAAAGCCTATGTTATGATTTGAGGGGATTGTTTTGATTGACGGGTCCGAGACTGTCTGACGCACGTAAAGTAGGCGTTGGTGGCCGGCCCGCGAGAGAGAGGAACACGAGAGGCAAACCATCCAGGAAGTCCATGGGAGACCTGGATCAGTTTGATCAATTATTTATTTAATAATATACTCTACTCGGACGCTATAGGTGGAAAATAGCTAAGTCCACACTGCAGCGCTGTACTACACAAGAGAAAAGACTTGGTGAGACCGTTTATATTTTATTTTATACCCCGTGGGGATCTACTGTTGTTTTTGCCGTTGGATTCATTGTTTTGGATTACGTCGCTGCTGGGGAGCCCTTTACTTTTTGGATAACTTTTGGAGTAACGTTTTTGGATTGACGTTTCACTTTTCGTTTGTTCTGGGACGCGGTTTGGAGCCGTTTGGATTCACGGAACGATAGGGAACAATAGGAGCGTGCGGGCGCGTGCGCGAGAAGCAGACTTGAATTACTCTTTTCTTACAGACCTATCTATTAAACTATTTAGCGGACGTACGTACGTACGTGCGTGCGTGCGTGCGTGCGGGCGCGAATCGAGGACATTCGATTCCACTGGGTTTCATTACTTTGATTTCATTCATCTGATTTTGTTGGTGTTTATACCTGGCTGTATTATTACTTCTCCTTTGAGGAGATAAAAGCTCTAATAACTTCATCACAACTTCGCTGTGTTCTTACTGAGTGTGTTTGCTGTCTAATGTCTATTGCTATTCCTGTCATTCAGCATAAATCAATTGTGACGAAGGAGATCAGTCACTATCCCATGATTTAAAAAAGAGTAACAGTTAATTCAATTATTTAATCGTTACAACACAAATTCACAGGGATACTCATGTCCCCGAAATGGAATTTCCGTGTCTTAAATCTCTCTCACCTTTCTCTCTCCACATGTGAATTTCATGCTATCTCAATATCACAACCAGTCCCCCTCACCCTCATTGTGCTCTATCGCCCCCCAGGAACCCTTGGGAACTTCCTGGAAGAACTAGACTCTCTGATCAGCTTGTTTCCGGAGGATGGCACCCCCCTGATTCTACTGGGTGACTTTAACCTACCTACGGCAGAGAAGTATCTTCCCGTTACGTCCCTCCTATCCTCGTTTGACCTCTCCCTTTCTCCCTCCCCTCCCACTCACAAGGCTGGTAATGTTTTGGACCTCGTGTTCTGCACAGCCTGCTCCCCCTCCACACTCTCTGTTACCCCCTTAATTAGGTCTGACCACCACTTCATAACCTTCTCCCTCTCTCTCTCTACTCTCCCACCTAAACCTACTCACCCTCCGACCATCACCACCCGACGCAATCTCAAGTCCCTAAACCCCTCCTCCCTATCATCCTCTATTCTCTCCTCTCTACCCTCCCTGGAGTCCTTACCCTCTCTCTCACCCGACTCCGCAACCACATCCTTCCTCTCCTCTATCTCATCTGCATTTGACCAACACTGCCCTCTCTCGACCAGGCCAGCTCGCTCATCCCCACCGGCCCCCTGGTTATCTGAAACCCTCAGATCTGAACGAACACCTCTCAGGGCAGCTGAAAGGAAGTGGCACAAGACAAAGCTACCAGATGATCTCTCCCACTTTCACTCACTCCTCTCTGCCTTCTCCCTCTCACTAACCACTGCTAAAATCTCCTTCTACCAAAATCCAATCCTGCACTTCTAACCCAAGGAAACTCTTCTCCACTTTCTCCTCCCTCCTTAAACCCCCTCCCCCACTCAACCCTCATCCCTCACCACGGAGGCCTTTGCCACCTACTTCGAAAAGAAGGTTGATGATATCAGTAGCTCCTTTACCCCCCTCCCCCATAAAGAAGCACTCGACTCAACCAATGCTAACCATAACATACCATGCATGTCCTCCTTCTCTCCTCTATCCCCAGACGAGGTCCTGAAACTAGTCACATCCACTAGACCTACCACCTGTCCTCTCGACCCCGTCCCGTCTCCAATCTTCCAGACCATCGCACCTGACCTGCTCCCCTTCATCGCCTCCATCATCAACACCTCAGTAACCTCAGGCTGCGTCCCATCTGCCTTCAAGTCAGCCAGGGTATCACCACTCCTCAAAAAACCAACTCTTGACCCCTCAGATGTCAAGAACTACAGACCGGTATCACTCCTTTCCTTTCTTTCCAAAACCCTTGAACGTGTTGTCTCTAACCAGCTTTCTCTCCATCTCTCACAGAACAACCTGCTGGATCCCAACCAGTCAGGATTCAAGAAGGCACACTCCACGGAAACTGCACTCCTCACAGTCACAGAAGCACTACATGCTGCCCAGGCTGCTTCCCATTCTGCAGTCCTGATTCTCCTAGACCTATCGGCGGCATTTGACACAGTGAACCAGCTGCTCCTAGACACCGTAGCTGATCTAGGCATCGGCGGGACGGCGCTGAAGTGGTTCTCCTCCTACCTCTCTGACCGGACTTACCAGGTTTCTTGGAAAGGTTTGCTATCACCCCCCGCACCCTCCAAACTGGGGTCCCACAGGGATCTGTACTTGATCCCCTCCTCTTCTCACTGTACACTAAATCCCTTGGCACCATCATCTCTGCTCACAATATATCCTATCACTGCTATGCCGATGACACACAACTGTTTCTATTCTTCCCCCCCTCTGCCACCCAGGTAGAAGAGCGCATCACTGCATGCCTGGCTGACATCTCACAGTGGATGTCTTCCAACCACCTCAAGCTGAACCCAGACAAGACTGAGCTTCTGTTCTTCCCAGCTAAGTCCTGCCCTATGCGGGAGCTAACTATCTCCGTAGACAACGCCCTGGTAAAGTCTGTCCCGACAGCCAGGAACCTTGGTTTTGTCCTGGACAGTCAGCTCTCGTTCAAAACACACATCACAGCTGTCACTCGATCCTGTAGGTTTACACTCTACAACATAGGACAAATTAGACCGTTCCTCACCCAGGAGTCAGCCCAGCTCCTAATCCAGACAACAGTCTTGTCAAAACTTGACTATTGTAACTCCCTCCTTACTGGCCTACCGGCATGTGCACTAAAGCCCCTCCAACTGATCCAAAATGCCGCAGCCCGCTTGGTCTTCAACCAGACAAAATTCTCACACGTGTCCCCCCTTCTCCGCTCCCTCCATTGGCTCCCGGTCGCTGCCCGCACAGAATACAAAACTCTGATGCTGGCATTCAAAGCAACCAAAGGCATGGCTCCCCCATATCTCACAAGTATGATCGTGCCCTACAAACCCTCCCGCGCACTCAGATCAGCCAACGCAGGGAAGCTGGAGGTACCTTCACTAAAAACGCCGGGACAACGCTCCACACGTCCCAAACTCTTCTCCCTTCTGGCTCCAAAACTATGGAATGCACTTCCCATCACAGTCAGAACTGCAGCCTCACTCCCAATCTTCCGCCGTAGTCTGAAAACTCACCTCTTCAGACTCCACCATGGCCCGTAGCACTTGCCCTAGCCTAGCCCCTTAGATAGCACATTATGTAGACTTAGATAGTATTTTAAACAGACTTATAGCTTGTTACGTAGACAGCTCTAGAATTGCATTTTATGTAGTCATAGCACTTTATAGTACACATGTATAATATAGTATATAGTATAGTATGTATAGTTTACATAGATACTCCACTGTTACGTTCTTAGTTTACGCATGATTCATTATAACTACTTTTTTATATATGTGATGTATGCCATGCTTTTGTTATTGCTTAATGTAAATCGCTCTGGATTAAGAGCGTCTGCTAAATGCCTAAATTGTAAATTGTAATACTGGTGTCTGTTCATGTCATCTAAGCGACTGAAACTCTTGTCACAATGTTTACATTGGAAAGGTTTTTCTCCAGTGTGGACATGCTCGTGTGTTTTCAGGGATTGTACTGTAGTAAAACTTGTGTTACAATGCTTACAGTTAAATGGTTTTTATCCAGTGTGGACACAAAGGTGTGTCTTCAAATTACCTGAATCACTGATACTCTTGTCACAATGTTGACATTGGAAAGGTTTTTCTCCAGTGTGGACACGAAGGTGTGACCAAAGGGAACTTGAATGTCTGAAACCTTTGTTACAATATTTACATTGGAAAGGTTTTTCTCCAGTGTGGACACGAAGGTGTCGCTTCAGGAGAGATGAGTCAAATAAACTCTTTTCTCCAGTCTCGACATACTGGGGCCCGTTCCACGAAACTTGGATTAGAGATTAAGCCGGGATTTAACAGATATCCTGGTTTAATATATCCTGGATCAGCGATTAACCGGTTTCATGAAAACTGGTTAATCTTGCCAGATTAATTTAACCAGTTAACCTGGATATGTTGAGGCTTGATTCGGTTTCATGAAAGTGATGCTACATTAGTTACCATGGAAACTAATGCTTTGGACTTAGCCTGCTCCGGACCAGGCTAACAGCCAGGTTTAACCTAATCCTGATGTCTTTACTGTTCATTAAGCAGTCAAACTGATCACAAACCAATGATGTTTTCCACACTTCAATTATTATAGGTTTATGTTGCCTTATTTTTATCGGTCTGCATTAAAGGACTAATTTAAGCACTATATAAAATCAAAAAAACAAAATATATAGGCTCTACAACATCATGACAGCTTGTGAGCTTGTAGATCAGCTGCTTTTGGTGAATGTTCCCCAGAATAGGTTTGCTGTCGTGCAAGTGCACGGTTAAGAAGAATTATTATATTATATGATATGATATGATATGATATGATATTATATATATATATTTGTTTTTTTGTAAAAGTGAAAACCACTAAATATTACCATTACTCATTGTTTTACAACATATTACCATTGTAACGTTTCACCCACTATTGAACCCATTACCCACAGTTCACCAGTCTGGCCCCTGTCTGGACAACAACCCCCTTCCCCAAAGGTAGCTCCCTCAGAGGAGGAAGTTATGGCCAAATATCACAATGCGACAATATCATTATGCTTACAATATTAAGAATTCTGTTTTAAGTTAATAGTAGTGGTAAAATGTAAACTATATTTTTGGGGTAGTTAATCATTCAGTCTATCCACTGTTGAGAGTATGTTCTCTCTTTAATTACAGCAGCAGTATTTATTTTAGAAGCTTAAGTCCTTGTATCAGTAAGTCTTGAATAGATTAGTAATGATACTGAGATATACAGAAGGGGGCAGTAATGCAACTATTAATGATGCAAACTGCCATAATACCCCATGAAGAAGAAGGATCAGTAAATCTGTGTTCCATCGAATGGGTCTAGAAACAAAAAGCCAGGCTCTGCATTCAGCCAGGCTTTATGATCCTGGCTCGATAAATCCGCCAATTCTAAGCCTCGCTTGGCTTTAGTGGAACAGAATAAACCAGGCTGTAAAGACCAGGATTTAAAAAGCCTGGTTTTGGCCTAAATCCTGGATTAGTTAATCCAAGTTTCGTGGAACAGGCCCCAGGTGTCTGTTCAGTTCACCTGACACACGGAAACTCTTGTCACAATGTTTACATTGGAAAGGTATTTCTCCAGTATGGACACGAAGGTGGGTCTTTAGGGCACTTGAACACTGAAACTCTTGTCACAATGTTTACATTGGAAAGGCTTTTCTCCAGTGTGGACACAAAGGTGTTGCTTTAGGTTACCTGACTGAATGAAACTCTTGTCACAATGTTCACAGTTAAAAGGTTTTTCTCCAGTGTGGACACGCTGGTGCTTCTTCAAGGAACCTGAGTCACTGAAACTCTTGTCACGCCATTCGTCATCATCGTCTTCACTGGTCTCCTCCCAATCATCACTGTCTTCAGTGACTTCAGTGTCAGATTCAAGTTCAACTTCAATCTCAGAGCAGTGGGAAGATATGTGTTCTTCTACTTCATCATCATCATTTTCTTCTTCACCTGCTAGTAATGTCAACGTTGACCCAACAGGTCACTCTGGTCTTTGAATTAGTTCCTCCTGTTCCTTTTTTAAGCTCCTCCTTTTCCTCTTTAATGTGTGGAGGCTCTGGTTCCTCCTGGAGCAGACTGGGGCTCCTCTCCTGTTCAGGAGAAACCTCCACTTTACACACAACCATGTGCAGGATGTCTAGGAGCAGAAACATAACATGATGGTCAACACTGGATTCCTAAAATTTAAATCCATACTTCTTCCATGTTCCATGTACAAAATGAGCTATTACCTACCAAGATAAGATTGACTAAACCGTTACTAACCACAGGTTATTACTGTTCTGAAAGATTACTGTTCTGAAAAATACATTGTTTCTTCAGGAACAATATTTTCTTTCACATGAAACTTACTGAGGTGTGGCTGGTCTTCAGCTTCCTGTTTAATAGAAACGTATTCAGCTTCCTGTTTAATAGAAACGTCCCTGGCTGAGTCTGGAGAGTTCATCTTCACCTGGGAGTGATGCATCATGGGTATTGTAGTTATTATGAGTCTGGAGAGTTCGTCTTCACCTGCAGTCTGGACTCCGGTCTGAAATCAAGTGAATAAGGAAGGACTTTAATAACTGGAGACCTATAGTCCGGCAGTCAGGGGTGGGGAGTGGGAAATGTGTTTTTATTGGCCTAAAATATTGCCTATATACTTAAATTAATGAGTCCACTTGCTGACCGGCTGTCGGTATTGAGCAATTTATTTGATAAGGTCTTATATGTGACCTACCTATATATGGCAAGATGTCAACATTTCATTATGCTTTAACGCTTAGGCCGCCAGCATTTGATAACTTGTGATATAATTCACGCCAGCATTTTTCCCTGTTTAACTCTTATTTTGAAGAGCAAAAAACCCAGACCGGAAGTGTTAGGGTGTGTGACAATGCATCATCATTCCATGTTTACCACGGGTGCTGCTAAAAAACAATGGAGGCGCATCACAGCGTCTGGGCCGTGGAATAAACCTTGTTTGGACCAAAAATGCCATCTGGGACAAGGAATAGGGGATACAGGCGAATGAAAGTAACAGAATCAAACCCCGGCCCTGCCCTACCCTAACTGGGTCGGCCCGAGGCTCGGCCAGACCCTAACAATTACCATAATGTTAACACTTTCATCGCCCCTTTGGTGTCCATGTGAAATTACGGCAATATCTGTGAATAAGCGCCAACTACATCCGGCCCACACAGCCCAATACAACGAGAGGAGGAGCAACAAGTTTTACGAGCAGCAGCCGACATGTCTTAGTTTTCACCACAAGCGGTAATATGGCTTGCGCAATGCGATCAGAAATCACTATTTAGATCTGAACGTTGGGCGGATTGGACTAAAACAACAACTTTGGACTATTTTTCGAAGAAAACCAGCAGCAAAGAAACGACAATGAGCAACCCGATGCATAGCATTATGACTTGATCAATCAAAAGCACTATAAAAGACCAATTGCCGTTGATCTACGCCGGCAATGGTGGACTAAGTTTTAAGTAGCATGTGATGTGTCAAACTAGGGGGTTGTCATGATTCTGAATCCATTCCAAGCATTAGTTTTGCACAAAAAACACTCATTGGGCTAAAAACGGCCATAGCCGTCATCATAAATGTAATGAGGTCAGCACATCTTGGGCACATTTGGACAAGTGGCTATTGCCGTTTTTAGCCCAAGGAGTGTTTTAGCGGATTGAATGGATTCAGAATCCTTGCCACATATATCCTCCTATAAAAAACAATTGCTCATTACCGTCAGCCGGTCAGCAAGTCGACTCATGAATGTATGTAAAATGTATGTAAAAAAATATATAAATTTCCCGCTTTAAACAAAAGAAGCCTGTTGGCTGCCAGACTAATGATGCGTAGCCTGCGGGGTTAGTTCAGGCAGACATACTCGAGGGGGTTCATGCCATGCTCAAGGTGCATACTATACTCAAGGGGTTAACATGCTGCATTACTATGTGGGTGTATAAGCGTGTGCAAGTCCCACATGTCATTCGCTGATGTGGCAGTCAGCTGACCTATTGGGCGGGCTACTTAAGCTCACCAGTCTGCATGCTCTTCCTGCCTTCCTCTGCATATGGTTCCTGGTTGTTATCTAGGACAAATAAAGATAGAGCACGGAGGTGCGGCCAGGGCTCCTGCGGGGCACCTCCGTGCTCTATCCTCTTTATTTGTCCTAGGTTGTTATTTGATGTTTGCTCCCACCACCACCCCAGCACCACTGGTGGGCTCTGTTATTTATGCTCCCCATGGGGGTTTTATTGTATATCTATCTCCCTGCTCTTAATGTTTTATGATGGTGTTTAATCGCGCCGAGCAGGGAGAAAATGCAGCAGAGCCGAACGCCATGTCTAATATTGTATGCACACTTGTATTCTCATTCTCTAATAAATATTGGTTAAATCTATTCGTGAGTTGTCTGACTGAACTAGTGGTGTTAGCCCAACTCTCCAACATTTACATTTTTTAATTCAGGATTCCAAGTGTGTGAGTGGGGTGTGTGTTTGGAAGCACTTTGGTTTCAAGGAGTGTGGTGAGGAACAACAAACCAATACCGTGTTAAGGTGTGTTACAATGGTGTGTGTTAGGGTTACATTTCAATGGTGTGTTAGGGTTACATTTCAATGGTGTGTGCACCACAACACAATAGGACAGTAACCACAACTCGACTCGCACCAGGAGAAGTCGAAGAAATAATTAAACTAGAAAGTGCCCCTCGGGGCACAGGTCTCCACCAAGCCAGGTCAGGTTGTGGCCTCCTGGTGGCGCTATAACAGGCCAATGTGAAAAAGGTGGGATATAATCCTCAGCCTAGTAAGAAAGTGCGTGAAAGATGTCACGTAAATTGCATGCTGCGTTCATGATTTGAGGCTTTTTGTCAAAACGGGCCAATCTTGCAAACTTTTAAAGCTAATTATAGCCAATTAGGATGGAATATGAAATATCGGACAGATCCGACTTGAGCACATGACTCAAGTCCGACGGACGGACGAACACACACACGGACGGAGTGCAAAACATACTCTCTCCCCAGCCTTTGGCCTGGTGGAGACAAAAATCTGATTGACTAAGATGTATGTGTTAACATTACAGTGGACAGAGTACAAATCCTGCTCATTTACAAACTACGTTTGCACCTTTGACAACCTGCAGCTTGAAAAGGCCTTCAGCTCAGCTCTGAACTCGGTAGAATCCTAATATATTCCTAATATATGTAAACGACATGACATCAGCTTGTGACTGCAACTTGTTCCTGTTCGCAGATGACTCAGCACTGCTGGTCTCAGACAGGAACAAACTGCAGGTTGAAAAGACCCTCAGCTCTGAACTCGGTAGAATCTGCACCTGGCTCGCTGATAACAAACTAGCCTTACACCTGGGAAAAACTGAATCCATTCTGTTCGGATCAAATAGTAATCTCAGCAAGACAGATGGCTTCTTGGTTAGAGTGGGTGACAATATTATCACACAAAAAGATGAAATTACCTATAGGTTCCATCCTGGAGGCTAATCTTTCCGGTGATAAAATGGCCACCAACATTATCAAAAAGGTAAATCAAAGAACAAGATTCCTTTACAGGATCTCTTCACTGGTCAACAAAAACACCTTGAAGACCTTAACAGGAGCCCTCGTACAACGTTTATTGGACTATGCATGCACCTCTTGGTACCACAGCACCTCAAAGGCCCTTAAAACAAGGCTCCAGACCTCCCAAAACAAACTGGTCAGGCTCCTACTTGGCCTCACCCCCCTGAACCCACCTCACCCCTGCCCACTTTGACAGGCTGGAATGGCTTAGGGTCGACGACAGAGTACAGCATCTTTCAATGGGTCTGGTCCACAAGATTCGATACACCACCAAGATACCCATGTACCTGTCTAAATACTTCCTTAATGTTAACTCTTTGAGAGTTTCAAGGATTTCTATATAGTAGGTAGACTTCTCTATGGCATAATCCCGTTTTTGAATGATTTATTGAAAATTCTCTGTTGTGAATGTGTGACAACGAAAGACCTTCAGAGAAAGCTTGACTTGTCTGCTTCCAGGAAAAAAATGAACTGAGTTGATAAAATGTTTAGTTTTTGTGTTGGAAGCCATTTAAAAGAGCCTGCATTTACACTGGGAAGTGTTTCTAGGACAACAAAAAAAGTTATGCCCGGTTAAAGTTTTATTTTCTAAATAACTTTTTTTCTGCTGGGCGTACATAGCCATGCAATATCTCATTTTAAAGGGTGAGTTGTCTAGTTCAATTAAAATAAAATAAAAAGTTTCTCACATGTACCACTGTAGATATTTTGCCATCTATAAATAGCATGGTCAGTCATGATCAATCTGACCTATCCAGCTAAAAGTCCACATAGCTCTGAATTGGAACATCATATAAACTCAATTCTTTTTTGGGGTAAAAAAAGAATTGCAACGAATACGTTGCACGGTTTGCCCGCTATCGCAGTTCAAAGTGTGTGTGGTCTGAGCAATATTCTCGACTCAGAGTGTCGCACGCCCAGAGAGAGAGCGGATCAGAGTGAGAAGCCAATGTGAAGACTATACCAAAATTCTCCTAACAAATCGTCCTCACGGCCAAAATATTCCCTTTACACGCATGGGTTTCGGTAATTTTGTAGCCACACTCGTCCTCTTTCACCCAATGTCACAACCATAGCCCAGATACATACAGTACGTGAACTACAGCCCTGAAAGCGGCAGGTGTACCATCATAATGTGTCATAAAACTCCATGTTAAATGCCTGAATGAGTCAGCAATCTTTTCATCACAAACACAATTCTTAACTCGCTCTTATAACCACGTTTTTTATCGTACCAATACCACGATCGCACACGGCCTACCTCAATGTCTCGGGTCACTCACGGCGAAAACAAAAATCGCATTTGACTTTAACTTTTTGCGATAGAGCAATTTGTTCGGACATACGTCAGTGGGCTTTTAACTTTCAATACTGTTTGCATTTGCATAGACTAGCCCAGGTGAAAATGATACTTTGTTAATGATTCCATGGTCACCTGACCACCTCTCACACACTCGCGCACATGCACGCACATGCACACATGTGCACGCACACACACACATTGAAAGTCAATGGAGAAAATCGGGGAAACACGTAACTCTTTCATTTCTCAACCGTTTCAGACGCGGGGCGGCTCGCCGGAACCGGGCCGCCCCCCTGAGCGAAACCAAATGGACCCCTTAGCATGTTAGCATTAGCATGTTAGCATTAGCATGTTAGCATTAGCATGTTAGCATGTTAGCATTAGCATGTTAGCATGTTAGAATTAGCATGTTAGTATGTTAGCATTAGCATGTTAGCATTAAAAAGTTAGCATGCTAGCATGTTAGCATTAGCATTTTAGCATGTTAGCATTAACATGTTAGCATTAGCATATTAGCATTAAAATGTTAGCATTCTAGCATGTTAGCATTAGCATGTTTGTATTAGCATGTTAGCATTAGAATGTTGGTGGCAACGTAATGTGCAATACACTTAGACAAAATACCCCTGGCTTACATGTAACCAAATGGACCCTTACAGGGTCTGAGAGGCTAAATGTCATCAAATGGTGGTCCGTGGCTCAAATGCTGCACAGACTTGGCGATCTGCAGGCACCCAGTCAAATTTCTTGAAATTTGTTTCTAGTTAAGTATGTGTTTTAGATTTCATTGCATGGCAGGCACCCAGAATAATAAAATAAAAAGCAAACTGAATACAGACCCACTCAGTAAAAAGCAGCAGTAAACAGAAACGTCTTGGGCTTTGATTTCAAACAAAGTGTTGTAGATGTGACAGGAGTTGGGTTAGGTAGAGGTTCAGCCAGACTGTTGAACACTCATTGTTTTACTTACTTTATTTTTTAATTCAAGACATTTTTCCACACATTGTTAACAATACAAAGTATTTTATCTAGGGATGGACAATATTTTATCAAATCGTTATGGGTCGATGTTGGCCTTAAAATGCAATATTGGTATTAGCCGATGTTTTAAAATAAAAATACTACATCAAAGCTGTTTATATTCGGACATGGGCTAACATTTCAATAACTGTGAATCCCTATAGTATTTGGAATAAAATTCACTGTTTTCCAAAATGTCAGTTTGTCACTTCTCTCTTAACATTAAATAGATCACGTGATCTTTTGTGGCCAGATGTTTTTTCCTGGGGTCTAGTAGGACTATAGAAAACAATAATTAAGAAATCGCTGTACAATTTGGTAAAACAAATACATTTACCCACTTGTTCGAATGCCCCCGCCCCCTGCCAAAAAACGCTAAAAGTGTTTAAACGAAATAAGCAGAAAATGAAAATATATATAACACTCATCTTTTACTTTCTCTAATAACCTAAAACATGAACCTTGGTTGAAAAAAACCCAAAGTTGTCCTTTAAGGGTTTAACTAAAGATCAGGAGAATGGAGGCCTCTATTGACAGGATTGATTGATTTAATAGTTTATTAGACATGAATGTAAAACAGCAACAGAGTTCAGTCAAACACTGATTCCAAAAGGGAGAACACAAAAACAAAGTCCTGGAGGTCTTGTTTCCATTCAGGCCCTATGCAATCAATTCATAATAGCAGAACAACAAAAATCTCACTTTGTGTGAAGTGAGGGGCGCTCTTATCACATCATACATCACATTCCATGCTCAGCCAATCAAATCATCACAAATGTAATTCCGGCCAATCACTTTTTTCACTTTTTCTGCCCTCACTTTTTATCCTCAATATGTACATCAACCAATCAAATCATCGCTATGGGATGATGATCAGCCAATCAAATCATCGTGTTTGTGTTCACACAAAGACAAAGCCCAATAGGAGGAGCTAGCGCCCCTCAACAATAATTCAATATCATCAAAAACAACAAAATATATCATTACAGGAAATAATAAAACACTAAATGTACAGAGTGGGAGAAAGTTAGGAGGGGGCGTGGTCACCTGTTTAAAGGAGAAGTGATCATTTCCTCTCCATTGGGCCTGCTGAAAGGTGGACTTTCAGGCCTGTTTCAAAAGATGTAAGTGATCTGCATTTTTTGAGGGAAGGGGTCAGGGCATTCCATGCCTGGGTGGCCGTGCTGTAGAATTTAGCCATATTTGTTTTGAAATATAGGAGCAGTATAATAATCCATAATATTGTCCTTGTCTATCGACCTCCCTACGGACATACAGCCGTTTCATTTGATCCTCCCAGTGAGCTCATTTTTCATTCAGTCAAGTTTTGTTTATTCTCGAAATTACACTGAGTAATCAAACTAATTTTCAGTGTCGTCCAGTAATACAATATCATATAGAAAAAAACATCACAATACATCAGAAGATCAGGAAAAGAAAAACAAACACAACATGTGAATTATATAGGTTTACAAATAAAAAGCTAAGACAAATTTCAAAACGATCTAAAAACAGTTACATATTGTGGGGATCTGTATGCTCACCAAGGTTTTAAAACGACTTAACACTTTTATGCCAGCATTTTCCCATTGAACTCTTATTTTGAAAAGCCACATTTCCAGACTACCGGTACTGAACATGAACTAGGAAGTCAAACGGGTGGGTGATTATGGCCACGATGATTTTAATGCTGCGATCCTGTATTATTGAGAGCACCAGCAGCAACCAGATGCTAACATAAGTAGCATTATGGCTTGATCGATCTAAAGCGCTATAAAAGCGCTGAGGGTTTTATTAAATAATGAGCTTTAATTGACGTAGATCTCAGCCAATGGCGTTCTAAGTGTTAAGGGTACCAATGTCAGTTCCAATGTCGTTTGCAGGTCATTCCATGTATTAGGGCCACAGAAGCCAAAAGCAAGTTTAGAGCTAACTTTTGGTACCTTGAATTTGGGGAAACTACTTGACCGGGTGTAGTTCAGAAAAGATGAGATGTATTTAGGACAATCTCCAAGCATGGCTTTATACAAGAACAGGTGACAATGCAGTTTTCGTCTCTCTGTCAGGGAGGACCAAGTGGGTGCTGCTGCATGTCTATAGATTATGTCGCCATAATCCAAGACAGACAGGAACACATAGTGGAAACCCCCATGTTGCACTCACCCCATGGTGTGAGTGCAATGGTGTCTTAGCAATTAAGTGACCAGAGTTATTTAAACTTAGGTCACACCGTTCAAAGTGGACATATTTTTATTGTCCTGTGAGAACTGAGGACAAGAAGGTGGTAACGAAGATTACTTGAATCCTTGAAACTCTTGTCACAATGTTTACATTGGAAAGGTTTTTCTCCAGTGTTGACACAAAGGTGTGTTTTCAGGGAAGATGAGACAGTAAAACTCTTGTCACAATGTTTACATTGGAAAGGTTTTTCTCCAGTGTGGACACGAAGGTGTGTTTTCAGGGAAGATGATGCAGTAAAACTCTTGTCACAATGTTTACATTGGAAAGGTTTTTCTCCAGTGTGGACATACTGGTGTGTCTTCAGGGAACGTGACTCACTGAAACTCTTGTCACAATGTTTACATTGGAAAGGTTTTTCTCCAGTGTGGACATGAATGTGTGTCTTCAGGTGAGATGACCTACAGAAACTCTTGTCACAATGTTTACATTGGAAAGGTTTTTCTCCAGTATGGACACGAAGGTGTGTCTTTAGGGCACTTGAATGACTGAAACTCTTGTCACAATGTTTACATTGGAAAGGTTTTTCTCCAGTGTGGTCACGAAGGTGTGTCTTCAGGAGAGATGAGATTCTGAAACTCTTGTCACAATGTTTACAATGGAATGGTTTTTCTCCAGTGTGGACACGAATGTGTGACTTCAGATTACCTAACTCACTGAAACTCTTGTCACAATGTTTACATTGGAAAGGTTTTTTTCCAGTGTGGACACTCTGGTGTGTTTTCAGGGAAGATAATGCAGTAAAAATCTTGTTACAATGTTTACATTGGAAAGGTTTTTCTCCAGTATGGAATATACGGTGGTGTGTTTTCAGGTGACAAGACTGACTGAAACTCTTGTCACAATGTTTACAGTGAAAAGGTTTAACTCCTGTGTGGAAACTCTGGTGTGTTTTCAGGCCAGATGTGCATGTAAAACTCTTGTCACAATGTTTACATTGGAAAGGTTTTTGTCCAGTGTGGACATGCTGGTGTTTCTTCAGTTCATCTGACTGACTGAAACTCTTGTCACAATGTTTACAGTGAAAAGGTTTAACTCCTGTGTGGACACTCTGGTGTTTTTTCAGGTTACCTGCCAAACTGGACCTCTTGTCACAATGTTTACATTGGAAAGGTTTTTCTCCAGTGTGGACACGAAGGTGTGTCTTCAGGATAGATGAGTCTCTGAAAAACTTGTCACAATGTTTACATTGGAAAGGTTTTTCTCCAGTGTGGACATACTGGTGTTTCTTCAGGGAACTTGATTCACTAAAACTCTTGTCACAATGTTTACATTGGAAAGGTTTTTCTCCAGTATGGACACGAAGGTGTGTCTTTAGGGCACTTGACTGACTGAAACTCTTGTCACAATGTTTACATTGGAAAGGTTTTTCTCCAGTGTGGACACGAAGGTGTTGCTTTAGGTTACCTGACTGACTGAAACTCTTGTCACAATGTTCACAGTTAAAAGATTTTTCTCCAGTGTGGACATGCTGGTGTTTCTTCAGGGAACCTGAGTCACTGAAAGTCTTGTCACGCCGTTCGTCATCATCGTCTCCACTGGTCTCCTCCCAATCATCACTGTCTTCAGTGACTTCTGTGTCAGATTCAAGTTCAACTTCAATCTCAGAGCAGTGGGAAGATATGTGTTCTTCTTCATCATCATAATTTTCTTCTTCACCTTTCACTGCTAGTAATGTCAACGTTGACCCAACAGGTTCCTCTGGTCTTTGAAGTAGTTCCTCCTGTTCCTTTTTAAGCTCCTCCTGTTCCTCTTTAATGTGTGGAGGCTCTGGTTCCTCCTGGAGCAGACGGGGGCTCCTCTCCTGTTCAGGAGAAACCTCCTCTTTACACACAACCATGTGCAGGACGTCTAGGAGCAGAAACATAACATGATGGTCAACACTGGATTCCTAAAATGTAAATCCATTCTTCTTCCATGTTCCATGTACAAAATGAGCTATTACCTACCAAGATAAGATTGACTAAACCGTTACTAACTACAGGTTATTACTGTTCTGAAAGATTTTAGCAAAATACATTGTTTCTTCAGGAACAATATTTTCTTTCACATGAAACTTACTGAGGTGTGGCTGGTCTTCAGCTTCCTGTTTAATAGAAACGTCTTCAGCTTCCTGTTTAATAGAAACGTCTTCAGCTTCCTGTTTAATAGAAACGTCCCTGGCTGAGTCTGGAGAGTTCATCTTCACCTGGGAGTGATGCATCATGGGTATTGTAGTTATTATGAGTCTGGAGAGTTCGTCTTCACCTGCAGTCTGGACTCCGGTCTGAAATCAAGTGAATAAGGAAGGACTTTAATAACTGGAGACCTATAGTCCGGCAGCCAGGGGTGGGGAGTGGGAAATGTGTTTTTATTGGCCTAAAATATTGCCTATATACTTAAATTAATGAGTCCACTTGCTGACCGGCTGTCGGTATTGAGCAATTTATTTTATAAGGTCTTATATGTGACCATACGATTACCTATATACGGCAAGATGTCAACATTTCATTATGCTTTAACGCTTAGGCCGCCAGCATTTGATAACTTGTGATATAATTCACGCCAGCATTTTTCCCTGTTTAACTCTTATTTTGAAGAGCAAAAAACCCAGACCGGAAGTTATGATCTTATGTTAGGGTGTGTGACGATGCATCATCATTCCATGTTTACCGCGGGTGCTGCTAAAACATAATGGAGGCGCATCACAGCGCCGGCTCTGGGCCGTGGAATAAACCTTGTTTGGACCAAAAATGCCATCTGGGACAAGGAATAGGAGATACAGGCGATTGAAAGAAACAGAATCAAACCTTGGCCCTGCCCTAGCCTAACTGGGTGGACCCGAGGCTCGGCCAGACCCTAACAATTACCATAATGTTAACACTAACACCGCTCCCCTGGTGTCCATGTGAAATTACTGCAGGCAGCCAGGCAATATCTGTGAATAAGCGCCAACTACTTCCGGCCCACACAGCCCAATACAACGAGAGGAGGAGCAACAAGTTTTACGAGCAGCAGCAGACATGTCTTAGTTTTCACCACAAGCGGTAATATGGCTTGCGCGATGCGATCAGAAATCACTATTTAGATCTGAACGTTGGGCGGATTGGACTAAAACAACTTTGGACTATTTTTCGGAGAAAACAAGCAGCAAAGAAACGACAATGAGCAACGCGATGCTGACGCGAGTAGCATTATGACTTGATCAATCAAAAGCACTATAAAAGACCAATTGCCGTTGATCTACGGCAATGGCGGAATAAATTCCAAGCATTAGTTTTGCACAAAAAAATGGCCATAGCCGTCATCATAAATGTGATGAGGTCAGCACATGTTGGGCAAGTGGATATTGCCGTTTTTAGCCCAAGGAGTGTTTTTGTGGATGGAATGGATTCAATCCTTGCCTTATAGCGTGTGAAAACGTGTACGTCACCAAGAGGGGGCATTCAATTCTAGCCCACATCACTCAGAATAGAGTGACGGTGGTATGTTTTTGTAAATATTGAGCTCGTTCTTGGCGACAACATAGTGAACCAACACCAGGATGGATAGAAAGAACGTCGGGCCCAAATACATTACAAGGACAAGGAAAATGTTGTGAACAAACACGGCTGTGCTTAGATACTTTGTTGGAACGTTATGTCTCTGCGCCCGTGCGCCGTACAGCCGAGATCCAAGCCATTCTACGTCTTTTTGTAAACTCGTCAATCTGGGTTCCTTGATGCTGTCTCCATGCTGGAAAGCTGAACATCTAATTCCGTTTTCTGGCTCATTTCCTCGACCTGCTGTGGCACTTATTTACTGAGCAAGTCTGCACCATTGTGAGGTCTAAAAAGGTCTAAAAAAAGAACATATACAAGCACACGGATATTCGCTCAATGTAAACAAAGCAGACAAGCCAGCAAGTATGGCGGCCACTACCATGTGACACATATGTTGACGCCCCCTCCAGGAGTTTTGGTACACCCTATATAGGTTGTTAATGGTATGGTCACATATATGCTCCTATAAAAAAAAATATTGCTCATTACCGTCAGCCGGTCAGCAAGTCGACTCATGAATGTATGTAGACAATAGACAATATTTTAGGCAAAACAATAAATCAAAAATAAAAGCATATATAAATGTGTGTGTGTGTTTGTGTGTGTGTGTGTGTGTGTGTGCGTGTGTGTGTGTGTGTGTGTGTTAAGTATATTATTTTGAAGCATTCCATGTAACAATGATGCTCCTTGTTTTGTCTTGTGTTTTGTTATGAACACCCTCTTTTGCCGCTCCCTAAAAGCTCAGTGAGATGTTTAGTTCAGATCCAGCCCAGATGAGTGAAAAAGCGCCACCCTTTGGTCAACAAGAAAAGTACAACAAATGAATCTATTTGGAAGCACTTTGGTTTCAAGGAGTGTGGTGAGGAACAACAAACCAATACCGCGTTAAGATGTGTTACAATGGTGTGTGTTAGGGTTACATTTCAATGGTGTGTGTTAGGGTTACATTTCAATGGTGTGTGTTAGGGTTACATTTCAATGGTGTGTGCACCACAACACAATAGGGCAGTAACCAAAGTCGACTTCATTGTCACAAGTCAACTCGCACCAGAATAAGTCAAACAAATAATTCAACGAGAGCCAACAGCAATTAAGAAATGTGAATCCCAAATCGCCCCCCCCCCCCACCAAAAAGTTACCATAGTATTACTGCTGCTACTATTAACTACTGCTTGTTTAGGATCATTTATAACGAACTGATTGATAGATTGATGTATTTATTAACAGTTTGCAGAATTACAGTACATTTCAAGTACAACTCAATACAAAAACTGTTGACTGTGGACGACACCAGAAAGCATTACTTGTTTACAATCGGGTCCACCCTTTTCAATTCATCAGAACATGTAGAGACGTACAGAGATACACTTCTATAATAGTAACCAAAAACAGGAAATCATCATGTTGAGATGTATTAAAAATGATCATTAATTGTCTGTGTATATAAAAAAATCATTGTCACTGTATGTATATTTATATATGCTTTTATACTGAAACCGGATGCCGGATGTGTCAATTGGGTTGACGTGTATATAATGAGTAAAATAAACACTCGCTTCTCTCAGCCATGGTCTAAGGAAGCAAACCCACATCTGCTCTGAGTCTCCTTATTATCCCTCCGTAATGCTTTGTTCAACAGGTCATGGAGCCCAGTGGTAGAGGCAACAACCAATGGAACCGTATTCGCTTTGACGGAGATGAAAGGAACTTTGAATTATGGTTGGTAAAATTTCTCGGTTACCTCCGGCTGAAAGGGCTGAAAGACCCCATACTGTACGAGCCCGATATCGACGACGAAGACATACTCGATGGAGATGAGGCCGCAGTAAGAGACGCAGCAGCCGAGGTAAAAGCCGCTGAGGACGCCGAGAAAAATGAAAATGCTTACGCTGAATTGGTTCAAGTGCTCGATGATACGAGTTTGTCGTTAGTTATGCGTGAGGCAGCGGATGACGGAAGAAAGGCGTTACAGATTCTGAAAGATCACTATGCGGGCAAGGGGAAACCGAGGGTGATCAGTTTGTACACAGAGCTGACGTCGCTCCGGAAAACTGCAGATGAAACAATGACAGCATATATTATACGAGCAGAAACAGCTATCACGGCACTGAGAAATGCGGAAGAGACTTTGAGTGATGGCTTGCTAACAGCAATGGTTCTGAAGGGGCTGCCAGAATCTTATAAGCCATTTTCCATCCACATCGCACAAAGTGATGACAGGATCACCTTCGCCGACTTTAAGTCCAAACTGAGGAGTTACGAGATCACTGAAAGGTTCAGTAGCAGTTCCGGGGATGACAGCGTGATGAGACTAAGAAGCAAGGACAACGACGTGAGACTGTCCTGTTATAACTGCGGCCAGAGAGGGCACAAATCGTTTGAGTGCGGAGATGCTGCTGGTCAGAAAGAACAGAGACAGTGGTGCAGTCTTTGCAGAAGTCCAACACATAATGACACCAACTGCAGACGAAGAAGACGGAAAGACAACGTCAATGTGACGCAGGATGAAGAGGAGCACACGTTCGCCTTCAAGGTGGGCCAGGTGAACCGCGACTCGGACGGCGCCGGGAGACCGAAGCAGAGACTTTGTCGGAGTAATACTCTGAGCAGAGGGCTGATGGTCGACACCGGGGCTACGTCACATATTGTGACCGACGTGAAGAAGTTCCGAAACTTCGATGAGAATTTCGAGCCACGGAGGAATGTTCTGGAGATGGCTGATGGAGTGAGGGCCTCTGGCGTAGCGCTGAAGAGAGGTACTGCAGTGTTTTACCTGAGAGATACCAAGGGTCGAGAGGTGGAAACGATGCTGAAGGGGGCGCTGTATGTTCCATCCTTTCCCCAAGACATTTTCTCAGTCAACGCAGCAACATCAAATGGAGCCACATTCATCTTCAAAGAGGGACAGAACAAGTTCATCCAGAGAGACGGCACGACATTCGACATTAAGGTACATGACAGGTTGTTTTATGTAAACACCGTTGATGAGAGTATTGATGTTGATGAATGTAATGGATGCTATGACATCAAGACGTGGCATGAGATTCTGGGACATTGCAACTATGAAGATGTGTTAAAACTGCAGAATGTAACTGATGGTATGGAAATTAAAGGCAAGGTTGATATTTCCAAGTTGTCATGTGATGTGTGTATAGAAGGTAAAAAGAGCTAAAGCAGCATTAGAACTTGTACACACTGATTTATCTGGACCAATTGATCTAACGGCTAAAGACGGATTCAAATATGCTTTAGCATTTACTGACGACTATTCAGGAGCTACTTTTGTTTATTTCTTGAAATCTAAGAGTGACACAGTCCAAGCTACAGTACATTGCCGATGTTTCACCTTATGGGAAAATTAAGTGTATTCGTTCGGATAATGGTACTGAGTATACTTCTGGTCACTTTCAGGCATTGTTAAGCGGAAAGTCCATTAGACATGAGACCTCAGCTCCATACTCACCCCATCAGAATGGGACAGCTGAAAGAAATTGGCGAACGCTGTTTGAGATGGCCAGATGTATGCTGATTGAGTGCAAATTACCAAGGGAATTGTGGACATATGCGGTAATGACGGCTGCTGTTATTCGAAATAGATGTTTCAATAAGCGTGTAGGACAGACCCCATATTACATGCTGACAGGAAAGAGGCCAAACCTTTCAAGAATGAGAACTTTTGGGTTCCCATGCTATGCATATAAACAAAATAAGAAAAAGTTGGATTCACGATGTGAAAAAGGGATATTTGTGGGATATGATAAGAATAGCCCAGCCTATTTAGTGTTTTGTCCCGACACTGGGAAGGTCACTAAGCACAGATTGGTAAAGTTCATTCAAAGGAATGTCATTGAGATTCAGACCCAAACAGAGTGGGATGATGATTGCAGTGGGGGAAGGACTGTAAACCACCTCCCTGAAGATAGGGAAACTAACGAGACACAAGAACAAGAGGTGGTTGTTGAAATGAGTGATTTGGCAAATGTTCAGGCAGGTGAAGATGGCCAAACCAGTGAGATACAGGAACAAGAAGCAGGGGCGATGGATGATTTGGTCAGTGCTCAGGCAGGTGACAGTGGCCAGAGTGCAACATATCCCAGAAGAAAAGTGAAACCACCTCAGTATTTGGAGGATTATGAGTGTCAAGTAAAATCTGATGACCTAGATGACATAACCTTTGATTATTGTTATAGAGTCATTTGTGATGTGCCACACACAGTAAAGCAGGCAATGGAATCACCTGACTCTAAGTTATGGGCAAGAGCTATGGATGAGGAAATTGAATCACTAAAGGAAAATGACACGTTTACCCTGACTAAACTGCCAGAAGGCAAAGAAATAGTGGGGGGTAGATGGGTGTATGCTTTAAAAACAAATGCAGATGAATCTAAACAATTCAAGGCACGTTATGTAGCCAAAGGTTTCAATCAAAAACCAGGTGTGGATTATGAAGAGACTTTTTCACCAACGGCAAACCAGACTAGTGTGAGGGTATTGATGCAAAAGGCAGTACAAGAGAATATGATCTTACACCAAATGGACGTCAAAACGGCCTATTTGCATGCACCAATAGATTTTGAGATTTACATGAGACAACCAGAGGGATATGAAGTTACATCTGAGAATGGGGACATGCTGGTGTGTAAACTAAATAAATCTTTGTATGGTTTAAAACAATCATGGAGAAATTGGAACAAGATGTTGCATGATTTTTTAACTAAAAATCAATTTATTCAGAACCCAGTTGATTATTGTGTTTACACAAGGGAAATGAAGGATCAAAAGGTATTCATTTTATTTTGGGTCGATGATATAATAATTGCAGCAAGTGATGACAATGTGATGATTGATGTCAAAGAAATGCTTACAGCAAAATTCAGAATGAAAGACTTAGGCAAATTGAAACATTTCATTGGTATTGATTTTGAACAAGGTGAACATTATGTGACTATGTCACAAAGGAAATATGTTGACAAAATATTGACTAGATTTGACATGCAGGACTGCAAGCCAAGAACAACACCCTGTGAGGCAAAATTGAACTACACTGACAGCAGTGAGTCATTGGGGGATGTGAGAAAGTACAGGGAAGTTGTGGGTAGTCTAATATACTTGACTACTTGTACCAGGCCAGATCTGAGTTTTGTAGTGGGAAAACTTTCACAATATTTTTCTAAACCAACAGAAGAGCAGTGGATCACAGTGAAACATGTGCTGAGATATCTGAAGGGAACCAGGGAAAAATCCTTATGCTATAGAAAATGTGAGGAACTAGGCTTGATAGCATATAGTGATGCAAACTGGGCAGAGGATGCAAGTGACAGACGTAGCACTAGTGCAGTGGTTCTCAACCTGTGGTACGCGTACCACCGGCGGTACTTGAGCCCCCCCAGGTGGTACGCGGAACAATTCCCAAAAATGGAAATTTAATAAACTGTACAAATGGACTACTACCCCGTGCTGACCTCCGCGGGGACCCCCCTTATCCGCGGACCCCCACACAGACTCCCGCAGAGTTCGGCGCGGACCCCCGCGGAGATCGGCGCGGACCCCCGCGGAGTTCGGCGCGGGGGTCCGCGATAGTCTGCGTGGGGGTCCGCGATGGTCTGCGTGGGGGTCCGCGCCTCCGCGGTAGTCTGTGTGGTCTGTGCGGTAGCATCAGATGCCATCATCCATGCATCACAACCAAAACAAACTCTGAGGACTAGCTTTTGACGGTTGCCACATTTCGTGACTGAGAGAGAAACAAGCAACCAGGTCAATGAAAATGTTAACAAGTCAGAAAATAAGTTTAAAATTAGCAACTATAGTGCTGACTGTCAAACATCATTGTCCAATGTTGTTTTAGAGCAGTGGTTCTCAAACATTTTCATCTCAGAGACCACCAATATTTTAAAGAAACTTTACAGATAAACAAGTCCAAAGTAGCTTATAATGACTAGACTTGGCAACACTGTGAACAGTTCCACAAACTCACAATATGAAATATAAGGTATTAATAGGCTAGTTGTATTGTTAATATCCATAATTAGGGCACCTTCATGATCTCTAATGGGCCACCTGGCCTGAGAAACGCATTCTCAAGGACTTACTTCTGGTCATTGTAGCGCACACATTTTGAATGACTTTGGCAGACTTTAAATGAGGCATTTTAATCACGATTAATCGCGATTAACTCCAGGATTGCAGTGAGATTAATCGCGATTACAAAAATGTATCTATGCCCACCACTAATAGGCCTCCCCAGTGCCTCCCCAGTGTCTTCCCAGTGCCTCCTCAGTGCCTCCCCAGTGTCTTCCCAGTGCCTCCCCAGGCAGTGTCTTCCCAGTGTCTTCCCAGTGCCTCCCCAGGCAGTGTCTTCCCAGTGCCTCCCCAGGCAGTGTCTTCCCAGTGTCTCCCCAGTGCCTACCCAGTGCCTCCCCAGTGCCTCCCCAGTGCCACCCCAGTGTCTGCCCAGTGCCTCCCCAGTGCCTCCCCAGTGTCCCCCTGAGTGCCTCCCCAGTGCCTCCCCAGTGTCTTCCCAGTGTCTTCCCAGTGCCTCCCCAGGCAGTGTCTTCCCAGTGTCTTCCCAGTGCCTTCCCAGTGCCCCCCCAGTGTCTCCCCAGTGCCTCCCCAGTGTCTCCCCAGTGCCTTCCCAGTGCCTCCCCAGTGCCTCCCCAGTGTCTTCCCCGTGCCTCCCCAGGCAGTGTCTTCCCAGGGTCTTCCCAGTGCCTCCACAGTGCCTCCCCAGTGCCTCCCCAGTGTCTCCCCAGTGTCTTAATGAATTAATCAAATTAATTAATTAATACAAAAATTCCCCCGTGCCCAGCTCCATGCCAAAGCTTTTTCCTGCAGGAAACACTGATATAGGTACCCGAAATCCATCATAAACCCGCCAAAAAAGCATCAATAACCGCTAAGTCCCGCGCGCGCGTGCACGTTTGGCGGTGGTGGTACTTGGAGTGACAAATAAAACCTGAGGTGGTACTTGGTGTAAAAAGGTTGAGAACCACTGCACTAGTGGTTATTGTGTCAGCCTAAACCCAGAGGGCCCTTTGATTTCATGGAGGTCTAAAAAGCAATACACCGTAGCACTTTCAACTTGTGAAGCTGAGTACATGGCTTTAGCGGCAACTCTACAAGAGTGTTTGTATTTGATTCAATTGTTACAATGTATTGATGAATTTCATTACATGCAGCCAAAGATTTACGAGGACAATCAAGGTACAATAGCGTTAGCTAAAAATCCTGTACAGAGACAGAGGTCAAAACATATTGACATAAGATACCACTTTGTAAGATCAACTGTCAATGATGGTAAAGTGATTCTCGAGTATTGTCCAACTGAACAAATGGTTGCCGATGTTATGACAAAACCAGCCAGGCTGTGTCAATTGAGACATTTTGAGGGTTTCATGTTTGGAGAATAACACACAGTCCAAAGTTTTTTTTTCAAGGGTTCTTTGTTTTTTGTTTGGTTATTTATCTTTATGTTTACCAATTCACGATCAAGTGGGGGTGTTGAGATGTATTAAAAATGATCATTAATTGTCTGTGTATATAAATATATCATTGTCACTGTATGTATATTTATATATGCTTTTATACTGAAACCGGATGCCGGATGTGTCAATTGGGTTGACGTGTATATAATGAGTAAAATAAACACTCGCTTCTCTCAGCCATGGTATAAGGAAGCAAACCCACATCTGCTCTCTGAGTCTCCTTATTATCCCTCCGTAATGCTTCCGGCTAGCTTTGGTTGTTGTTGAATCTGACGCGACACGCTAGCTTTGTTCAACACATCATAAAAGGAGGTAAAAAGGGGAAAACATCTAGGGCTCCATCTTGCGCCACCCTTAACCCTAAATTTTTTACTATTTTGAAAAACATTTTAAAATAGCTAAACTAGCCGATCTACATCGAGACATTGTGAGCTTGTAGATCGGCTATTTGAACTATTTTAAAAGGTAGTAAGATATACCCCATAGTGAGGGGGAAATTAAGGGGTCCAGTTTCGAATTGCAGCCGTCCGTAGGTGGCCTTAAAACAAGTTACAATAGTATTACTGCTGCTAGTATTAACTACTGCTGGTTTATAACAAGTTACAATATTATTACTGCTGCTAGTATTAACTACTGCTCGTTTATAACAAGTTACAATAGTATTACTGCTGCTAGTATGAACTACTGCTCGTTTATAACAAGTTACAATATTATTACTGCTGCTAGTATTAACTACTGCTCGTTTATAACAAGTTACAATATTATTACTGCTGCTAGTATTAACTACTGCTTGTTTAGGATCATTTATAACTAACAAGCGGATATGAGAGAAATGCTCGTCGTGTTGTTCCATGTTAAAAGATGAGTCAATAATATAAAAGATAAATGTAGTAAAAACAAGGTGAATCAGTTCATCTTACCTGCTGTGTTTCAGGGTTGAGCTGCTTAACGACCACACTGTTTTCAAACTAGCACAACAATATACTTCCCAACAACAGTATCTGTCAATCAAACAACATGGATGGCTAATTTAGTGATTTATATCAAGTGTATTATTCAGAGAGGGTGGATTTCACTCCTACCTCGCAAAGAAACAACATTGTGAACTAAAATGGCCGCCCCCACCAATGCGGTCACCATCTGCACAGAACAGAAACAATGGATAATACCACAGTGCCCTCTGGTGGCACCAGTCCTTCTTCTTCTTCTTTTAGGGTTTCCGGCAGTGTAGACGCTACTAGGCGTATTACTGCCCTCCACAGTTCGGTGCTCTATATCCTCTTATAGCCACTGTAAAGATAGAATAATTCCCCTCTTTGTACACCATAAAGTGACGTGCCCCCATTCCCTCATTATTCTTCCCTTTATTGCCTTTCACCCGGGCCCAGTTGCCTGGGTAGGGCGAATCCTTCCCTCAGGGTGTTGTCCAGTTCTTCTCCAGTTACATCCATCACATTCAGGAACCTCCTGGCTGCGTCTAGCACCATCTTGATTCTCTCAGACTTTGTTTTGATCTCCGCTGCACAGTTAATGACCATCGCCACGAATGCTAAGAATTGTCTCTTGTCCATGAATAGCACGTTCTTATCTGCCGACCTTTCTGTGTCCTCCCCTTCTGGATGTGCTGGTTGTGCTGTCACTCTCTCGTTCACTCTCTTAACCGCTTCCGCGTACGACATTCCCCTGGATTCTTCTCTCATTCTCTTCACCTTAACCTCCGTCTCTTTCCTTGGGCACTGTGGTGCCCC
Organism: Electrona antarctica; assembly: GCF_951216825.1. Classification (NCBI taxonomy): domain Eukaryota; kingdom Metazoa; phylum Chordata; class Actinopteri; order Myctophiformes; family Myctophidae; genus Electrona; species Electrona antarctica. Next base: position 6,521,186 of record NC_136804.1, read on the forward strand.
TGCATAGTGCTCACCACTGCAGTGAAAACACCTAACTCCTTCCTCTTGTTCTTTACACCCTCCCTCACAATTGTCTTTCCCACACCTCCCACATCTTCTGATTCCCCCACACACCGCAGCAACATGCCCGTACTCCTGGCATTTGAAGCACCTCAGTGGCGCCCTTTCGAATGGCCTAACCCTGTAACACAAATAATCTACATATATTCTCTCTGGCACAACACTTCCCTCGAACGTCAGTCGCACTGACTTTGTTTCCTCCCGATCTCCTTCTCTGTACCTGCTTAGCCTTCTTACTTCACTTATCCCCCCTACCTCAAGGAATACCTTTGTGTCCGTTGTCAGAGGGACCCCACTGATTACTCCCCTCCTTATTTCTCTTTCTCCTAGCCCGAAGCACCTTACTGGGCACCCCTCAAAGTCGACCATCTTTACTGCCCTTCCCTTCTGGTCCTTATCCCTGCACTCAATGATGACCATCCCAGTCCTGGTTACCCTTACCAACTTCACCTTCCCAATTTGTCTCTCTACAAACTGCCCCACTTCACTTGCATTGCTAAAGACGCCATCCTTCTGTCCTTCAGCAATCATCCCCACAGCAAACTTTTCTATTCCCCCGACTGACCCACTTGACTCGCTCTCTTTCTGTTGCTTTTCACTTCCCGAGCTATTCTTGTCAACTCCTCTCTTGTCTTCTTCCATTCCCTTTCTTCGTGTCTCGCGCTCCGTCTCCGACTCGTCCGATACGGTCGGGTTGTAAGACGGACTAATTTCTCTCACTTGTCTCTCGTCAGATACGGTCGGGTTGTAAAACGGATTAATTGTTCTCATTTGTCCCAGATCCTCGTCGGTCATAGTCGGGTTGTAGAACGGACTCCTGGACCTCGACTGCTGGGGGCTGGATGGGTTGTACCCCCCCTCGTTCTCCGCAACCTTCCTCGATCGCCCCTTCTTCCTCCCTTTTCGCCTACCTCCTGTGTCCTCCGCCATCCCTTCGTATCAGCCTCACTATTATTAATATCACGCTTGACACGCTATGACCAAATTCAATTTTCCCACAAGACGCAGCAAACACCGACGGAAGCGTTGCTTGCTCCTACCGCCAGCACCAGTCCTTACATTTGTATTGGTGTAGTTAAATGAGTTGAGATTAACTTTATAAACCCCACAAGGTTTTCTAAATCTCACCTGCACAACCCTACAATATGTTATTTTAATATGTAGAGTGGCTATTCAACCACCAGGTGGCTTCAACCCATGATGAGCAGAGCTGCACTGAGTCTTAGCTTCTAGCAATATGCAGTGGTGGAAAAAGTATAACATTTTGTACTTGAGTAAAAGTATCAATACTGCAATATAGAAATACATTGAAATACATACTGTTACAAGTAACAGTCCGGTATTCAACATTTACTTGAGTAAAAGTACAAAAGTATTGGTATCAAAGTGTACTTAAAGTACCAAAAGTAGAAAGTACTCATTGTGCAGAATGTCCCATTTCAAGTTTTCAAATGTATACAAATCTTTTGAAAATAGCAGATCTACAAGCTCATAATGTGGGGAGGGGCGCACGACTGCGCCCCTCCCCCTCACACAACACAATGTTGGGTCAAACCATGTGACCTCCATTGGAAATGCATTGGGCCGCTGGGCGGCCATGACACAACACCCAACGAGCACAGAGAATTGCATTAACCGTGTGAGTGCACCCCAAGGCTGAGCTCACACCTTTCATGCAATTCTCTGTGCTTGTTGGGTGTTGTGTCATGGCCGCCCAGCGGCCCAATGCATTTCCAATGGAGGTCATTGCATTAACCGTGTGAGTGCACCCCAAGGCTGAGCTCACACCTTTCATGCAATTCTGTGCTCGTTGGATGCTCGTTGGATGCATGTTGTGTTGTGTCATGGCCGCCCAATGCATTGCCAATGGAGGTCACATGGTTTGACACAACATTGTGTTGTGTGAGGGGGAGGGGCGCACGAATGCGCCCCTCCCCCTCACACAACACAATGTTGGGTCAAACCATGTGACCTCCATTGGAAATGCATTGGGCCGCTGGGCGGCCATGACACAACACCCAACGAGCACAGAGAATTGCATTAACCGTGTGAGTGCACCCCAAGGCTGAGCTCACACCTTTAATGCAATTCTCGTGCTCGTTGGATGCTTGTTGTGTTGTGTCATGGCCGCCCAATGTATTTCCAATGGGAGTCACGTGCTTTGAGGGGGAGGGGCGCACGACTGCGCCCCTCCCCCTCACACAACACAATGTTGTGTCAAACCATGTGACCTCCATTGGAAATGCATTGGGCCGCTGGGCGGCCATGACACAACACCCAACGAGCACAGAGAATTGCATGAAAGGTGTGAGCTCAGCCCAAGTGCTTCTCTCTCCCCCTCCCCCCCTGTCGTTTACCTGTGTAGGACTAAGTAGCACTTAAGGCCTGGCCATGCTAAAAGCAGTATAACCAGTTTCATCTCCTCAGCCTACCTCAGTACTGTAGTTCCCAATACACTACTACACGAGCCTGCCTGCCTGCCTGCCTGTGGCCTGCCATGCCCTGCAGCTCACGCACAGAGCTGAGCTACTGTAGAAAGCAGTGGTTCCCAAAGTGAAAGAACCTCTCACCTTCTTCTGTACTATCACACAATGACAAAGCTGTGTGTTTTTGTACATCATCACCTAGTCATTTTGGGATAATCCAGTCGTAGTGGCAGCGGTGGCCGATCGGATTGCGGAGCGGTCTTGATACCGGAAGGTCGCCAGTTCGAATCAGCGGTCCGACATGTTAAAATTACCACCGCTGAAGTGCCCTTGAGCAAGGCATTGAACCACTACCATGAAATGTTCTATGAGCAGAGCCTGGCTGGAAACAAGTTCTTGAGCTTATAGCCCAGATACCCTGGGTAAATATAGTAGCTTTGCTTTGTGTGACTGTGAACCTATTATGGTTTTCTTCAAAAGGTGAATCTGGGCCTGGGCCATGGCTCAGTGGTCCAGGCACCTTGGCTGGTAATCCAGTCTGTCCCTCCATAAAATATATAAAATAAAGGCGAAAGCCACAAAAAAAAAAGTGAATCTGAATCTTTCCACAGGTAATTTGGTGGAGGCTAGAGACAATGATGTTTTTTGTTGATTCACTGGTTTGTTTGCTGTAGCAGACAAACTTTGTGTGTTTTTGAAACCAAATACACACACAAAACATGCAGAGCCATTAAGTTCCATGACATTAAATGATAAGTGGTATCTGTGTTTAGCTAGTTCTACTGTAAAGTACACAACTGTGAAAATGACATGATATTATCATATATCATAGGAATACATTTGTCTCCTGTGTTGACTCTGCATACTGTGCAAATTACACACTGATTGAATATTTTATTAACATTTGCAAAAACTACAAAAACACAGTATCACAGTATCAATACTGCAATGTAGCCAATGCCTCAAGTAAAGTACAAATACCTCACAATTGTACTTAAATAAATGTACTTAGTTACTTTCCACCACTTGGATTTGATTTCAAAGACCAAGTGCTTCTCTCTCCCCCCTCCCCCTGCTGTTAACCTGTGTAGGAAGGTCCGAGCACTTAAAGGACCACTTCACCACTTTTCAACATCTCTTCATATAATTGGTCCTCACTAATGTTCATGATAAAACACCACCATTTATTCCTACTCAGTCTGTGTCTCATAGGAGGGCTTTGGGCAGTTCGGACACCCGTCCACCAGTGACATCATCATTAATTAATTATTTTTTGCCATTTATGACAGGCTCAATGCATGTGCACACATCCACAAAAAGACTAGTTGTTTAAATAATAATCACTGATAGTTATATAATCAATGCCTAAACGTATTTATAAATAAAAATATTAGGACAAAAATACAAATACACTTATTTTTTTGTAAATGATCAGAGGAAGTTTTTTTTTTATCCTTTATTGTCTATTACATTATAACATTTTTAAACATGACACCATATCATAACATCAGTGACTTGTGCTTTTGTTTGAAATGTACCTATACTTATATATATTTATGTGTATAAAATGTGTATAAAATATGTGTATAAAATACTAAGGTAAATTGAAATTAAATATATATAATATATATATATATATATATATATATATATATATATAGATACTACAGTAAATAAAAAATCACTGAGAGCTCAGTGGCACCCTTGTTAAGATGACGTCCATGTGAGCCAGAGGGTGTGAGTTCAAATCCAGGTGAGTTCCTCCAACTTTCACTCTGCTGCATGTTTTGGGGAATAACATCCAGAAGAGAACTGGAAAGAGAGGTTCAAGGTTGTCTTTATTGCTAAAACTATGAAACATTTCAAAGATTCCTTTTCAGGCAAACATGTCCACCGTAAGATGAACCTAAGTAGGTTTGAATGGGGTTTCTAGGTGTAAGTATGTAGGACTAGTAGCGTGACGACGAGTATAATGAACTGGAAGAAAAGTAACAAGTGTGTTCTGGTCCCGTTGATTGAGCAGAGCAGGACTTATAAACCTTGAAGGTTTATAGGTTTTCTCAGCTCAATCAACGGGACCAGAACACACCTGGGCTGGCTGCCTGCAGGATCACATCCACCAATGGGGAGGCTGTCTGTGTCCTGTCATGGTTTCTCCTCTGTATTATCTGATTAACATCCACGATAACACTTAAAAGAACTAAAGACACCTTTGATGCACAGCACCATTAAAATGCTCTGTACATGATCCCAAGGCCCCATTTGAAAAGTGACACCAAGAAGAACAAATTACAACCTAAAAATCACTGAGAGCTCAGTGGCACCCTTGTTAAGATGACGTCCATGTGAGCCAGAGGTTGTGAGTTCAAATCCAGCTGAGTTCCTCCAACTTTAACTCTGCAGCATCTTTTGGGGAATAACATACAGAAGAGAACTGGAAAGAGAGGTTCAAGGTTGTCTTTATTGCTAAAACTATGAAACATTTCAAAGATTCCTTTTCAGGTCCACCGTAAGATGAACCTAAATAGGTTTGAATGGGGATTTTAAGTGTAAGTATGTAGGACTAGTAGCATGCCAAAGTTATAATTTTTTTCGGACGGCATACTATAGCATGTCGTTTTTCTTGATTTTGGACTATTTGAAAAAATGATGAAAATCATGAAAAAACGACATACTATAGTTCATGGTTTCGGACGGCATACTATAGCATGTCGTTTTTCATGATTTTGGAGGATTTGAAAAAAAAGACTACTATAGTCCATGGTTTGTCATATTTTCATGATTTTGGGACACTATGTTCTTAAAGGCCGAAAAGATAATGACAGACAACAGCAAAAGAAACAATAGACAAATCTCCTGTTATTTTATTTTTTGTATTTTATTTTTGTATCAATGTTGTACTCAAAGGGAACAGCAGACTGTGTTGTGACAGGTAGCAAGTAGATCAGTGACTTAGCACACTGGCTGCATGATCTGGAGATTGTGGGTTCAAACCCCACTCAAATCTTTACTTGCCAAAATCTGCCATTGACCCCCATTCTGAATTTCTCAAATTTTAAAAGCACTATATTTCTAAAACTATGAAACATTTCAAAGAGTCCTTTTCAGGCAAACATGTCCACCGTAAGATGAACCTAAATAGGTTTGAATGGGGTTTCTAGGTGTAAGTATGTAGGACTAGTAGCATGCCAAAGTTTGTGCTATTGCCATTGGGAATGCATTGGGCGTTTAACTTAAATAACTCAGAAACTACAACACATTTCAAAGTAAAAAGTTCCAGCATGTGTCTCCACAGTAAGCTGAATTATAAAACGTGTGAATGGAGTTTCTAGGTGAAAGTGATTTTGACGTGCCACTATCTGCCATTATAAATTTCTCACATTTAAAGCACTATATTTCTAAAACTATGAAACATTTCAAAGATTCCTTTTCAGGCAAACATGTCCACCGTAAGATGAACCTAAATAGGTTTGAATGGGGATTCTAGGTGTAAGTATGTAGGACTAGTAGCATGCCAAAGTTATATTTTGTTTCGGACGGCATACTATAGCATGTTGTTTTTCGTGATTTTGGACTATTTGAAAAAAAGATGAAAGTCATGAAAAAACGACATACTATAGTTCATGGTTTCGGACGGCATACTATAGCATGTCGTTTTTCATGATTTTGGAGGATTTGAAAAAATGATGAAAATCATGAAAAAACGACATACTATAGTCCATGGTTTGTCATATTTTCATGATTTTGGGACACTATGTCAGAGGCAGGACTTGAATCTGCAGCCTCCTGATTCCCAGGCAGGCCCTGTACCCAGTGAGCCACTGTGCATGCTGTTCTTAAAAGGCTGAATAGATAATGACAGAAGAGCCAGAGACTTGTTTCCATTGTGGTTCATAAACATTCGAACGTCTAGAGATAAACAACAGCAAAAGAAACAATAGACAAATCTCCTGTTATTTTATTTTTTGTATTTTATTTTTGTATCAATGTTGTACTCAAAGGGAACAGCAGACTGTGTTGTGGCAGGTAGCAAGTAGATCAGTGACTTAGCACACTGGCTGCATGATCTGGAGATTGTGGGTTCAAACCCCACTCAAATCTTTACTTGCCAAAATCTGCCATTGACCCCATTCTGAATTTCTCAAATTTAAAAGCACTATATTTCTAAAACTATGAAACATTTCAAAGATTCCTTTTCAGGCAAACATGTCCACCGTAAGATGAACCTAAATAGGTTTGAATGGGGTTTCTAGGTGTAAGTATGTAGGACTAGTAGCATGCCAAAGTTTGTGCTATTGCCATTGGGAATGCATTGGGCGTTTAACTTAAATAACTCAGAAACTACAAAACATTTCAAAGTAAAAAGTTCCAGCATGTGTCTCCACAGTAAGCTGAATTATAAAAAGTGTGAATGGAGTTTCTAGGTGAAAGTGCTTTTTTGACGTGCCAATATCTGCCATTGAGCCCCATTGTAAATGTCTCAAATTTGAAAGCACTATATTTCTAAAACGATGAAACATTTCAAAGATTCCTTTTCAGGCAAACATGTCCACCGTAAGATGAACCTAAATAGGTTTGAATGGGGATTCTAGGTGTAAGTATGAAGGACTAGTAGCATGCCAAAGTTTGTGCTATTGCCATTGGGAATGCATTGGGCGTTTAACTTAAATAACTCAGAAACTATACAAAACATTTCAAAGTAAAAAGTTCCAGCATGTGTCTCCACAGTAAGCTGAATTATAAAACGTGTGAATGGAGTTTCTAGGTGAAAGTGATTTTGACGTGCCACTATCTGCCATTATAAATCTCTCACATTTAAAGCACTATATTTCTAAAACTATGAAACATTTCAAAGATTCCTTTTCAGGCAAACATGTCCACCGTAAGATGAACCTAAATAGGTTTGAATGGGGATTCTAGGTGTAAGTATGTAGGACTAGTAGCATGCCAAAGTTATAATTTTTTTCGGACGGCATGCTATAGCATGTCGTTTTTCGTGATTTTGGACTATTTGAAAAAATCATGAAAATCATGAAAAAACGACATACTATAGTTCATGGTTTCGGACGGCATACTATAGCATGTCGTTTTTTATGATTTTGGAGGATTTGAAAAAAAGATGAAAATCATGAAAAAACGACATACTATAGTCCATGGTTTGTCATATTTTCATGATTTTGGGACACTATGTCAGAGGCAGGACTTGAACCTGCAGCCTCCTGATTCCCAGGCAGGCTCGGTACCCAGTGAGCCACTGTGCATGCTGTTCTTAAAAGGCCGAATAGATAATGACAGAAGAGCCAGAGACTTGTTTCCATTGTGGTTCATAAACATTCGAACGTCTAGAGATAAACAACAGCAAAAGAAACGATAGACAAATCTCCTGTTATTTTATTTTTTGTATTTTATTTTTGTATCAATGTTGTACTCAAAGGGAACAGCAGACTGTGTTGTGGCAGGTAGCAAGTAGATCAGTGACTTAGCACACTGGCTGCATGATCTGGAGATTGTGGGTTCAAACCCCACTCAAATCTTTACTTGCCAAAATCTGCTATTGAGCCCCATTCTGAATTTCTCAAATTTAAAAGCACTATATTTCTAAAACTATGAAACATTTCAAAGATTCCTTTTCAGGCAAACATGTCCACCGTAAGATGAACCTACATAGGTTTGAATGGGGTTTCTAGGTGTAAGTATGTAGGACTAGTAGCATGCCAAAGTTTGTGCTATTGCCATTGGGAATGCATTGGGCGTTTAACTTAAATAACTCAGAAACTACAAAACATTTCAAAGTAAAAAGTTCCAGCATGTGTCTCCACAGTAAGGTGAATTATAAAAAGTGTGAATGGAGTTTCTAGGTGAAAGTGCTTTTTTGACGTGCCAATATCTGCCATTGAGCCCCATTGTAAATGTCTCAAATTTGAAAGCACTATATTTCTAAAACGATGAAACATTTCAAAGATTCCTTTTCAGGCAAACATGTCCACCGTAAGATGAACCTAAATAGGTTTGAATGGGGTTTCTAGGTGTAAGTATTTAGGACTAGTAGCATGCCAAAGTTTGTGCTATTGCCATTGGGAATGCATTGGGCGTTTAACTTAAATAACTCAGAAACTACAAAACATTTCAAAGTAAAAAGTTCCAGCATGTGTCTCCACAGAAAGCTGAATTATAAAAAGTGTGAATGGAGTTTCTAGGTGAAAGTGCTTTTTTTGACGTGCCAATATCTGCCATTGAGCCCCATTGTAAATGTCTCAAATTTGAAAGCACTATATTTCTAAAACGATGAAACATTTAAAAGATTCCATTTCAGGCAAACATGTCCACCGTAAGATGAACCTCAATAGGTTTGAATGGGGTTTCTAGGTGTAAGTATGTAGGACTAGTAGCATGCCAAAGTTTGTGCTATTGCCATTGGGAATGCATTGGGCGTTTAACTTAAATAACTCAGAAACTACAAAACATTTCAAAGTAAAAAGTTCCAGCATGTGTCTCCACAGAAAGCTGAATTATAAAAAGTGTGAATGGAGTTTCTAGGTGAAAGTGCTTTTTTGACGTGCCAATATCTGCCATTGAGCCCCATTGTAAATGTCTCAAATTTGAAAGCACTATATTTCTAAAACGATGAAACATTTCAAAGATTCCTTTTCAGGCAAACATGTCCACCGTAAGATGAACCTAAATAGGTTTGAATGGGGTTTCTAGGTGTAAGTATGTAGGACTAGTAGCATGCCAAAGTTTGTGCTATTGCCATTGGGAATGCATTGGGCGTTTAACTTAAATAACTCAGAAACTACAAAACATTTCAAAGTAAAAAGTTCCAGCATGTGTCTCCACAGTAAGCTGAATTATAAAACGTGTGAATGGAGTTTCTAGGTGAAAGTGATTTTGACGTGCAACTATCTGCCATTATAAATTTCTCACATTTAAAGCACTATATTTCTAAAACTATGAAACATTTCAAAGATTCCTTTTCAGGCAAACATGTCCACCGTAAGATGAACCTAAATAGGTTTGAATGGGGATTCTAGGTGTAAGTATGTAGGACTAGTAGCATGCCAAAGTTATAATTTTTTTCGGACAGCATACTATAGCATGTCGTTTTTCATGATTTTGGAGGATTTGAAAAAAAGATGAAAATCATGAAAAAACGACATACTATAGTCCATGGTTTGTCACATTTTCATGATTTTGGGACACTATGTCAGAGGCTGGACTTGAACCTGCAGCCTCCTGATTCCCAGGCAGGCTCTGTACCCAGTGAGCCACTGTGCATGCTGTTCTTAAAAGGCCGAATAGATAATGACAGAAGAGCCAGAGACTTGTTTCCATTGTGGTTCATAAACATTCGAACGTCTAGAGATAAACAACAGCAAAAGAAACGATAGACAAATCTCCTGTTATTTTATTTTTTGTATTTTATTTTTGTATCAATGTTGTACTCAAAGGGAACAGCAGACTGTGTTGTGGCAGGTAGCAAGTAGATCAGTGACTTAGCACACTGGCTGCATGATCTGGAGATTGTGGGTTCAAACCCCACTCAAATCTTTACTTGCCAAAATCTGCTATTGAGCCCCATTCTGAATTTCTCAAATTTAAAAGCACTATATTTCTAAAACTATGAAACATTTCAAAGATTCCTTTTCAGGCAAACATGTCCACCGTAAGATGAACCTACATAGGTTTGAATGGGGTTTCTAGGTGTAAGTATGTAGGACTAGTAGCATGCCAAAGTTTGTGCTATTGCCATTGGGAATGCATTGGGCGTTTAACTTAAATAACTCAGAAACTACAAAACATTTCAAAGTAAAAAGTTCCAGCATGTGTCTCCACAGTAAGGTGAATTATAAAAAGTGTGAATGGAGTTTCTAGGTGAAAGTGCTTTTTTGACGTGCCAATATCTGCCATTGAGCCCCATTGTAAATGTCTCAAATTTGAAAGCACTATATTTCTAAAACGATGAAACATTTCAAAGATTCCTTTTCAGGCAAACATGTCCACCGTAAGATGAACCTAAATAGGTTTGAATGGGGTTTCTAGGTGTAAGTATTTAGGACTAGTAGCATGCCAAAGTTTGTGCTATTGCCATTGGGAATGCATTGGGCGTTTAACTTAAATAACTCAGAAACTACAAAACATTTCAAAGTAAAAAGTTCCAGCATGTGTCTCCACAGAAAGCTGAATTATAAAAAGTGTGAATGGAGTTTCTAGGTGAAAGTGCTTTTTTTGACGTGCCAATATCTGCCATTGAGCCCCATTGTAAATGTCTCAAATTTGAAAGCACTATATTTCTAAAACGATGAAACATTTAAAAGATTCCATTTCAGGCAAACATGTCCACCGTAAGATTAACCTAAATAGGTTTGAATGGGGTTTCTAGGTGTAAGTATGTAGGACTAGTAGCATGCCAAAGTTTGTGCTATTGCCATTGGGAATGCATTGGGCGTTTAACTTAAATAACTCAGAAACTACAAAGCATTTCAAAGTAAAAAGTTCCAGCATGTTTCTCCACAGTAAGCTGAATTATAAAAAGTGTGAATGGAGTTTCTAGGTGAAAGTACTTTTTTGACGTGCCAATATCTGCCATTGAGCCCCATTGTAAATGTCTCAAATTTGAAAGCACTATATTTCTAAAACGATGAAACATTTCAAAGATTCCTTTTCAGGCAAACATGTCCACCGTAAGATGAACCTAAATAGGTTTAAATGGGGTTTATAGGTGTAAGTATGTAGGACTAGTAGCATGCCAAAGTTTGTGCTATTGCCATTGGGAATGCATTGGGCGTTTAACTTAAATAACTCAGAAACTACAAAACATTTCAAAGTAAAAAGTTCCAGCATGTGTCTCCACAGAAAGATGAATTATAAAAAGTGTGAATGGAGTTTCTAGGTGAAAGTGCTTTTTTGACGTGCCAATATCTGCCAAGGAGCCCCATTGTAAATGTCTCAAATTTGAAAGCACTATATTTCTAAAACGATGAAACATTTCAAAGATTCCTTTTCAGGCAAACATGTCCACCGTAAGATGAACCTAAATAGGTTTGAATGGGGTTTCTAGGTGTAAGTATTTAGGACTAGTAGCATGCCAAAGTTTGTGCTATTGCCATTGGGAATGCATTGGGCGTTTAACTTAAATAACTCAGAAACTACAAAACATTTCAAAGTAAAAAGTTCCAGCATGTGTCTCCACAGAAAGCTGAATTATAAAAAGTGTGAATGGAGTTTCTAGGTGAAAGTGCTTTTTTGACGTGCCAATATCTGCCATTGAGCCCCATTGTAAATGTCTCAAATTTGAAAGCACTATATTTCTAAAACGATGAAACATTTCAAAGAGTCCTTTTCAGGCAAACATGTCCACCGTAAGATGAACCTAAATAGGTTTGAATGGGGTTTCTAGGTGTAAGTATGTAGGACTAGTAGCATGCCAAAGTTTGTGCTATTGCCATTGGGAATGCATTGGGCGTTTAACTTAAATAACTCAGAAACTACAAAACATTTCAAAGTAAAAAGTTCCAGCATGTGTCTCCACAGTAAGCTGAATTATAAAACGTGTGAATGGAGTTTCTAGGTGAAAGTGATTTTGACGTGCAACTATCTGCCATTATAAATTTCTCACATTTAAAGCACTATATTTCTAAAACTATGAAACATTTCAAAGATTCCTTTTCAGGCAAACATGTCCACCGTAAGATGAACCTAAATAGGTTTGAATGGGGATTCTAGGTGTAAGTATGTAGGACTAGTAGCATGCCAAAGTTATAATTTTTTTCGGACAGCATACTATAGCATGTCGTTTTTCATGATTTTGGAGGATTTGAAAAAAAGATGAAAATCATGAAAAAACGACATACTATAGTCCATGGTTTGTCATATTTTCATGATTTTGGGACACTATGTCAGAGGCAGGACTTGAACCTGCAGCCTCCTGATTCCCAGGCAGGCTCTGTACCCAGTGAGCCACTGTGCATGCTGTTCTTAAAAGGCCGAATAGATAATGACAGAAGAGCCAGAGACTTGTTTCCATTGTGGTTCATAAACATTCGAACGTCTAGAGATAAACAACAGCAAAAGAAACGATAGACAAATCTCCTGTTATTTTATTTTTTGTATTTTATTTTTGTATCAATGTTGTACTCAAAGGGAACAGCAGACTGTGTTGTGGCAGGTAGCAAGTAGATCAGTGACTTAGCACACTGGCTGCATGATCTGGAGATTGTGTGTTCAAACCCCACTCAAATCTTTACTTGCCAAAATCTGCCATTGAGCCCCATTCTGAATTTCTCAAATTTAAAAGCACTATATTTCTAAAACGATGAAACATTTCAAAGATTCCTTTTCAGGCAAACATGTCCACCGTAAGATGAACCTAAATAGGTTTGAATGGGGTTTCTAGGTGTAAGTATGTAGGACTAGTAGCATCCCAAAGTTTGTGCTATTGCCATTGGGAATGCATTGGGCGTTTAACTTAAATAACTCAGAAACTACAAAACATTTCAAAGTAAAAAGTTCCAGCATGTGTCTCCACAGAAAGCTGAATTATAAAAAGTGTGAATGGAGTTTCTAGGTGAAAGTGCTTTTTTGACGTGCCAATATCTGCCATGGAGCCCCATTGTAAATGTCTCAAATTTGAAAGCACTATATTTCTAAAACGATGAAACATTTCAAAGATTCCTTTTCAGGCAAACATGTCCACCGTAAGATGAACCTAAATAGGTTTGAATGGGGTTTCTAGGTGTAAGTATTTAGGACTAGTAGCATGCCAAAGTGTGTGCTATTGCCATTGGGAATGCATTGGGCGTTTAACTTAAATAACTCAGAAACTACAAAACATTTCAAAGTAAAAAGTTCCAGCATGTGTCTCCACAGAAAGCTGAATTATAAAAAGTATGAATGGAGTTTCTAGGTGAAAGTGCTTTTTTGACGTGCCAATATCTGCCATTGAGGCCCATTGTAAATGTCTCAAATTTGAAAGCACTATATTTCTAAAACGATGAAACATTTCAAAGATTCCTTTTCAGGCAAACATGTCCACCGTAAGATGAACCTAAATAGGTTTGAATGGGGTTTCTAGGTGTAAGTATGTAGGACTAGTAGCATGCCAAAGTTTGTGCTATTGCCATTGGGAATGCATTGGGCGTTTAACTTAAATAACTCAGAAACTACAAAACATTTCAAAGTAAAAAGTTCCAGCATGTGTCTCCACAGAAAGCTGAATTATAAAAAGTGTGAATGGAGTTTCTAGGTGAAAGTGCTTTTTTGACGTGCCAATATCTGCCATTGAGCCCCATTGTAAATGTCTCAAATTTGAAAGCACTATATTTCTAAAACGATGAAACATTTCAAAGATTCCTTTTCAGGCAAACATGTCCACCGTAAGATGAACCTAAATAGGTTTGAATGGGGTTTCTAGGTGTAAGTATGTAGGACTAGTAGCATGCCAAAGTTTGTGCTATTGCCATTGGGAATGCATTGGGCGTTTAACTTAAATAACTCAGAAACTACAAAACATTTCAAAGTAAAAAGTTCCAGCATGTGTCTCCACAGAAAGCTGAATTATAAAAAGTATGAATGGAGTTTCTAGGTGAAAGTGCTTTTTTGACGTGCCAATATCTGCCATTGAGGCCCATTGTAAATGTCTCAAATTTGAAAGCACTATATTTCTAAAACGATGAAACATTTCAAAGATTCCTTTTCAGGCAAACATGTCCACCGTAAGATGAACCTAAATAGGTTTGAATGGGGTTTCTAGGTGTAAGTATGTAGGACTAGTAGCATGCCAAAGTTTGTGCTATTGCCATTGGGAATGCATTGGGCGTTTAACTTAAATAACTCAGAAACTACAAAACATTTCAAAGTAAAAAGTTCCAGCATGTGTCTCCACAGTAAGCTGAATTATAAAAAGTGTGAATGGAGTTTCTAGGTGAAAGTGCTTTTTTGACGTGCCAATATCTGCCATTGAGCCCCATTGTAAATGTCTCAAATTTGAAAGCACTATATTTCTAAAACGATGAAACATTTCAAAGATTCCTTTTCAGGCAAACATGTCCACCGTAAGATGAACCTAAATAGGTTTGAATGGGGTTTCTAGGTGTAAGTATGTAGGACTAGTAGCATGCCAAAGTTTGTGCTATTGCCATTGGGAATGCATTGGGCGTTTAACTTAAATAACTCAGAAACTACAAAACATTTCAAAGTAAAAAGTTCCAGCATGTGTCTCCACAGAAAGCTGAATTATAAAAAGTGTGAATGGAGTTTCTAGGTGAAAGTGCTTTTTTGACGTGCCAATATCTGCCATTGAGCCCCATTGTAAATGTCTCAAATTTGAAAGCACTATATTTCTAAAACGATGAAACATTTCAAAGATTCCTTTTCAGGCAAACATGTCCACCGTAAGATGAACCTAAATAGGTTTGAATGGGGTTTCTAGGTGTAAGTATGTAGGACTAGTAGCATGCCAAAGTTTGTGCTATTGCCATTGGGAATGCATTGGGCGTTTAACTTAAATAACTCAGAAACTACAAAACATTTCAAAGTAAAAAGTTCCAGCATGTGTCTCCACAGTAAGCTGAATTATAAAACGTGTGAATGGAGTTTCTAGGTGAAAGTGATTTTGACGTGCAACTATCTGCCATTATAAATTTCTCACATTTAAAGCACTATATTTCTAAAACTATGAAACATTTCAAAGATTCCTTTTCAGGCAAACATGTCCACCGTAAGATGAACCTAAATAGGTTTGAATGGGGATTCTAGGTGTAAGTATGTAGGACTAGTAGCATGCCAAAGTTATAATTTTTTTCGGACAGCATACTATAGCATGTCGTTTTTCATGATTTTGGAGGATTTGAAAAAAATATGAAAATCATGAAAAAACGACATACTATAGTCCATGGTTTGTCATATTTTCATGATTTTGGGACACTATGTCAGAGGCAGGACTTGAACCTGCAGCCTCCTGATTCCCAGGCAGGCTCTGTACCCAGTGAGCCACTGTGCATGCTGTTCTTAAAAGGCCGAATAGATAATGACAGAAGAGCCAGAGACTTGTTTCCATTGTGGTTCATAAACATTCGAACGTCTAGAGATAAACAACAGCAAAAGAAACGATAGACAAATCTCCTGTTATTTTATTTTTTGTATTTTATTTTTGTATCAATGTTGTACTCAAAGGGAACAGCAGACTGTGTTGTGGCAGGTAGCAAGTAGATCAGTGACTTAGCACACTGGCTGCATGATCTGGAGATTGTGGGTTCAAACCCCACTCAAATCTTTACTTGCCAAAATCTGCCATTGAGCCCCATTCTGAATTTCTCAAATTTAAAAGCACTATATTTCTAAAACGATGAAACATTTCAAAGATTCCTTTTCAGGCAAACATGTCCACCGTAAGATGAACCTAAATAGGTTTGAATGGGGTTTCTAGGTGTAAGTATGTAGGACTAGTAGCATGCCAAAGTTTGTGCTATTGCCATTGGGAATGCATTGGGCGTTTAACTTAAATAACTCAGAAACTACAAAACATTTCAAAGTAAAAAGTTCCAGCATGTGTCTCCACAGAAAGCTGAATTATAAAAAGTGTGAATGGAGTTTCTAGGTGAAAGTGCTTTTTTGACGTGCCAATATCTGCCATGGAGCCCCATTGTAAATGTCTCAAATTTGAAAGCACTATATTTCTAAAACGATGAAACATTTCAAAGATTCCTTTTCAGGCAAACATGTCCACCGTAAGATGAACCTAAATAGGTTTGAATGGGGTTTCTAGGTGTAAGTATTTAGGACTAGTAGCATGCCAAAGTGTGTGCTATTGCCATTGGGAATGCATTGGGCGTTTAAATGGAGTTGGTACAACATAAGTTCAGGAGGAAGACCACGCCTTCAATGATAAATCGTTGACTAACACTGCTCCTCCTCAATCTACCCTAAGCTCCATCCTCGGCCAACTTCCTGCAACACTCTGTGATCAATCACCATGGTAACCCATCCAGTACCTCCCCTCGACTTATCTACCATGGTAACTGATAACCTTCCACCCAAACCCCTCCCCTTTCTCCACGTATTTATACCTGCACGTCTGCCTGCCATTTCGTGCTTGGTTCTTCGTATCCCTCCCTCCCTCCCTTTTCCAGACCTAGAGTCTGGTCAGCCTGACTTTTCTTCCGCCGCCAAGGGGAAGTTTTTTGTCACCACTTCAGAAATTGCTTGCGCCCCGTCGCAATTGCCTACTCAGGATAGGACAACATCGGGTCTCCACAAGAGTGCACCGAGACAACTTGCAGTGTTCCACACCTTAACCAGTTTAATTGCAACCATATCCTCATTTTCAGGTTCCAGATGGGGGTCCTGAAATGACGGAGTGCGCCGTCTCAGACGTCAGCCAAGACGGACGCCTCTCTCTTCGGGCCGTCTCAGATGTCAGCCAAGACGGACGCCTCTCTCTTCGGACCCCAGGCCAATACTCAGGGTCCAATACCCCCATCGGAGCCCACACGGGCATCTCTCAGGGCCGCCGCCCCTCGATCCCGGGCTATGCCCTTCATCCTCCCCCCTCAGGGCTTCGCCCTTCATCCCCCCCCTCAGGGCTTCGCCCTTCATCCCCCCTCAGGGCTTCGCCCTTCATCCTACCCGGCCTTCGTCCACCACCTCCCCCCCCCACAGAGCTTCGCTCTACGAGCTTGCTCTCATCCTTCACCTCCCCCAGGGGCTTAGTCTTCACTATCAGGGCTTCGCCCTTCATCCCCCCCCTCACCCCCTCCCCCCTCCTGTAACGCCAAATCATCCATGTCTCCCTCACCCCTCGACCCTCCCCCCCCCCCCCTTTCACCCGTCACCCAGCCCCTCGGAAACCTCCTACATCCTCACTCCCCCCCTCCTTCCCCTATTCCCAACCCCTCATCCTCCTCCCTTCCCCCTCATCCCCACGGACAGCCAAGGCCATCCCACGCATATCAATATGCACTTATATCAACATGCACCTCATTTCTATCATTCCTTTTCATGTTCCACTTCTCTTCTAAATAAACGCTAAACCATGTCAAACGATGTTCGATTGAATGTGTGGTCTGTACTAGTGAACTTAAATAACTCAGAAACTACAAAACATTTCAAAGTAAAAAGTTCCAGCATGTGTCTCCACAGAAAGCTGAATTATAAAAAGTATGAATGGAGTTTCTAGGTGAAAGTGCTTTTTTGACGTGCCAATATCTGCCATTGAGCCCCATTGTAAATGTCTCAAATTTGAAAGCACTATATTTCTAAAACGATGAAACATTTCAAAGATTCCTTTTCAGGCAAACATGTCCACCGTAAGATGAACCTAAATAGGTTTGAATGGGGTTTCTAGGTGTAAGTATGTAGGACTAGTAGCATGCCAAAGTTTGTGCTATTGCCATTGGGAATGCATTGGGCGTTTAACTTAAATAACTCAGAAACTACAAAACATTTCAAAGTAAAAAGTTCCAGCATGTGTCTCCACAGAAAGCTGAATTATAAAAAGTGTGAATGGAGTTTCTAGGTGAAAGTGCTTTTTTTGACGTGCCAATATCTGCCATTGAGCCCCATTGTAAATGTCTCAAATTTGAAAGCACTATATTTCTAAAACGATGAAACATTTCAAAGATTCCTTTTCAGGCAAACATGTCCACCGTAAGATGAACCTAAATAGGTTTGAATGGGGTTTCTAGGTGTAAGTATTTAGGACTAGTAGCATGCCAAAGTTTGTGCTATTGCCATTGGGAATGCATTGGGCGTTTAACTTAAATAACTCAGAAACTACAAAACATTTCAAAGTAAAAAGTTCCAGCATGTGTCTCCACAGTAAGCTGAATTATAAAACGTGTGAATGGAGTTTCTAGGTGAAAGTGATTTTGACGTGCAACTATCTGCCATTATACATTTCTCACATTTAAAGCACTATATTTCTAAAACTATGAAACATTTCAAAGATTCCTTTTCAGGCAAACATGTCCACCGTAAGATGAACCTAAATAGGTTTGAATGGGGATTCTAGGTGTAAGTATGTAGGATTGGTAGCATGCCAAAGTTATAATTTTTTTCGGACAGCATACTATAGCATGTCGTTTTTCATGATTTTGGAGGATTTGAAAAAAAAGATGAAAATCATGAAAAAACGACATACTATAGTCCATGGTTTGTCATATTTTCATGATTTTGGGACACTATGTCAGAGGCTGGACTTGAACCTGCAGCCTCCTGATTCCCAGGCAGGCTCTGTACCCAGTGAGCCACTGTGCATGCTGTTCTTAAAAGGCCGAATAGATAATGACAGAAGAGCCAGAGACTTGTTTCCATTGTGGTTCATAAACATTCGAACGTCTACAGATAAACAACAGCAAAAGAAACGATAGACAAATCTCCTGTTATTTATTTTTTTGTATTTTATTTTTGTATCAATGTTGTACTCAAAGGGAACAGCAGACTGTGTTGTGGCAGGTAGCAAGTAGATCAGTGACTTAGCACACTGGCTGCATGATCTGGAGATTGTGGGTTCAAACCCCACTCAAATCTTTACTTGCCAAAATCTGCCATTGAGCCCCATTCTGAATTTCTCAAATTTAAAAGCACTATATTTCTAAAACTATGAAACATTTCAAAGATTCCTTTTCAGGCAAACATGTCCACCGTAAGATGAACCTACATAGGTTTGAATGGGTTTCCTAGGTGTAAGTATGTAGGACTAGTAGCATGCCAAAGTTTGTGCTATTGCCATTGGGAATGCATTGGGCGTTTAACTTAAATAACTCAGAAACTACAAAACATTTCAAAGTAAAAAGTTCCAGCATGTGTCTCCACAGAAAGCTGAATTATAAAAAGTGTGAATGGAGTTTCTAGGTGAAAGTGCTTTTTTGACGTGCCAATATCTGCCATGGAGCCCCATTGTAAATGTCTCAAATTTGAAAGCACTATATTTCTAAAACGATGAAACATTTCAAAGATTCCTTTTCAGGCAAACATGTCCACCGTAAGATGAACCTAAATAGGTTTGAATGGGGTTTCTAGGTGTAAGTATTTAGGACTAGTAGCATGCCAAAGTTTGTGCTATTGCCATTGGGAATGCATTGGGCGTTTAACTTAAATAACTCAGAAACTACAAAACATTTCAAAGTAAAAAGTTCCAGCATGTGTCTCCACAGTAAGCTGAATTATAAAACGTGTGAATGGAGTTTCTAGGTGAAAGTGATTTTGACGTGCAACTATCTGCCATTATAAATTTCTCACATTTAAAGCACTATATTTCTAAAACTATGAAACATTTCAAAGATTCCTTTTCAGGCAAACATGTCCACCGTAAGATGAACCTAAATAGGTTTGAATAGGGATTCTAGGTGTAAGTATGTAGGACTAGTAGCATGCCAAAGTTATAAAATGTTTTCGGACAGCATACTATAGCATGTCGTTTTTCATGATTTTGGAGGATTTGAAAAAAAGATGAAAATCATGAAAAAACGACATACTATAGTCCATGGTTTGTCATATTTTCATGATTTTGGGACACTATGTCAGAGGCTGGACTTGAACCTGCAGCCTCCTGATTCCCAGGCAGGCTCTGTACCCAGTGAGCCACTGTGCATGCTGTTCTTAAAAGGCCGAATAGATAATGACAGAAGAGCCAGAGACTTGTTTCCATTGTGGTTCATAAACATTCGAACGTCTAGAGATGAACAACAGCAAAAGAAACGATAGACAAATCTCCTGTTATTTTATTTTTTGTATTTTATTTTTGTATCAATGTTGTACTCAAAGGGAACAGCAGACTGTGTTGTGGCAGGTAGCAAGTAGATCAGTGACTTAGCACACTGGCTGCATGATCTGGAGATTGTGCGTTCAAACCCCACTCAAATCTTTACTTGCCAAAATCTGCCATTGAGCCCCATTCTGAATTTCTCAAATTTAAAAGCACTATATTTCTAAAACTATGAAACATTTCAAAGATTCCTTTTCAGGCAAACATGTCCACCGTAAGATGAACCTACATAGGTTTGAATGGGGTTTCTAGGTGTAAGTATGTAGGACTAGTAGCATGCCAAAGTTTGTGCTATTGCCATTGGGAATGCATTGGGCGTTTAACTTAAATAACTCAGAAACTACAAAACATTTCAAAGTAAAAAGTTCCAGCATGTGTCTCCACAGTAAGGTGAATTATAAAAAGTGTGAATGGAGTTTCTAGGTGAAAGTGCTTTTTTGACGTGCCAATATCTGCCATTGAGCCCCATTGTAAATGTCTCAAATTTGAAAGCACTATATTTCTAAAACGATGAAACATTTCAAAGATTCCTTTTCAGGCAAACATGTCCACCGTAAGATGAACCTAAATAGGTTTGAATGGGGTTTCTAGGTGTAAGTATGTAGGACTAGTAGCATGCCAAAGTTTGTGCTATTGCCATTGGGAATGCATTGGGCGTTTAACTTAAATAACTCAGAAACTACAAAACATTTCAAAGTAAAAAGTTCCAGCATGTGTCTCCACAGAAAGCTGAATTATAAAAAGTGTGAATGGAGTTTCTAGGTGAAAGTGCTTTTTTGACGTGCCAATATCTGCCATTGAGCCCCATTGTAAATGTCTCAAATTTGAAAGCACTATATTTCTAAAACGATGAAACATTTAAAAGATTCCATTTCAGGCAAACATGTCCACCGTAAGATTAACCTAAATAGGTTTGAATGGGGTTTCTAGGTGTAAGTATGTAGGACTAGTAGCATGCCAAAGTTTGTGCTATTGCCATTGGGAATGCATTGGGCGTTTAACTTAAATAACTCAGAAACTACAAAACATTTCAAAGTAAAAAGTTCCAGCATGTGTCTCCACAGAAAGCTAAATTATAAAAAGTGTGAATGGAGTTTCTAGGTGAAAGTGCTTTTTTGACGTGCCAATATCTGCCATTGAGCCCCATTGTAAATGTCTCAAATTTGAAAGCACTATATTTCTAAAACGATGAAACATTTCAAAGATTCCTTTTCAGGCAAACATGTCCACCGTAAGATGAACCTAAATAGGTTTGAATGGGGTTTCTAGGTGTAAGTATGTAGGACTAGTAGCATGCCAAAGTTTGTGCTATTGCCATTGGGAATGCATTGGGCGTTTAACTTAAATAACTCAGAAACTACAAAACATTTCAAAGTAAAAAGTTCCAGCATGTGTCTCCACAGTAAGCTGAATTATAAAAAGTGTGAATGGAGTTTCTAGGTGAAAGTGCTTTTTTGACGTGCCAATATCTGCCATTGAGCCCCATTGTAAATGTCTCAAATTTGAAAGCACTATATTTCTAAAACGATGAAACATTTCAAAGATTCCTTTTCAGGCAAACATGTCCACCGTAAGATGAACCTAAATAGGTTTGAATGGGGTTTCTAGGTGTAAGTATGTAGGACTAGTAGCATGCCAAAGTTTGTGCTATTGCCATTGGGAATGCATTGGGCGTTTAACTTAAATAACTCAGAAACTACAAAACATTTCAAAGTAAAAAGTTCCAGCATGTGTCTCCACAGAAAGCTGAATTATAAAAAGTGTGAATGGAGTTTCTAGGTGAAAGTGCTTTTTTGACGTGCCAATATCTGCCATGGAGCCCCATTGTAAATGTCTCAAATTTGAAAGCACTATATTTCTAAAACGATGAAACATTTCAAAGATTCCTTTTCAGGCAAACATGTCCACCGTAAGATGAACCTAAATAGGTTTGAATGGGGTTTCTAGGTGTAAGTATTTAGGACTAGTAGCATGCCAAAGTGTGTGCTATTGCCATTGGGAATGCATTGGGCGTTTAACTTTAATAACTCAGAAACTACAAAACATTTCAAAGTAAAAAGTTCCAGCATGTGTCTCCACAGAAAGCTGAATTATAAAAAGTATGAATGGAGTTTCTAGGTGAAAGTGCTTTTTTGACGTGCCAATATCTGCCATTGAGCCCCATTGTAAATGTCTCAAATTTGAAAGCACTATAGTTCTAAAACGATGAAACATTTCAAAGATTCCTTTTCAGGCAAACATGTCCACCGTAAGATGAACCTAAATAGGTTTGAATGGGGTTTCTAGGTGTAAGTATGTAGGACTAGTAGCATGCCAAAGTTTGTGCTATTGCCATTGGGAATGCATTGGGCGTTTAACTTAAATAACTCAGAAACTACAAAACATTTCAAAGTAAAAAGTTCCAGCATGTGTCTCCACAGTAAGCTGAATTTAAAA
This sequence comes from Electrona antarctica, assembly GCF_951216825.1. Taxonomy (NCBI): domain Eukaryota; kingdom Metazoa; phylum Chordata; class Actinopteri; order Myctophiformes; family Myctophidae; genus Electrona; species Electrona antarctica. Next base: position 6,543,869 of record NC_136804.1, read on the forward strand.
AAGTGTGAATGGAGTTTCTAGGTGAAAGTGCTTTTTTGACGTGCCAATATCTGCCATTGAGCCCCATTGTAAATGTCTCAAATTTGAAAGCACTATATTTCTAAAACGATGAAACATTTCAAAGATTCCTTTTCAGGCAAACATGTCCACCGTAAGATGAACCTAAATAGGTTTGAATGGGGTTTCTAGGTGTAAGTATGTAGGACTAGTAGCATGCCAAAGTTTGTGCTATTGCCATTGGGAATGCATTGGGCGTTTAACTTAAATAACTCAGAAACTACAAAACATTTCAAAGTAAAAAGTTCCAGCATGTGTCTCCACAGTAAGCTGAATTATAAAAAGTGTGAATGGAGTTTCTAGGTGAAAGTGCTTTTTTGACGTGCCAATATCTGCCATTGAGCCCCATTGTAAATGTCTCAAATTTGAAAGCACTATATTTCTAAAACGATGAAACATTTCAAAGATTCCTTTTCAGGCAAACATGTCCACCGTAAGATGAACCTAAATAGGTTTGAATGGGGTTTCTAGGTGTAAGTATTTAGGACTAGTAGCATGCCAAAGTGTGTGCTATTGCCATTGGGAATGCATTTAGTACTGTGACAATGGCCCCCAGAAATTGGCATACCCCTACCGGGCTTAGGACCAAACACAACATAGTTTTTCCTCATCTATAAGGCCTCCCATACATGAAATGGATTCTTGTATAAAAATATTTTACTGCAAAAGTGGTGAAATTGATATTTAAAGTTATACACCTCAAACTAAAAATGAAGCCTGTCCGTCTGGGGGTTGATGAATATAAACTCATGTAGAGTCACAATGGAAGCTCTGAGAGGTTTAAAATTTGGCATATTGGAAGCCAGGACATCCCTCTACATTCTAGAAAAAGAATAATGTCAATATGTGAATGTAAATATGAGATATAGTCATTTGAACACATACCTACAATAGGCGGAAATGTAAATCTATATAGTGTCTTCTTTACTTTGCAGTGACTCTGACATGGAGTGTCAGAGTCAACACATATGAGGGCTTGTAGGAATGGTGTGGTTCTACTGTATCCAGCAATACCAATTGTGTAACTGTAGCTTGCATACTCGTGGAGTTATGGCACTAAACGTAAATTGTGTCCCAAATGGGGGGAATAACAGTTCTAACTAGAAAAAGTGCCCTTCTGGGCACAGGTCTCCACCAGGAGGATAGGACTGTGTGAGATGTTTGGCAAAATGTTTAGGATTAATATAAACATGTTTTTGAGGCATTTTGTTCCAAAAATGTGTTTTGCAAAAATCAACCTGTTGGTGGCGCTATAACAGGCCAATGTGAAAAGGGTGGGATATATTCCTCAGCCTAGTAAGAAAATGTGTGAAAGATTTCACGTAAATCGCATGCTGCGTTCATGATTTGAGGCTTTTGTTCAAAACGGGGCAATCTTGCAAACTGTGAAAGCTAATTATAGCCAATTAGGATGGAATATGAAATATCGGACAGATCCGACTTGAGCACATGACCATAGAGATAGTGTGTAACGATTTGTGAGATTTTTGGCCAGAATCTGGAGGAGTAATATCAAAAAATGTGTTGTACAAAAGTTGGCCTCCTGGTGGCGCTATAAAAGGCAGATGCGGAAAATGCAGGTCAACGGTTTGTCCTTGGCCTCTAGGGAGTGTGCATGCAACGTTTCACGCAGATCGGTGCAGTTTTAGGTAAAACATGTGAAAAGCTGCCTCATGGTGGCGCTATAACAGGCCGTTCTGGAAAATGTGGGGCAGAGGTTCATCGTTGGCATCCAGGGAGTGTGTGTGCAAAGTTTGGCATCGACCGGGTTAACGGTGCCGGAGATTAGCTGGTAACGGACGGACGGAAGGACACACGGACACACACACACACGGACGGAGTGCAAAACATACTCTCTCCCCATGCCTTCGGCCTGGTGGAGACAATGAAATCGACAGCATTAGTTAGTGTGGTTGCTCTAGGCAACCCACTATTGTTCTCTGTCCGATATTTCTTTGCCAGCAAAGTGCTTTTTGAGGGAGGTTTAATGTTTTTATTAGTTCAATGTTTGTTTTAAAAACGCCATTGCCAATGAAGGGAACATTTGCATCATATTGTCCCTCATTACGTCTTGTCTCTTTATTGTTAATGGCATTTAATGTGTTGGCACCGTTTGTTTTACATTACCATTACATCACCTAATCAACATGAGTTAGACTTTAATATATTACCGCCCCTCACTTCATAGTCACACAGGTGTGATTTGTTAACTTTTGCACAACAGAAAAGTGAAGCTATTTGTCATATGCTTCACACACTGTTGTCATCACAATATAGAATACAAACGGTAACAATTCCCAGGACCTTATATTCTTTGTGACTCACGTCAGTGCAACCACACTTTCTAGTTTTATTCACTTATCAATGGTGGAATAATTATAACAAATTGACTTGAGTAGAAGAAATGTATGAAATCCCAAATCCCAAACAAGAAATTGTGAAAAGAATATATGCAGCTGCAACAATACTGCAGAGAAATGCAGGCCTACAATAGAACTACTATTATATAGCAGACCTGGATGAGGGTGCTCAATGATCAATGTTATCCTCATAACTGCAAGTCATTAGTTACTACGAGAGTCTAGCAAACTTTACTTTATTTAGAAAAGCAATGTACAGTAACTTTTCACATCCCTTATACAAAACAAAAAATCAATTCTCATATTTTCCCTGTGTCCCATGTCCTGTGTCCCTCTTAAGTTCTACCAGTATTAATAAGACAATACTTATGGAACAATGCAATTAAAGTAATTCATTTCTGTAGGAGTTGATATCATTTTACATAATAATTTGGTTACAGTCAAGTTTTTACAGTATTTGGCTCCATCTGCTCTATCTGCATCTTGTTGCCTATTTGGGTTTCTTCATAAACTGACACAGCATATATTTTGGAATGTGAAAAGATGAGAAGAACCTTGTCAAGTCTAGTAGCTATTTAGCTAGCTGGAGAGTGATCTAGCTTTAATAGTAGGGGATATGGCCTGGGCCATGGCTCAGTGGTCCAGGCACCTTGGCTGGCAATCCAGTCTGGCAGTGTGCCACGGGTTCGACTCCCGATCCCGACGGCCTTTACTGCATGTCTTCCCCCCATCTCTCTCCCCATTTCCTGTCAGCCTACTGTCTGTCCCTCCATAAAAAAATATAAAATAAAGGCGAAAGCCACCAAAAAAAACCATTTAAAGATCCATTTTGTGTAACAGTCCTGTCCAGTAGCCTAATAGCAAAGCCCAGACTGTGTTTCACCAGAATGGTTAATTAGTATCACTTGTAACAGCATGGTTACTGTGCATAGTGCCTAACCATAGTGTACGGTCGGACAAAACATAGTTGATTGATGAATTCTGAACCTGAAGTATTTTTCTTTATTTTTTTTTTACCAGAATGGAGTGTGATGTACAAACATTGGATCCAAATATTTGTATCATCTGTGGTAAACATTTAGAAAAAGTAAAAAAGCAAGATCCATAATGTCACAAACCCTAAAGCAGAAGACCTTCAACACATACTAAATGGTGCTCAACAGAGAGATGATGATGATGATGATGATGATGATGATGATAATTAAAACCCTGGCTCCAAATACAGAAAGTATACTTTCCTTCAAATTAAAGATATCTTATCACAGTATCATGTTGCTGAGCAAACTGCACCAGTCAGAACAAGTTGCAAATGTTGAGAGTGAGAGTATGCCTGCACCAGTCTCATCAAGAAGACTGAATAAGGTTGATAATAGTAACAGAGACAAGGTCCTTCATGTAGTATGAGGAAGGTTGAGGAAGTTGTATCGTCGGCTGCTCTTGTATTATATAAACATCATAAAAGCTACCTTAAACTTCTAAAGGAATTAAAGCAGCTGCCAGACAAAACAAAGAATCAGAACAGCAGACCAAATGTTCACCTATTTTAATTAATTAAATGAAAGTGATGACACTAAACTAAGCGTTATGATGACATACTGAAGACACTGGTCCATGATATTCTTCATCAATAAATCTGAAGCTCTACAGCTCTGTTTTTTGAGTGGTGCAAACCACTCCAACAACCAGCTTTGTCTGTACCCGTGTATGTACCCGTGTACCTGTACGTGTGTGTACCTGTACGTGGGACCCAAAAAAATGAGCATGGTTACTATGGTCACTGACATTACGTCAGACCACAGCTGATCAGGCTATATAAGACCTTACACCACTCAGTTCACACGGGTGTGTTTTTTCTTGGACGTGCCGCTTCCAGTGCATATTCCATGGGCACACTTTCAGAGCATACCACATCAGACCTTTCAGCTCAATCTACAATTCAAATTGTAATGTATGAGATTTTCCTTCAGTTTCCAGGATCTGTATTTAGACCATCATCACATCACATCTTCCTCAGAGTCTTCAGTATGTCATTATAACTCCCAGTCAGAGGTTATATATTGTATATTTATCTTCTTTACGATCAGGTTACGAGAGCATAGTGTTGGTATATGGAGCCAGGGTTTTATGAACATCATAATTTCTCTGTTGAGTAACATTTAGTGTTGAAGATCTTCTACTGCAGAGGTTTTGACATTATGGACCGTGTCACTTTACTTTTTCTATTTGTATTTGGATGTTTTTTTAACCATGTTACAGACCACACGTCACATTTACTATGTCAGTCAGTTAGTTATAGTCACCTTGTGACATCACGTGACATCATCAGGGATGGAGATACCTCATCAATATTAAGCCCATATATGGGAATGCCCATATATGGAGATCCCTGATGTCATCAATATTGGCCAGCAACTCTACATCGGACCTCAAACCTCAAACCCTTAGATCTCCATAAATGGAGCTGACCTGTTCTGACATTCCATATTGTATGTTGATCTGACCTCATTAATCCCTGTATACTCAAGACACGCTCCATATATGGCCAGTACAGAATTAATTCCATATGTTGATCTGACTCCCCATGCCCAGCAGTCTGCTGTCACCCAGGCCGATGCGTGCTACACGACACCCTACAGTGTCAGGGCTCTACTATTGTCAATGGCTACTGGACATGCTCTGTTACACTAAATGGAACTTAAAGCTAGGTCAGATAGCTACTTGATTTGCCATTATTCCAATCTTTTCATATTCCAAAACATTTGCAATGATTTACCTGTCCGTTTATGAAGAAAGGCAATACAATGCAGATGCGGTGGAGCTAAATACAACTTCACCTTAAACAAACATGTTAAATGATTATATCAACTCTACATGAATGAACTTGCTGGTATGAGGATAACATTGAGCATTGAGCTTGGTTTCCCTCATCCAGGTGTGCTAAATAATAGTTAGGTAGTTCTATTGTATGGCTGCATTTCTCTCTGTAGCCTACTATTGTTGAAGCTGCATACTTTCACAATTTCGCATTTGTGACATTTCATATATTTTAGGGACTTCTACTCAAGTGAATTTGTTATAATTTCCCCACCCTTGCATAAGTGAAGTCAAAATAAAACTAATCTGTTTGATACTGTAGATTTCATTTAGGACTGCTTTATTTCCTCCCATTTGGGAAACCATATACGTTTAGTGCCATAACTCCATGTATATTCAAGCTACAGTTACACAATTGGTATTGCTGGATTCAGCAGAACCACACCTTCCATACAAGCCCTCATATGTGTTGCTATGACAATCCATGTCAGAGTCACTACAAAGTAAAGAAGATACTCTACATAGATTTACATTTCCGCCTATTGTAGGTATGTGTTCAAATGTCTATATCTCATATTTACATTCACATATTGACATTATTATTTTTGTAGAATGTAGAGGGATGTCCTGGCTTCAAGTATGCCAAGTTGTAAACCTCTCAGAGCTTCCATTGTGACTCTACATGAGTTTATATGCCTTAATCCCCAGACGGACAGGCTGTATTTTTACTTTGGGGTGTATAACTTTAAATATCAATTTCACCACTTTTGCAGTAAAATATTTTTATACAAGAATCCATTTCATGTATGGGAGGCCTTATAGATGAGGAAAAACTATGTTGTGTTTGGTCCTAAGCCCGGTAGGGGTATCTCAAAAACTAAAGCACTTTTTGACTGTTCGTCACAGGACTAGTACTGTGACAATGGCCCCCAGAAATTGGCATACCCCTACCGGGCTTAGGACCAAACACAACATAGTTTTTCCTCATCTATAAGGCCTCCCATACATGAAATGGATTCTTGTATAAAAATATTTTACTGCAAAAGTGGTGAAATTGATATTTAAAGTTATACACCTCAAACTAAAAATGAAGCCTGTCCGTCTGGGGGTTGATGAATATAAACTCATGTAGAGTCACAATGGAAGCTCTGAGAGGTTTAAAATTTGGCATATTGGAAGCCAGGACATCCCTCTACATTCTAGAAAAAGAATAATGTCAATATGTGAATGTAAATATGAGATATAGTCATTTGAACACATACCTACAATAGGCGGAAATGTAAATCTATATAGTGTCTTCTTTACTTTGCAGTGACTCTGACATGGAGTGTCAGAGTCAACACATATGAGGGCTTGTAGGAATGGTGTGGTTCTACTGTATCCAGCAATACCAATTGTGTAACTGTAGCTTGCATACTCGTGGAGTTATGGCACTAAACGTAAATTGTGTCCCAAATGGGGGGAATAACAGTTCTAACTAGAAAAAGTGCCCTTCTGGGCACAGGTCTCCACCAGGAGGATAGGACTGTGTGAGATGTTTGGCAAAATGTTTAGGATTAATATAAACATGTTTTTGAGGCATTTTGTTCCAAAAATGTGTTTTGCAAAAATCAACCTGTTGGTGGCGCTATAACAGGCCAATGTGAAAAGGGTGGGATATATTCCTCAGCCTAGTAAGAAAATGTGTGAAAGATTTCACGTAAATCGCATGCTGCGTTCATGATTTGAGGCTTTTGTTCAAAACGGGGCAATCTTGCAAACTGTGAAAGCTAATTATAGCCAATTAGGATGGAATATGAAATATCGGACAGATCCGACTTGAGCACATGACCATAGAGATAGTGTGTAACGATTTGTGAGATTTTTGGCCAGAATCTGGAGGAGTAATATCAAAAAATGTGTTGTACAAAAGTTGGCCTCCTGGTGGCGCTATAAAAGGCAGATGCGGAAAATGCAGGTCAACGGTTTGTCCTTGGCCTCTAGGGAGTGTGCATGCAACGTTTCACGCAGATCGGTGCAGTTTTAGGTAAAACATGTGAAAAGCTGCCTCATGGTGGCGCTATAACAGGCCGTTCTGGAAAATGTGGGGCAGAGGTTCATCGTTGGCATCCAGGGAGTGTGTGTGCAAAGTTTGGCATCGACCGGGTTAACGGTGCCGGAGATTAGCTGGTAACGGACGGACGGAAGGACACACGGACACACACACACACGGACGGAGTGCAAAACATACTCTCTCCCCATGCCTTCGGCCTGGTGGAGACAATGAAATCGACAGCATTAGTTAGTGTGGTTGCTCTAGGCAACCCACTATTGTTCTCTGTCCGATATTTCTTTGCCAGCAAAGTGCTTTTTGAGGGAGGTTTAATGTTTTTATTAGTTCAATGTTTGTTTTAAAAACGCCATTGCCAATGAAGGGAACATTTGCATCATATTGTCCCTCATTACGTCTTGTCTCTTTATTGTTAATGGCATTTAATGTGTTGGCACCGTTTGTTTTACATTACCATTACATCACCTAATCAACATGAGTTAGACTTTAATATATTACCGCCCCTCACTTCATAGTCACACAGGTGTGATTTGTTAACTTTTGCACAACAGAAAAGTGAAGCTATTTGTCATATGCTTCACACACTGTTGTCATCACAATATAGAATACAAACGGTAACAATTCCCAGGACCTTATATTCTTTGTGACTCACGTCAGTGCAACCACACTTTCTAGTTTTATTCACTTATCAATGGTGGAATAATTATAACAAATTGACTTGAGTAGAAGAAATGTATGAAATCCCAAATCCCAAACAAGAAATTGTGAAAAGAATATATGCAGCTGCAACAATACTGCAGAGAAATGCAGGCCTACAATAGAACTACTATTATATAGCAGACCTGGATGAGGGTGCTCAATGATCAATGTTATCCTCATAACTGCAAGTCATTAGTTACTACGAGAGTCTAGCAAACTTTACTTTATTTAGAAAAGCAATGTACAGTAACTTTTCACATCCCTTATACAAAACAAAAAATCAATTCTCATATTTTCCCTGTGTCCCATGTCCTGTGTCCCTCTTAAGTTCTACCAGTATTAATAAGACAATACTTATGGAACAATGCAATTAAAGTAATTCATTTCTGTAGGAGTTGATATCATTTTACATAATAATTTGGTTACAGTCAAGTTTTTACAGTATTTGGCTCCATCTGCTCTATCTGCATCTTGTTGCCTATTTGGGTTTCTTCATAAACTGACACAGCATATATTTTGGAATGTGAAAAGATGAGAAGAACCTTGTCAAGTCTAGTAGCTATTTAGCTAGCTGGAGAGTGATCTAGCTTTAATAGTAGGGGATATGGCCTGGGCCATGGCTCAGTGGTCCAGGCACCTTGGCTGGCAATCCAGTCTGGCAGTGTGCCACGGGTTCGACTCCCGATCCCGACGGCCTTTACTGCATGTCTTCCCCCCATCTCTCTCCCCATTTCCTGTCAGCCTACTGTCTGTCCCTCCATAAAAAAATATAAAATAAAGGCGAAAGCCACCAAAAAAAACCATTTAAAGATCCATTTTGTGTAACAGTCCTGTCCAGTAGCCTAATAGCAAAGCCCAGACTGTGTTTCACCAGAATGGTTAATTAGTATCACTTGTAACAGCATGGTTACTGTGCATAGTGCCTAACCATAGTGTACGGTCGGACAAAACATAGTTGATTGATGAATTCTGAACCTGAAGTATTTTTCTTTATTTTTTTTTTACCAGAATGGAGTGTGATGTACAAACATTGGATCCAAATATTTGTATCATCTGTGGTAAACATTTAGAAAAAGTAAAAAAGCAAGATCCATAATGTCACAAACCCTAAAGCAGAAGACCTTCAACACATACTAAATGGTGCTCAACAGAGAGATGATGATGATGATGATGATGATGATGATGATAATTAAAACCCTGGCTCCAAATACAGAAAGTATACTTTCCTTCAAATTAAAGATATCTTATCACAGTATCATGTTGCTGAGCAAACTGCACCAGTCAGAACAAGTTGCAAATGTTGAGAGTGAGAGTATGCCTGCACCAGTCTCATCAAGAAGACTGAATAAGGTTGATAATAGTAACAGAGACAAGGTCCTTCATGTAGTATGAGGAAGGTTGAGGAAGTTGTATCGTCGGCTGCTCTTGTATTATATAAACATCATAAAAGCTACCTTAAACTTCTAAAGGAATTAAAGCAGCTGCCAGACAAAACAAAGAATCAGAACAGCAGACCAAATGTTCACCTATTTTAATTAATTAAATGAAAGTGATGACACTAAACTAAGCGTTATGATGACATACTGAAGACACTGGTCCATGATATTCTTCATCAATAAATCTGAAGCTCTACAGCTCTGTTTTTTGAGTGGTGCAAACCACTCCAACAACCAGCTTTGTCTGTACCCGTGTATGTACCCGTGTACCTGTACGTGTGTGTACCTGTACGTGGGACCCAAAAAAATGAGCATGGTTACTATGGTCACTGACATTACGTCAGACCACAGCTGATCAGGCTATATAAGACCTTACACCACTCAGTTCACACGGGTGTGTTTTTTCTTGGACGTGCCGCTTCCAGTGCATATTCCATGGGCACACTTTCAGAGCATACCACATCAGACCTTTCAGCTCAATCTACAATTCAAATTGTAATGTATGAGATTTTCCTTCAGTTTCCAGGATCTGTATTTAGACCATCATCACATCACATCTTCCTCAGAGTCTTCAGTATGTCATTATAACTCCCAGTCAGAGGTTATATATTGTATATTTATCTTCTTTACGATCAGGTTACGAGAGCATAGTGTTGGTATATGGAGCCAGGGTTTTATGAACATCATAATTTCTCTGTTGAGTAACATTTAGTGTTGAAGATCTTCTACTGCAGAGGTTTTGACATTATGGACCGTGTCACTTTACTTTTTCTATTTGTATTTGGATGTTTTTTTAACCATGTTACAGACCACACGTCACATTTACTATGTCAGTCAGTTAGTTATAGTCACCTTGTGACATCACGTGACATCATCAGGGATGGAGATACCTCATCAATATTAAGCCCATATATGGGAATGCCCATATATGGAGATCCCTGATGTCATCAATATTGGCCAGCAACTCTACATCGGACCTCAAACCTCAAACCCTTAGATCTCCATAAATGGAGCTGACCTGTTCTGACATTCCATATTGTATGTTGATCTGACCTCATTAATCCCTGTATACTCAAGACACGCTCCATATATGGCCAGTACAGAATTAATTCCATATGTTGATCTGACTCCCCATGCCCAGCAGTCTGCTGTCACCCAGGCCGATGCGTGCTACACGACACCCTACAGTGTCAGGGCTCTACTATTGTCAATGGCTACTGGACATGCTCTGTTACACTAAATGGAACTTAAAGCTAGGTCAGATAGCTACTTGATTTGCCATTATTCCAATCTTTTCATATTCCAAAACATTTGCAATGATTTACCTGTCCGTTTATGAAGAAAGGCAATACAATGCAGATGCGGTGGAGCTAAATACAACTTCACCTTAAACAAACATGTTAAATGATTATATCAACTCTACATGAATGAACTTGCTGGTATGAGGATAACATTGAGCATTGAGCTTGGTTTCCCTCATCCAGGTGTGCTAAATAATAGTTAGGTAGTTCTATTGTATGGCTGCATTTCTCTCTGTAGCCTACTATTGTTGAAGCTGCATACTTTCACAATTTCGCATTTGTGACATTTCATATATTTTAGGGACTTCTACTCAAGTGAATTTGTTATAATTTCCCCACCCTTGCATAAGTGAAGTCAAAATAAAACTAATCTGTTTGATACTGTAGATTTCATTTAGGACTGCTTTATTTCCTCCCATTTGGGAAACCATATACGTTTAGTGCCATAACTCCATGTATATTCAAGCTACAGTTACACAATTGGTATTGCTGGATTCAGCAGAACCACACCTTCCATACAAGCCCTCATATGTGTTGCTATGACAATCCATGTCAGAGTCACTACAAAGTAAAGAAGATACTCTACATAGATTTACATTTCCGCCTATTGTAGGTATGTGTTCAAATGTCTATATCTCATATTTACATTCACATATTGACATTATTATTTTTGTAGAATGTAGAGGGATGTCCTGGCTTCAAGTATGCCAAGTTGTAAACCTCTCAGAGCTTCCATTGTGACTCTACATGAGTTTATATGCCTTAATCCCCAGACGGACAGGCTGTATTTTTACTTTGGGGTGTATAACTTTAAATATCAATTTCACCACTTTTGCAGTAAAATATTTTTATACAAGAATCCATTTCATGTATGGGAGGCCTTATAGATGAGGAAAAACTATGTTGTGTTTGGTCCTAAGCCCGGTAGGGGTATCTCAAAAACTAAAGCACTTTTTGACTGTTCGTCACAGGACTAATTGGGCATTTAACTTAAATAACTCAGAAACTACAAAACATTTCAAAGTAAAAAGTTCCAGCATGTGTCTCCACAGAAAGCTGAATTATAAAAAGTATGAATGGAGTTTCTAGGTGAAAGTGCTTTTTTGACGTGCCAATATCTGCCATTGAGCCCCATTGTAAATGTCTCAAATTTGAAAGCACTATATTTCTAAAACGATGAAACATTTCAAAGATTCCTTTTCAGGCAAACATGTCCACCGTAAGATGAACCTAAATAGGTTTGAATGGGGTTTCTAGGTGTAAGTATGTAGGACTAGTAGCATGCCAAAGTTTGTGCTATTGCCATTGGGAATGCATTGGGCGTTTAACTTAAATAACTCAGAAACTACAAAACATTTCAAAGTAAAAAGTTCCAGCATGTGTCTCCACAGAAAGCTGAATTATAAAAAGTGTGAATGGAGTTTCTAGGTGAAAGTGCTTTTTTGACGTGCCAATATCTGCCATTGTGCCCCATTGTAAATGTCTCAAATTTGAAAGCACTATATTTCTAAAACGATGAAACATTTCAAAGATTCCATTTCAGGCAAACATGTCCAACGTAAGATTAACCTAAATAGGTTTGAATGGGGTTTCTAGGTGTAAGTATGTAGGACTAGTAGCATGCCAAAGTTTGTGCTATTGCCATTGGGAATGCATTGGGCGTTTAACTTCAATAACTCAGAAACTACAAAACATTTCAAAGTAAAAAGTTCCAGCATGTGTCTCCACAGAAAGCTGAATTATAAAAAGTGTGAATGGAGTTTCTAGGTGAAAGTGCTTTTTTGACGTGCCAATATCTGCCATTGAGCCCCATTGTAAATGTCTCAAATTTGAAAGCACTATATTTCTAAAACGATGAAACATTTCAAAGATTCCTTTTCAGGCAAACATGTCCACCGTAAGATGAACCTAAATAGGTTTGAATGGGGTTTCTAGGTGTAAGTATGTAGGACTAGTAGCATGCCAAAGTTTGTGCTATTGCCATTGGGAATGCATTGGGCGTTTAACTTCAATAACTCAGAAACTACAAAACATTTCAAAGTAAAAAGTTCCAGCATGTGTCTCCACAGAAAGCTGAATTATAAAAAGTGTGAATGGAGTTTCTAGGTGAAAGTGCTTTTTTGACGTGCCAATATCTGCCATTGAGCCCCATTGTAAATGTCTCACATTTGAAAGCACTATATTTCTAAAACGATGAAACATTTCAAAGATTCCTTTTCAGGCAAACATGTCCACCGTAAGATGAACCTAAATAGGTTTGAATGGGGTTTCTAGGTGTAAGTATGTAGGACTAGTAGCATGCAAAAGTTTGTGCTATTGCCATTGGGAATGCATTGGGCGTTTAACTTAAATAACTCAGAAACTACAAAACATTTCAAAGTAAAAAGTTCCAGCATGTGTCTCCACAGAAAGCTGAATTATAAAAAGTGTGAATGGAGTTTCTAGGTGAAAGTGCTTTTTTGACGTGCCAATATCTGCCATTGAGCCCCATTGTAAATGTCTCAAATTTGAAAGCACTATATTTCTAAAACGATGAAACATTTCAAAGATTCCTTTTCAGGCAAACATGTCCACCGTAAGATGAACCTAAATAGGTTTGAATGGGGTTTCTAGGTGTAAGTATTTAGGACTAGTAGCATGCCAAAGTGTGTGCTATTGCCATTGGGAATGCATTGGGCGTTTAACTTTAATAACTCAGAAACTACAAAACATTTCAAAGTAAAAAGTTCCAGCATGTGTCTCCACAGAAAGCTGAATTATAAAAAGTATGAATGGAGTTTCTAGGTGAAAGTGCTTTTTTGACGTGCCAATATCTGCCATTGAGCCCCATTGTAAATGTCTCAAATTTGAAAGCACTATAGTTCTAAAACGATGAAACATTTCAAAGATTCCTTTTCAGGCAAACATGTCCACCGTAAGATGAACCTAAATAGGTTTGAATGGGGTTTCTAGGTGTAAGTATGTAGGACTAGTAGCATGCCAAAGTTTGTGCTATTGCCATTGGGAATGCATTGGGCGTTTAACTTAAATAACTCAGAAACTACAAAACATTTCAAAGTAAAAAGTTCCAGCATGTGTCTCCACAGTAAGCTGAATTTAAAAAAGTGTGAATGGAGTTTCTAGGTGAAAGTGCTTTTTTGACGTGCCAATATCTGCCATTGAGCCCCATTGTAAATGTCTCAAATTTGAAAGCACTATATTTCTAAAACGATGAAACATTTCAAAGATTCCTTTTCAGGCAAACATGTCCACCGTAAGATGAACCTAAATAGGTTTGAATGGGGTTTCTAGGTGTAAGTATGTAGGACTAGTAGCATGCCAAAGTTTGTGCTATTGCCATTGGGAATGCATTGGGCGTTTAACTTAAATAACTCAGAAACTACAAAACATTTCAAAGTAAAAAGTTCCAGCATGTGTCTCCACAGTAAGCTGAATTATAAAAAGTGTGAATGGAGTTTCTAGGTGAAAGTGCTTTTTTGACGTGCCAATATCTGCCATTGAGCCCCATTGTAAATGTCTCAAATTTGAAAGCACTATATTTCTAAAACGATGAAACATTTCAAAGATTCCTTTTCAGGCAAACATGTCCACCGTAAGATGAACCTAAATAGGTTTGAATGGGGTTTCTAGGTGTAAGTATTTAGGACTAGTAGCATGCCAAAGTGTGTGCTATTGCCATTGGGAATGCATTGGGCATTTAACTTAAATAACTCAGAAACTACAAAACATTTCAAAGTAAAAAGTTCCAGCATGTGTCTCCACAGAAAGCTGAATTATAAAAAGTATGAATGGAGTTTCTAGGTGAAAGTGCTTTTTTGACGTGCCAATATCTGCCATTGAGCCCCATTGTAAATGTCTCAAATTTGAAAGCACTATATTTCTAAAACGATGAAACATTTCAAAGATTCCTTTTCAGGCAAACATGTCCACCGTAAGATGAACCTAAATAGGTTTGAATGGGGTTTCTAGGTGTAAGTATGTAGGACTAGTAGCATGCCAAAGTTTGTGCTATTGCCATTGGGAATGCATTGGGCGTTTAACTTAAATAACTCAGAAACTACAAAACATTTCAAAGTAAAAAGTTCCAGCATGTGTCTCCACAGAAAGCTGAATTATAAAAAGTGTGAATGGAGTTTCTAGGTGAAAGTGCTTTTTTGACGTGCCAATATCTGCCATTGTGCCCCATTGTAAATGTCTCAAATTTGAAAGCACTATATTTCTAAAACGATGAAACATTTCAAAGATTCCATTTCAGGCAAACATGTCCAACGTAAGATTAACCTAAATAGGTTTGAATGGGGTTTCTAGGTGTAAGTATGTAGGACTAGTAGCATGCCAAAGTTTGTGCTATTGCCATTGGGAATGCATTGGGCGTTTAACTTCAATAACTCAGAAACTACAAAACATTTCAAAGTAAAAAGTTCCAGCATGTGTCTCCACAGAAAGCTGAATTATAAAAAGTGTGAATGGAGTTTCTAGGTGAAAGTGCTTTTTTGACGTGCCAATATCTGCCATTGAGCCCCATTGTAAATGTCTCAAATTTGAAAGCACTATATTTCTAAAACGATGAAACATTTCAAAGATTCCTTTTCAGGCAAACATGTCCACCGTAAGATGAACCTAAATAGGTTTGAATGGGGTTTCTAGGTGTAAGTATGTAGGACTAGTAGCATGCCAAAGTTTGTGCTATTGCCATTGGGAATGCATTGGGCGTTTAACTTCAATAACTCAGAAACTACAAAACATTTCAAAGTAAAAAGTTCCAGCATGTGTCTCCACAGAAAGCTGAATTATAAAAAGTGTGAATGGAGTTTCTAGGTGAAAGTGCTTTTTTGACGTGCCAATATCTGCCATTGAGCCCCATTGTAAATGTCTCACATTTGAAAGCACTATATTTCTAAAACGATGAAACATTTCAAAGATTCCTTTTCAGGCAAACATGTCCACCGTAAGATGCACCTAAATAGGTTTGAATGGGGTTTCTAGGTGTAAGTATGTAGGACTAGTAGCATGCCAAAGTTTGTGCTATTGCCATTGGGAATGCATTGGGCGTTTAACTTAAATAACTCAGAAACTACAAAACATTTCAAAGTAAAAAGTTCCAGCATGTGTCTCCACAGAAAGCTGAATTATAAAAAGTGTGAATGGAGTTTCTAGGTGAAAGTGCTTTTTTGACGTGCCAATATCTGCCATTGACCCCATTCTGAATTTCTCAAATTTAAAAGCACTATATTTCTAAAACTATGAAACATTTCAAAGATTCCTTTTCAGGCAAACATGTCCACCGTAAGATGAACCTAAATAGGTTTGAATGGGATTTCTAGGTGTAAGTATGTAGGACTAGTAGCATGCCAAAGTTTGTGCTATTGCCATTGGGAATGCATTGGGCGTTTAACTTAAATAACTCAGAAACTACAAAACATTTCAAAGTAAAAAGTTCCAGCATGTGTCTCCACAGTAAGCTGAATTATAAAAAGTGTGAATGGAGTTTCTAGGTGAAAGTGCTTTTTTGACGTGCCAATATCTGCCATTGAGCCCCGTTGTAAATGTCTCAAATTTGAAAGCACTATATTTCTAAAGCGATGAAACATTTCAAAGATTCCTTTTCAGGCAAACATGTCCACCGTAAGATGAACCTAAATAGGTTTGAATGGGGTTTCTAGGTGTAAGTATGTAGGACTAGTAGCATGCCAAAGTTTGTGCTATTGCCATTGGGAATGCATTGGGCGTTTAACTTAAATAACTCAGAAACTACAAAACATTTCAAAGTAAAAGGTTCCAGCATGTGTCTCCACAGAAAGCTGAATTATAAAAAGTGTGAATGGAGTTTCTAGGTGAAAGTGCTTTATTGACGTGCCAATATCTGCCATTGAGCCCCATTGTAAATGTCTCAAATTTGAAAGCACTATATTTCTAAAACGATGAAACATTTCAAAGATTCCTTTTCAGGCAAACATGTCCACCGTAAGATGAACCTAAATAGGTTTGAATGGGGTTTCTAGGTGTAAGTATGTAGGACTAGTAGCATGCCAAAGTTTGTGCTATTGCCATTGGGAATGCATTGGGCGTTTAACTTAAATAACTCAGAAACTACAAAACATTTCAAAGTAAAAAGTTCCAGCATGTGTCTCCACAGTAAGCTGAATTATAAAAAGTGTGAATGGAGTTTCTAGGTGAAAGTGCTTTTTTGACGTGCCAATATCTGCCATTGAGCCCCATTGTAAATGTCTCAAATTTGAAAGCACTATATTTCTAAAACGATGAAACATTTCAAAGATTCCTTTTCAGGCAAACATGTCCACCGTAAGATGAACCTAAATAGGTTTGAATGGGGTTTCTAGGTGTAAGTATGTAGGACTAGTAGCATGCCAAAGTTTGTGCTATTGCCATTGGGAATGCATTGGGCGTTTAACTTAAATAACTCAGAAACTACAAAACATTTCAAAGTAAAAAGTTCCAGCATGTGTCTCCACAGTAAGCTGAATTATAAAAAGTGTGAATGGAGTTTCTAGGTGAAAGTGCTTTTTTGACGTGCCAATATCTGCCATTGAGCCCCATTGTAAATGTCTCAAATTTGAAAGCACTATATTTCTAAAACGATGAAACATTTCAAAGATTCCTTTTCAGGCAAACATGTCCACCGTAAGATGAACCTAAATAGGTTTGAATGGGGTTTCTAGGTGTAAGTATGTAGGACTAGTAGCATGCCAAAGTTTGTGCTATTGCCATTGGGAATGCATTGGGTGTTTGTTTAACTTAAAAAACTCAGAAACTACAAAACATTTCAAAGTAAAAAGTTCCAGCATGTGTCTCCACAGAAAGCTGAATTATAAAAAGTGTGAATGGAGTTTCTAGGTGAAAGTGCTTTTTTGACGTGCCAATATCTGCCATTGAGCCCCATTGTAAATGTCTCAAATTTGAAAGCACTATATTTCTAAAACGATGAAACATTTCAAAGATTCCTTTTCAGGCAAACATGTCCACCGTAAGATGAACCTAAATAGGTTTGAATGGGGTTTCTAGGTGTAAGTATGTAGGACTAGTAGCATGACAAAGTTTGTGCTATTGCCATTGGGAATGCATTGGGCGTTTAACTTAAATAACTCAGAAACTACAAAACATTTAAAAGTAAAAGGTTCCAGCATGTGTCTCCACAGAAAGCTGAATTATAAAAAGTGTGAATGGAGTTTCTAGGTGAAAGTGCTTTTTTGACGTGCCAATATCTGCCATTGAGCCCCATTGTAAATGTCTCAAATTTGAAAGCACTATATTTCTAAAACGATGAAACATTTCAAAGATTCCTTTTCAGGCAAACATGTCCACCGTAAGATGAACCTAAATAGGTTTGAATGGGGTTTCTAGGTGTAAGTATGTAGGACTAGTAGCATGCCAAAGTTTGTGCTATTGCCATTGGGAATGCATTGGGCGTTTAACTTAAATAACTCAGAAACTACAAAACATTTCAAAGTAAAAAGTTCCAGCATGTGTCTCCACAGTAAGCTGAATTATAAAAAGTGTGAATGGAGTTTCTAGGTGAAAGTGCTTTTTTGACGTGCCAATATCTGCCATTGAGCCCCATTGTAAATGTCTCAAATTTGAAAGCACTATATTTCTAAAACGATGAAACATTTCAAAGATTCCTTTTCAGGCAAACATGTCCACCGTAAGATGAACCTAAATAGGTTTGAATGGGGTTTCTAGGTGTAAGTATGTAGGACTAGTAGCATGCAAAAGTTTGTGCTATTGCCATTGGGAATGCATTGGGCGTTTAACTTAAATAACTCAGAAACTACAAAACATTTCAAAGTAAAAAGTTCCAGCATGTGTCTCCACAGAAAGCTGAATTATAAAAAGTGTGAATGGAGTTTCTAGGTGAAAGTGCTTTTTTGACGTGCCAATATCTGCCATTGAGCCCCATTGTAAATGTCTCAAATTTGAAAGCACTATATTTCTAAAACGATGAAACATTTCAAAGATTCCTTTTCAGGCAAACATGTCCACCGTAAGATGAACCTAAATAGGTTTGAATGGGGTTTCTAGGTGTAAGTATGTAGGACTAGTAGCATGCAAAAGTTTGTGCTATTGCCATTGGGAATGCATTGGGCGTTTAACTTAAATAACTCAGAAACTACAAAACATTTCAAAGTAAAAAGTTCCAGCATGTGTCTCCACAGAAAGCTGAATTATAAAAAGTGTGAATGGAGTTTCTAGGTGAAAGTGCTTTTTTGACGTGCCAATATCTGCCATTGAGCCCCATTGTAAATGTCTCAAATTTGAAAGCACTATATTTCTAAAACGATGAAACATTTCAAAGATTCCTTTTCAGGCAAACATGTCCACCGTAAGATGAACCTAAATAGGTTTGAATGGGGTTTCTAGGTGTAAGTATGTAGGACTAGTAGCATGCCAAAGTTTGTGCTATTGCCATTGGGAATGCATTTGGGCGTTTAACTTAAATAACTCAGAAACTACAAAACATTTCAAAGTAAAAAGTTCCAGCATGTGTCTCCACAGTAAGCTGAATTATAAAAAGAGTGAATGGAGTTTCTAGGTGAAAGTGCTTTTTTGACGTGCCAATATCTGCCATTGAGCCCCATTGTAAATGTCTCAAATTTGAAAGCACTATATTTCTAAAACGATGAAACATTTCAAAGATTCCATTTCAGGCAAACATGTCCACCGTAAGATGAACCTAAATAGGTTTGAATGGGGTTTCTAGGTGTAAGTATGTAGGACTAGTAGCATGCCAAAGTTTGTGCTATTGCCATTGGGAATGCATTGGGTGTTTAACTTAAATAACTCAGAAACTACAAAACATTTCAAAGTAAAAAGTTCCAGCATGTGTCTCCACAGAAAGCTGAATTATAAAAAGTGTGAATGGAGTTTCTAGGTGAAAGTGCTTTTTTGACGTGCCAATATCTGCCATTGAGCCCCATTGTAAATGTCTCAAATTTGAAAGCACTATATTTCTAAAACGATGAAACATTTCAAAGATTCCATTTCAGGCAAACATGTCCAACGTAAGATTAACCTAAATAGGTTTGAATGGGGTTTCTAGGTGTAAGTATGTAGGACTAGTAGCATGCCAAAGTTTGTGCTATTGCCATTGGGAATGCATTGGGCGTTTAACTTCAATAACTCAGAAACTACAAAACATTTCAAAGTAAAAAGTTCCAGCATGTGTCTCCACAGAAAGCTGAATTATAAAAAGTGTGAATGGAGTTTCTAGGTGAAAGTGCTTTTTTGACGTGCCAATATCTGCCATTGAGCCCCATTGTAAATGTCTCAAATTTGAAAGCACTATATTTCTAAAACGATGAAACATTTCAAAGATTCCTTTTCAGGCAAACATGTCCACCGTAAGATGAACCTAAATAGGTTTGAATGGGGTTTCTAGGTGTAAGTATGTAGGACTAGTAGCATGCCAAAGTTTGTGCTATTGCCATTGGGAATGCATTGGGCGTTTAACTTAAATAACTCAGAAACTACAAAACATTTCAAAGTAAAAAGTTCCAGCATGTGTCTCCACAGAAAGCTGAATTATAAAAAGTGTGAATGGAGTTTCTAGGTGAAAGTGCTTTTTTGACGTGCCATTGAGCCCCATTGTAAATGTCTCAAATTTGAAAGCACTATATTTCTAAAACGATGAAACATTTCAAAGATTCCTTTTCAGGCAAACATGTCCACCGTAAGATGAACCTAAATAGGTTTGAATGGGGTTTCTAGGTGTAAGTATGTAGGACTAGTAGCATGCCAAAGTTTGTGCTATTGCCATTGGGAATGCATTGGGCGTTTAACTTAAATAACTCAGAAACTACAAAACATTTCAAAGTAAAAAGTTCCAGCATGTGTCTCCACAGTAAGCTGAATTATAAAAAGTGTGAATGGAGTTTCTAGGTGAAAGTGCTTTTTTGACGTGCCAATATCTGCCATTGAGCCCCATTGTAAATGTCTCAAATTTGAAAGCACTATATTTCTAAAACGATGAAACATTTCAAAGATTCCTTTTCAGGCAAACATGTCCACCGTAAGATGAACCTAAATAGGTTTGAATGGGGTTTCTAGGTGTAAGTATGTAGGACTAGTAGCATGCCAAAGTTTGTGCTATTGCCATTGGGAATGCATTGGGCGTTTAACTTCAATAACTCAGAAACTACAAAACATTTCAAAGTAAAAAGTTCCAGCATGTGTCTCCACAGAAAGCTGAATTATAAAAAGTGTGAATGGAGTTTCTAGGTGAAAGTGCTTTTTTGACGTGCCAATATCTGCCATTGAGCCCCATTGTAAATGTCTCAAATTTGAAAGCACTATATTTCTAAAACGATGAAACATTTCAAAGATTCCTTTTCAGGCAAACATGTCCACCGTAAGATGAACCTAAATAGGTTTGAATGGGGTTTCTAGGTGTAAGTATGTAGGACTAGTAGCATGCCAAAGTTTGTGCTATTGCCATTGGGAATGCATTTGGGCGTTTAACTTAAATAACTCAGAAACTACAAAACATTTCAAAGTAAAAAGTTCCAGCATGTGTCTCCACAGTAAGCTGAATTATAAAAAGAGTGAATGGAGTTTCTAGGTGAAAGTGCTTTTTTGACGTGCCAATATCTGCCATTGAGCCCCATTGTAAATGTCTCAAATTTGAAAGCACTATATTTCTAAAACGATGAAACATTTCAAAGATTCCATTTCAGGCAAACATGTCCACCGTAAGATGAACCTAAATAGGTTTGAATGGGGTTTCTAGGTGTAAGTATGTAGGACTAGTAGCATGCCAAAGTTTGTGCTATTGCCATTGGGAATGCATTGGGTGTTTAACTTAAATAACTCAGAAACTACAAAACATTTCAAAGTAAAAAGTTCCAGCATGTGTCTCCACAGAAAGCTGAATTATAAAAAGTGTGAATGGAGTTTCTAGGTGAAAGTGCTTTTTTGACGTGCCAATATCTGCCATTGAGCCCCATTGTAAATGTCTCAAATTTGAAAGCACTATATTTCTAAAACGATGAAACATTTCAAAGATTCCATTTCAGGCAAACATGTCCAACGTAAGATTAACCTAAATAGGTTTGAATGGGGTTTCTAGGTGTAAGTATGTAGGACTAGTAGCATGCCAAAGTTTGTGCTATTGCCATTGGGAATGCATTGGGCGTTTAACTTCAATAACTCAGAAACTACAAAACATTTCAAAGTAAAAAGTTCCAGCATGTGTCTCCACAGAAAGCTGAATTATAAAAAGTGTGAATGGAGTTTCTAGGTGAAAGTGCTTTTTTGACGTGCCAATATCTGCCATTGAGCCCCATTGTAAATGTCTCAAATTTGAAAGCACTATATTTCTAAAACGATGAAACATTTCAAAGATTCCTTTTCAGGCAAACATGTCCACCGTAAGATGAACCTAAATAGGTTTGAATGGGGTTTCTAGGTGTAAGTATGTAGGACTAGTAGCATGCCAAAGTTTGTGCTATTGCCATTGGGAATGCATTGGGCGTTTAACTTAAATAACTCAGAAACTACAAAACATTTCAAAGTAAAAAGTTCCAGCATGTGTCTCCACAGAAAGCTGAATTATAAAAAGTGTGAATGGAGTTTCTAGGTGAAAGTGCTTTTTTGACGTGCCAATATCTGCCATTGAGCCCCATTGTAAATGTCTCACATTTGAAAGCACTATATTTCTAAAACGATGAAACATTTCAAAGATTCCTTTTCAGGCAAACATGTCCACCGTAAGATGCACCTAAATAGGTTTGAATGGGGTTTCTAGGTGTAAGTATGTAGGACTAGTAGCATGCCAAAGTTTGTGCTATTGCCATTGGGAATGCATTGGGCGTTTAACTTAAATAACTCAGAAACTACAAAACATTTCAAAGTAAAAAGTTCCAGCATGTGTCTCCACAGAAAGCTGAATTATAAAAAGTGTGAATGGAGTTTCTAGGTGAAAGTGCTTTTTTGACGTGCCAATATCTGCCATTGACCCCATTCTGAATTTCTCAAATTTAAAAGCACTATATTTCTAAAACTATGAAACATTTCAAAGATTCCTTTTCAGGCAAACATGTCCACCGTAAGATGAACCTAAATAGGTTTGAATGGGGTTTCTAGGTGTAAGTATGTAGGACTAGTAGCATGCCAAAGTTTGTGCTATTGCCATTGGGAATGCATTGGGCGTTTAACTTAAATAACTCAGAAACTACAAAACATTTCAAAGTAAAAAGTTCCAGCATGTGTCTCCACAGTAAGCTGAATTATAAAAAGTGTGAATGAAGTTTCTAGGTGAAAGTGCTTTTTTGACGTGCCAATATCTGCCATTGAGCCCCGTTGTAAATGTCTCAAATTTGAAAGCACTATATTTCTAAAGCGATGAAACATTTCAAAGATTCCTTTTCAGGCAAACATGTCCACCGTAAGATGAACCTAAATAGGTTTGAATGGGGTTTCTAGGTGTAAGTATGTAGGACTAGTAGCATGCCAAAGTTTGTGCTATTGCCATTGGGAATGCATTGGGCGTTTAACTTAAATAACTCAGAAACTACAAAACATTTCAAAGTAAAAAGTTCCAGCATGTGTCTCCACAGAAAGCTGAATTATAAAAAGTGTGAATGGAGTTTCTAGGTGAAAGTGCTTTTTTGACGTGCCAATATCTGCCATTGAGCCCCATTGTAAATGTCTCAAATTTGAAAGCACTATATTTCTAAAACGATGAAACATTTCAAAGATTCCTTTTCAGGCAAACATGTCCACCGTAAGATGAACCTAAATAGGTTTGAATGGGGTTTCTAGGTGTAAGTATGTAGGACTAGTAGCATGCCAAAGTTTGTGCTATTGCCATTGGGAATGCATTGGGCGTTTAACTTAAATAACTCAGAAACTACAAAACATTTCAAAGTAAAAAGTTCCAGCATGTGTCTCCACAGTAAGCTGAATTATAAAAAGTGTGAATGGAGTTTCTAGGTGAAAGTGCTTTTTTGACGTACCAATATCTGCCATTGAGCCCCATTGTAAATGTCTCAAATTTGAAAGCACTATATTTCTAAAACGATGAAACATTTCAAAGATTCCTTTTCAGGCAAACATGTCCACCGTAAGATGAACCTAAATAGGTTTGAATGGGGTTTCTAGGTGTAAGTATGTAGGACTAGTAGCATGCCAAAGTTTGTGCTATTGCCATTGGGAATGCATTGGGCGTTTAACTTCAATAACTCAGAAACTACAAAACATTTCAAAGTAAAAAGTTCCAGCATGTGTCTCCACAGAAAGCTGAATTATAAAAAGTGTGAATGGAGTTTCTAGGTGAAAGTGCTTTTTTGACGTGCCAATATCTGCCATTGAGCCCCATTGTAAATGTCTCACATTTGAAAGCACTATATTTCTAAAACGATGAAACATTTCAAAGATTCCTTTTCAGGAAAACATGTCCACCGTAAGATGCACCTAAATAGGTTTGAATGGGGTTTCTAGGTGTAAGTATGTAGGACTAGTAGCATGCCAAAGTTTGTGCTATTGCCATTGGGAATGCATTGGGCGTTTAACTTAAATAACTCAGAAACTACAAAACATTTCAAAGTCAAAAGTTCCAGCATGTGTCTCCACAGAAAGCTGAATTATAAAAAGTGTGAATGGAGTTTCTAGGTGAAAGTGCTTTTTTGACGTGCCAATATCTGCCATTGACCCCATTCTGAATTTCTCAAATTTAAAAGCACTATATTTCTAAAACTATGAAACATTTCAAAGATTCCTTTTCAGGCAAACATGTCCACCGTAAGATGAACCTAAATAGGTTTGAATGGGGTTTCTAGGTGTAAGTATGTAGGACTAGTAGCATGCCAAAGTTTGTGCTATTGCCATTGGGAATGCATTGGGCGTTTAACTTAAATAACTCAGAAACTACAAAACATTTCAAAGTAAAAAGTTCCAGCATGTGTCTCCACAGTAAGCTGAATTATAAAAAGTGTGAATGGAGTTTCTAGGTGAAAGTGCTTTTTTGACGTGCCAATATCTGCCATTGAGCCCCGTTGTAAATGTCTCAAATTTGAAAGCACTATATTTCTAAAGCGATGAAACATTTCAAAGATTCCTTTTCAGGCAAACATGTCCACCGTAAGATGAACCTAAATAGGTTTGAATGGGGTTTCTAGGTGTAAGTATGTAGGACTAGTAGCATGCCAAAGTTTGTGCTATTGCCATTGGGAATGCATTGGGCGTTTAACTTAAATAACTCAGAAACTACAAAACATTTCAAAGTAAAAGGTTCCAGCATGTGTCTCCACAGAAAGCTGAATTATAAAAAGTGTGAATGGAGTTTCTAGGTGAAAGTGCTTTTTTGACGTGCCAATATCTGCCATTGAGCCCCATTGTAAATGTCTCAAATTTGAAAGCACTATATTTCTAAAACGATGAAACATTTCAAAGATTCCTTTTCAGGCAAACATGTCCACCGTAAGATGAACCTAAATAGGTTTGAATGGGGTTTCTAGGTGTAAGTATGTAGGACTAGTAGCATGCCAAAGTTTGTGCTATTGCCATTGGGAATGCATTGGGCGTTTAACTTAAATAACTCAGAAACTACAAAACATTTCAAAGTAAAAAGTTCCAGCATGTGTCTCCACAGTAAGCTGAATTATAAAAAGTGTGAATGGAGTTTCTAGGTGAAAGTGCTTTTTTGACGTGCCAATATCTGCCATTGAGCCCCATTGTAAATGTCTCAAATTTGAAAGCACTATATTTCTAAAACGATGAAACATTTCAAAGATTCCTTTTCAGGCAAACATGTCCACCGTAAGATGAACCTAAATAGGTTTGAATGGGGTTTCTAGGTGTAAGTATGTAGGACTAGTAGCATGCCAAAGTTTGTGCTATTGCCATTGGGAATGCATTGGGCGTTTAACTTAAATAACTCAGAAACTACAAAACATTTCAAAGTAAAAAGTTCCAGCATGTGTCTCCACAGTAAGCTGAATTATAAAAAGTGTGAATGGAGTTTCTAGGTGAAAGTGCTTTTTTGACGTGCCAATATCTGCCATTGAGCCCCATTGTAAATGTCTCAAATTTGAAAGCACTATATTTCTAAAACGATGAAACATTTCAAAGATTCCTTTTCAGGCAAACATGTCCACCGTAAGATGAACCTAAATAGGTTTGAATGGGGTTTCTAGGTGTAAGTATGTAGGACTAGTAGCATGCAAAAGTTTGTGCTATTGCCATTGGGAATGCATTGGGCGTTTAACTTAAATAACTCAGAAACTACAAAACATTTCAAAGTAAAAAGTTCCAGCATGTGTCTCCACAGAAAGCTGAATTATAAAAAGTGTGAATGGAGTTTCTAGGTGAAAGTGCTTTTTTGACGTGCCAATATCTGCCATTGAGCCCCATTGTAAATGTCTCAAATTTGAAAGCACTATATTTCTAAAACGATGAAACATTTCAAAGATTCCTTTTCAGGCAAACATGTCCACCGTAAGATGAACCTAAATAGGTTTGAATGGGGTTTCTAGGTGTAAGTATGTAGGACTAGTAGCATGCCAAAGTTTGTGCTATTGCCATTGGGAATGCATTTGGGCGTTTAACTTAAATAACTCAGAAACTACAAAACATTTCAAAGTAAAAAGTTCCAGCATGTGTCTCCACAGTAAGCTGAATTATAAAAAGAGTGAATGGAGTTTCTAGGTGAAAGTGCTTTTTTGACGTGCCAATATCTGCCATTGAGCCCCATTGTAAATGTCTCAAATTTGAAAGCACTATATTTCTAAAACGATGAAACATTTCAAAGATTCCATTTCAGGCAAACATGTCCACCGTAAGATGAACCTAAATAGGTTTGAATGGGGTTTCTAGGTGTAAGTATGTAGGACTAGTAGCATGCCAAAGTTTGTGCTATTGCCATTGGGAATGCATTGGGCGTTTAACTTAAATAACTCAGAAACTACAAAACATTTCAAAGTAAAAAGTTCCAGCATGTGTCTCCACAGAAAGCTGAATTATAAAAAGTGTGAATGGAGTTTCTAGGTGAAAGTGCTTTTTTGACGTGCCAATATCTGCCATTGAGCCCCATTGTAAATGTCTCAAATTTGAAAGCACTATATTTCTAAAACGATGAAACATTTCAAAGATTCCATTTCAGGCAAACATGTCCAACGTAAGATTAACCTAAATAGGTTTGAATGGGGTTTCTAGGTGTAAGTATGTAGGACTAGTAGCATGCCAAAGTTTGTGCTATTGCCATTGGGAATGCATTGGGCGTTTAACTTCAATAACTCAGAAACTACAAAACATTTCAAAGTAAAAAGTTCCAGCATGTGTCTCCACAGAAAGCTGAATTATAAAAAGTGTGAATGGAGTTTCTAGGTGAAAGTGCTTTTTTGACGTGCCAATATCTGCCATTGAGCCCCATTGTAAATGTCTCAAATTTGAAAGCACTATATTTCTAAAACGATGAAACATTTCAAAGATTCCTTTTCAGGCAAACATGTCCACCGTAAGATGAACCTAAATAGGTTTGAATGGGGTTTCTAGGTGTAAGTATGTAGGACTAGTAGCATGCCAAAGTTTGTGCTATTGCCATTGGGAATGCATTGGGCGTTTAACTTAAATAACTCAGAAACTACAAAACATTTCAAAGTAAAAAGTTCCAGCATGTGTCTCCACAGAAAGCTGAATTATAAAAAGTGTGAATGGAGTTTCTAGGTGAAAGTGCTTTTTTGACGTGCCAATATCTGCCATTGAGCCCCATTGTAAATGTCTCACATTTGAAAGCACTATATTTCTAAAACGATGAAACATTTCAAAGATTCCTTTTCAGGCAAACATGTCCACCGTAAGATGCACCTAAATAGGTTTGAATGGGGTTTCTAGGTGTAAGTATGTAGGACTAGTAGCATGCCAAAGTTTGTGCTATTGCCATTGGGAATGCATTGGGCGTTTAACTTAAATAACTCAGAAACTACAAAACATTTCAAAGTAAAAAGTTCCAGCATGTGTCTCCACAGAAAGCTGAATTATAAAAAGTGTGAATGGAGTTTCTAGGTGAAAGTGCTTTTTTGACGTGCCAATATCTGCCATTGACCCCATTCTGAATTTCTCAAATTTAAAAGCACTATATTTCTAAAACTATGAAACATTTCAAAGATTCCTTTTCAGGCAAACATGTCCACCGTAAGATGAACCTAAATAGGTTTGAATGGGGTTTCTAGGTGTAAGTATGTAGGACTAGTAGCATGCCAAAGTTTGTGCTATTGCCATTGGGAATGCATTGGGCGTTTAACTTAAATAACTCAGAAACTACAAAACATTTCAAAGTAAAAAGTTCCAGCATGTGTCTCCACAGTAAGCTGAATTATAAAAAGTGTGAATGGAGTTTCTAGGTGAAAGTGCTTTTTTGACGTGCCAATATCTGCCATTGAGCCCCGTTGTAAATGTCTCAAATTTGAAAGCACTATATTTCTAAAGCGATGAAACATTTCAAAGATTCCTTTTCAGGCAAACATGTCCACCGTAAGATGAACCTAAATAGGTTTGAATGGGGTTTCTAGGTGTAAGTATGTAGGACTAGTAGCATGCCAAAGTTTGTGCTATTGCCATTGGGAATGCATTGGGCGTTTAACTTAAATAACTCAGAAACTACAAAACATTTCAAAGTAAAAGGTTCCAGCATGTGTCTCCACAGAAAGCTGAATTATAAAAAGTGTGAATGGAGTTTCTAGGTGAAAGTGCTTTTTTGACGTGCCAATATCTGCCATTGAGCCCCATTGTAAATGTCTCAAATTTGAAAGCACTATATTTCTAAAACGATGAAACATTTCAAAGATTCCTTTTCAGGCAAACATGTCCACCGTAAGATGAACCTAAATAGGTTTGAATGGGGTTTCTAGGTGTAAGTATGTAGGACTAGTAGCATGCCAAAGTTTGTGCTATTGCCATTGGGAATGCATTGGGCGTTTAACTTAAATAACTCAGAAACTACAAAACATTTCAAAGTAAAAAGTTCCAGCATGTGTCTCCACAGTAAGCTGAATTATAAAAAGTGTGAATGGAGTTTCTAGGTGAAAGTGCTTTTTTGACGTGCCAATATCTGCCATTGAGCCCCATTGTAAATGTCTCAAATTTGAAAGCACTATATTTCTAAAACGATGAAACATTTCAAAGATTCCTTTTCAGGCAAACATGTCCACCGTAAGATGAACCTAAATAGGTTTGAATGGGGTTTATAGGTGTAAGTATGTAGGACTAGTAGCATGCCAAAGTTTGTGCTATTGCCATTGGGAATGCATTGGGCGTTTAACTTAAATAACTCAGAAACTACAAAACATTTCAAAGTAAAAAGTTCCAGCATGTGTCTCCACAGTAAGCTGAATTATAAAAAGTGTGAATGGAGTTTCTAGGTGAAAGTGCTTTTTTGACGTGCCAATATCTGCCATTGAGCCCCATTGTAAATGTCTCAAATTTGAAAGCACTATATTTCTAAAACGATGAAACATTTCAAAGATTCCTTTTCAGGCAAACATGTCCACCGTAAGATGAACCTAAATAGGTTTGAATGGGGTTTCTAGGTGTAAGTATGTAGGACTAGTAGCATGCCAAAGTTTGTGCTATTGCCATTGGGAATGCATTGGGTGTTTGTTTAACTTAAATAACTCAGAAACTACAAAACATTTCAAAGTAAAAAGTTCCAGCATGTGTCTCCACAGAAAGCTGAATTATAAAAAGTGTGAATGGAGTTTCTAGGTGAAAGTGCTTTTTTGACGTGCCAATATCTGCCATTGAGCCCCATTGTAAATGTCTCAAATTTGAAAGCACTACATTTCTAAAACGATGAAACATTTAAAAGATTCCTTTTCAGGCAAACATGTCCACCGTAAGATGAACCTAAATAGGTTTGAATGGGGTTTCTAGGTGTAAGTATCTAGGACTAGTAGCATGCCAAAGTTTGTGCTATTGCCATTGGGAATGCATTGGGCGTTTAACTTAAATAACTCAGAAACTACAAAACATTTCAAAGTAAAAGGTTCCAGCATGTGTCTCCACAGAAAGCTGAATTATAAAAAGTGTGAATGGAGTTTCTAGGTGAAAGTGCTTTTTTGACGTGCCAATATCTGCCATTGAGCCCCATTGTAAATGTCTCAAATTTGAAAGCACTATATTTCTAAAACGATGAAACATTTCAAAGATTCCTTTTCAGGCAAACATGTCCACCGTAAGATGAACCTAAATAGGTTTGAATGGGGTTTCTAGGTGTAAGTATGTAGGACTAGTAGCATGCCAAAGTTTGTGCTATTGCCATTGGGAATGCATTGGGCGTTTAACTTAAATAACTCAGAAACTACAAAACATTTCAAAGTAAAAAGTTCCAGCATGTGTCTCCACAGTAAGCTGAATTATAAAAAGTGTGAATGGAGTTTCTAGGTGAAAGTGCTTTTTTGACGTGCCAATATCTGCCATTGAGCCCCATTGTAAATGTCTCAAATTTGAAAGCACTATATTTCTAAAACGATGAAACATTTCAAAGATTCCTTTTCAGGCAAACATGTCCACCGTAAGATGAACCTAAATAGGTTTGAATGGGGTTTCTAGGTGTAAGTATGTAGGACTAGTAGCATGCAAAAGTTTGTGCTATTGCCATTGGGAATGCATTGGGCGTTTAACTTAAATAACTCAGAAACTACAAAACATTTCAAAGTAAAAAGTTCCAGCATGTGTCTCCACAGAAAGCTGAATTATAAAAAGTGTGAATGGAGTTTCTAGGTGAAAGTGCTTTTTTGACGTGCCAATATCTGCCATTGAGCCCCATTGTAAATGTCTCAAATTTGAAAGCACTATATTTCTAAAACGATGAAACATTTCAAAGATTCCTTTTCAGGCAAACATGTCCACCGTAAGATGAACCTAAATAGGTTTGAATGGGGTTTCTAGGTGTAAGTATGTAGGACTAGTAGCATGCCAAAGTTTGTGCTATTGCCATTGGGAATGCATTTGGGCGTTTAACTTAAATAACTCAGAAACTACAAAACATTTCAAAGTAAAAAGTTCCAGCATGTGTCTCCACAGTAAGCTGAATTATAAAAAGTGTGAATGGAGTTTCTAGGTGAAAGTGCTTTTTTGACGTGCCAATATCTGCCATTGAGCCCCATTGTAAATGTCTCAAATTTGAAAGCACTATATTTCTAAAACGATGAAACATTTCAAAGATTCCTTTTCAGGCAAACATGTCCACCGTAAGATGAACCTAAATAGATTTGAATGGGGTTTCTAGGTGTAAGTATTTAGGACTAGTAGCATGCCAAAGTTTGTGCTATTGCCATTGGGAATGCATTGGGCGTTTAACTTAAATAACTCAGAAACTACAAAACATTTCAAAGTAAAAAGTTCCAGCATGTGTCTCCACAGTAAGCTGAATTATAAAAAGAGTGAATGGAGTTTCTAGGTGAAAGTGCTTTTTTGACGTGCCAATATCTGCCATTGAGCCCCATTGTAAATGTCTCAAATTTGAAAGCACTATATTTCTAAAACGATGAAACATTTCAAAGATTCCTTTTCAGGCAAACATGTCCACCGTAAGATGAACCTAAATAGGTTTGAATGGGGTTTCTAGGTGTAAGTATGTAGGACTAGTAGCATGCCAAAGTTTGTGCTATTGCCATTGGGAATGCATTGGGCGTTTAACTTAAATAACTCAGAAACTACAAAACATTTCAAAGTAAAAAGTTCCAGCATGTGTCTCCACAGTAAG
This sequence comes from Electrona antarctica, assembly GCF_951216825.1. Lineage (NCBI taxonomy): Eukaryota > Metazoa > Chordata > Actinopteri > Myctophiformes > Myctophidae > Electrona > Electrona antarctica. The sequence goes on from NC_136804.1 coordinate 6,575,302, forward strand.
CTGAATTATAAAAAGTGTGAATGGAGTTTCTAGGTGAAAGTGCTTTTTTGACGTGCCAATATCTGCCATTGAGCCCCATTGTAAATGTCTCAAATTTGAAAGCACTATATTTCTAAAACGATGAAACATTTCAAAGATTCCTTTTCAGGCAAACATGTCCACCGTAAGATGAACCTAAATAGGTTTGAATGGGGTTTCTAGGTGTAAGTATGTAGGACTAGTAGCATGCCAAAGTTTGTGCTATTGCCATTGGGAATGCATTGGGCGTTTAACTTAAATAACTCAGAAACTACAAAACATTTCAAAGTAAAAGGTTCCAGCATGTGTCTCCACAGTAAGCTGAATTATAAAAAGTGTGAATGGAGTTTCTAGGTGAAAGTGCTTTTTTGACGTGCCAATATCTGCCATTGAGCCCCATTGTAAATGTCTCAAATTTGAAAGCACTATATTTCTAAAACGATGAAACATTTCAAAGATTCCTTTTCAGGCAAACATGTCCACCGTAAGATGAACCTAAATAGGTTTGAATGGGGTTTCTAGGTGTAAGTATTTAGGACTAGTAGCATGCCAAAGTTTGTGCTATTGCCATTGGGAATGCATTGGGCGTTTAACTTAAATAACTCAGAAACTACAAAACATTTCAAAGTAAAAAGTTCCAGCATGTGTCTCCACAGTAAGCTGAATTATAAAAAGAGTGAATGGAGTTTCTAGGTGAAAGTGCTTTTTTGACGTGCCAATATCTGCCATTGAGCCCCATTGTAAATGTCTCAAATTTGAAAGCACTATATTTCTAAAACGATGAAACATTTCAAAGATTCCTTTTCAGGCAAACATGTCCACCGTAAGATGAACCTAAATAGGTTTGAATGGGGTTTCTAGGTGTAAGTATGTAGGACTAGTAGCATGCCAAAGTTTGTGCTATTGCCATTGGGAATGCATTGGGCGTTTAACTTAAATAACTCAGAAACTACAAAACATTTCAAAGTAAAAAGTTCCAGCATGTGTCTCCACAGTAAGCTGAATTATAAAAAGTGTGAATGGAGTTTTTAGGTGAAAGTGCTTTTTTGACGTGCCAATATCTGCCATTGAGCCCCATTGTAAATGTCTCAAATTTGAAAGCACTATATTTCTAAAACGATTAAACATTTCAAAGATTCCTTTTCAGGCAAACATGTCCACCGTAAGATGAACCTAAATAGGTTTGAATGGGGTTTCTAGGTGTAAGTATTTAGGACTAGTAGCATGCCAAAGTTTGTGCTATTGCCATTGGGAATGCATTGGGCGTTTAACTTAAATAACTCAGAAACTACAAAACATTTCAAAGTAAAAAGTTCCAGCATGTGTCTCCACAGTAAGCTGAATTATAAAAAGAGTGAATGGAGTTTCTAGGTGAAAGTGCTTTTTTGACGTGCCAATATCTGCCATTGAGCCCCATTGTAAATGTCTCAAATTTGAAAGCACTATATTTCTAAAACGATGAAACATTTCAAAGATTCCTTTTTAGGCAAACATGTCCACCGTAAGATGAACCTAAATAGGTTTGAATGGGGTTTCTAGGTGTAAGTATGTAGGACTAGTAGCATGCCAAAGTTTGTGCTATTGCCATTGGGAATGCATTGGGCGTTTAACTTAAATAACTCAGAAACTACAAAACATTTCAAAGTAAAAAGTTCCAGCATGTGTCTCCACAGTAAGCTGAATTATAAAAAGTGTGAATGGAGTTTCTAGGTGAAAGTGCTTTTTTGACGTGCCAATATCTGCCATTGAGCCCCATTGTAAATGTCTCAAATTTGAAAGCACTATATTTCTAAAACGATTAAACATTTCAAAGATTCCTTTTCAGGCAAACATGTCCACCGTAAGATGAACCTAAATAGGTTTGAATGGGGTTTCTAGGTGTAAGTATTTAGGACTAGTAGCATGCCAAAGTTTGTGCTATTGCCATTGGGAATGCATTGGGCGTTTAACTTAAATAACTCAGAAACTACAAAACATTTCAAAGTAAAAAGTTCCAGCATGTGTCTCCACAGTAAGCTGAATTATAAAAAGTGTGAATGGAGTTTCTAGGTGAAAGTGCTTTTTTGACGTGCCAATATCTGCCATTGAGCCCCATTGTAAATGTCTCAAATTTGAAAGCACTATATTTCTAAAACGATGAAACATTTCAAAGATTCCTTTTCAGGCAAACATGTCCACCGTAAGATGAACCTAAATAGGTTTGAATGGGGTTTCTAGGTGTAAGTATGTAGGACTAGTAGCATGCCAAAGTTTGTGCTATTGCCATTGGGAATGCATTGGGCGTTTAACTTAAATAACTCAGAAACTACAAAACATTTCAAAGTAAAAAGTTCCAGCATGTGTCTCCACAGTAAGCTGAATTATAAAAAGTGTGAATGGAGTTTCTAGGTGAAAGTGCTTTTTTGACGTGCCAATATCTGCCATTGAGCCCCATTGTAAATGTCTCAAATTTGAAAGCACTATATTTCTAAAACGATGAAACATTTCAAAGATTCCTTTTCAGGCAAACATGTCCACCGTAAGATGAACCTAAATAGGTTTGAATGGGGTTTCTAGGTGTAAGTATTTAGGACTAGTAGCATGCCAAAGTTTGTGCTATTGCCATTGGGAATGCATTGGGCGTTTAACTTAAATAACTCAGAAACTACAAAACATTTCAAAGTAAAAAGTTCCAGCATGTGTCTCCACAGTAAGCTGAATAATAAAAAGTGTGAATGGAGTTTCTAGGTGAAAGTGCTTTTTTGACGTGCCAATATCTGCCATTGAGCCCCATTGTAAATGTCTCAAATTTGAAAGCACTATATTTCTAAAACGATGAAACATTTCAAAGATTCCTTTTCAGGCAAACATGTCCACCGTAAGATGAACCTAAATAGGTTTGAATGGGGTTTCTAGGTGTAAGTATGTAGGACTAGTAGCATGCCAAAGTTTGTGCTATTGCCATTGGGAATGCATTGGGCGTTTAACTTAAATAACTCAGAAACTACAAAACATTTCAAAGTAAAAAGTTCCAGCATGTGTCTCCACAGTAAGCTGAATTATAAAAAGTGTGAATGGAGTTTCTAGGTGAAAGTGCTTTTTTGACGTGCCAATATCTGCCATTGAGCCCCATTGTAAATGTCTCACATTTGAAAGCACTATATTTCTAAAACGATGAAACATTTCAAAGATTCCTTTTCAGGCAAACATGTCCACCGTAAGATGCACCTAAATAGGTTTGAATGGGGTTTCTAGGTGTAAGTATGTAGGACTAGTAGCATGCCAAAGTTTGTGCTATTGCCATTGGGAATGCATTGGGCGTTTAACTTAAATAACTCAGAAACTACAAAACATTTCAAAGTAAAAAGTTCCAGCATGTGTCTCCACAGAAAGCTGAATTATAAAAAGTGTGAATGGAGTTTCTAGGTGAAAGTGCTTTTTTGACGTGCCAATATCTGCCATTGACCCCATTCTGAATTTCTCAAATTTAAAAGCACTATATTTCTAAAACTATGAAACATTTCAAAGATTCCTTTTCAGGCAAACATGTCCACCGTAAGATGAACCTAAATAGGTTTGAATGGGGTTTCTAGGTGTAAGTATGTAGGACTAGTAGCATGCCAAAGTTTGTGCTATTGCCATTGGGAATGCATTGGGCGTTTAACTTAAATAACTCAGAAACTACAAAACATTTCAAAGTAAAAAGTTCCAGCATGTGTCTCCACAGTAAGCTGAATTATAAAAAGTGTGAATGGAGTTTCTAGGTGAAAGTGCTTTTTTGACGTGCCAATATCTGCCATTGAGCCCCATTGTAAATGTCTCAAATTTGAAAGCACTATATTTCTAAAGCGATGAAACATTTCAAAGATTCCTTTTCAGGCAAACATGTCCACCGTAAGATGAACCTAAATAGGTTTGAATGGGGTTTCTAGGTGTAAGTATGTAGGACTAGTAGCATGCCAAAGTTTGTGCTATTGCCATTGGGAATGCATTGGGCGTTTAACTTAAATAACTCAGAAACTACAAAACATTTCAAAGTAAAAGGTTCCAGCATGTGTCTCCACAGAAAGCTGAATTATAAAAAGTGTGAATGGAGTTTCTAGGTGAAAGTGCTTTTTTGACGTGCCAATATCTGCCATTGAGCCCCATTGTAAATGTCTCAAATTTGAAAGCACTATATTTCTAAAACGATGAAACATTTCAAAGATTCCTTTTCAGGCAAACATGTCCACCGTAAGATGAACCTAAATAGGTTTGAATGGGGTTTCTAGGTGTAAGTATGTAGGACTAGTAGCATGCCAAAGTTTGTGCTATTGCCATTGGGAATGCATTGGGCGTTTAACTTAAATAACTCAGAAACTACAAAACATTTCAAAGTAAAAAGTTCCAGCATGTGTCTCCACAGTAAGCTGAATTATAAAAAGTGTGAATGGAGTTTCTAGGTGAAAGTGCTTTTTTGACGTGCCAATATCTGCCATTGAGCCCCATTGTAAATGTCTCAAATTTGAAAGCACTATATTTCTAAAACGATGAAACATTTAAAAGATTCCTTTTCAGGCAAACATGTCCACCGTAAGATGAACCTAAATAGGTTTGAATGGGGTTTCTAGGTGTAAGTATGTAGGACTAGTAGCATGCCAAAGTTTGTGCTATTGCCATTGGGAATGCATTGGGCGTTTAACTTAAATAACTCAGAAACTACAAAACATTTCAAAGTAAAAAGTTCCAGCATGTGTCTCCACAGTAAGCTGAATTATAAAAAGTGTGAATGGAGTTTCTAGGTGAAAGTGCTTTTTTGACGTGCCAATATCTGCCATTGAGCCCCATTGTAAATGTCTCAAATTTGAAAGCACTATATTTCTAAAACGATGAAACATTTCAAAGATTCCTTTTCAGGCAAACATGTCCACCGTAAGATGAACCTAAATAGGTTTGAATGGGGTTTCTAGGTGTAAGTATGTAGGACTAGTAGCATGCCAAAGTTTGTGCTATTGCCATTGGGAATGCATTGGGTGTTTGTTTAACTTAAATAACTCAGAAACTACAAAACATTTCAAAGTAAAAAGTTCCAGCATGTGTCTCCACAGAAAGCTGAATTTTAAAAAGTGTGAATGGAGTTTCTAGGTGAAAGTGCTTTTTTGACGTGCCAATATCTGCCATTGAGCCCCATTGTAAATGTCTCAAATTTGAAAGCACTATATTTCTAAAACGATGAAACATTTCAAAGATTCCTTTTCAGGCAAACATGTCCACCGTAAGATGAACCTAAATAGGTTTGAATGGGGTTTCTAGGTGTAAGTATGTAGGACTAGTAGCATGCCAAAGTTTGTGCTATTGCCATTGGGAATGCATTGGGCGTTTAACTTAAATAACTCAGAAACTACAAAACATTTCAAAGTAAAAGGTTCCAGCATGTGTCTCCACAGAAAGCTGAATTATAAAAAGTGTGAATGGAGTTTCTAGGTGAAAGTGCTTTTTTGACGTGCCAATATCTGCCATTGAGCCCCATTGTAAATGTCTCAAATTTGAAAGCACTATATTTCTAAAACGATGAAACATTTCAAAGATTCCTTTTCAGGCAAACATGTCCACCGTAAGATGAACCTAAATAGGTTTGAATGGGGTTTCTAGGTGTAAGTATGTAAGACTAGTAGCATGCCAAAGTTTGTGCTATTGCCATTGGGAATGCATTGGGCGTTTAACTTAAATAACTCAGAAACTACAAAACATTTCAAAGTAAAAAGTTCCAGCATGTGTCTCCACAGTAAGCTGAATTATAAAAAGTGTGAATGGAGTTTCTAGGTGAAAGTGCTTTTTTGACATGCCAATATCTGCCATTGAGCCCCATTGTAAATGTCTCAAATTTGAAAGCACTATATTTCTAAAACGATGAAACATTTCAAAGATTCCTTTTCAGGCAAACATGTCCACCGTAAGATGAACCTAAATAGGTTTGAATGGGGTTTCTAGGTGTAAGTATGTAGGACTAGTAGCATGCAAAAGTTTGTGCTATTGCCATTGGGAATGCATTGGGCGTTTAACTTAAATAACTCAGAAACTACAAAACATTTCAAAGTAAAAAGTTCCAGCATGTGTCTCCACAGAAAGCTGAATTATAAAAAGTGTGAATGGAGTTTCTAGGTGAAAGTGCTTTTTTGACGTGCCAATATCTGCCATTGAGCCCCATTGTAAATGTCTCAAATTTGAAAGCACTATATTTCTAAAACGATGAAACATTTCAAAGATTCCTTTTCAGGCAAACATGTCCACCGTAAGATGAACCTAAATAGGTTTGAATGGGGTTTCTAGGTGTAAGTATGTAGGACTAGTAGCATGCCAAAGTTTGTGCTATTGCCATTGGGAATGCATTGGGCGTTTAACTTAAATAACTCAGAAACTACAAAACATTTCAAAGTAAAAAGTTCCAGCATGTGTCTCCACAGTAAGCTGAATTATAAAAAGTGTGAATGGAGTTTCTAGGTGAAAGTGCTTTTTTGACGTGCCAATATCTGCCATTGAGCCCCATTGTAAATGTCTCAAATTTGAAAGCACTATATTTCTAAAACGATGAAACATTTCAAAGATTCCTTTTCAGGCAAACATGTCCACCGTAAGATGAACCTAAATAGGTTTGAATGGGGTTTCTAGGTGTAAGTATTTAGGACTAGTAGCATGCCAAAGTTTGTGCTATTGCCATTGGGAATGCATTGGGCGTTTAACTTAAATAACTCAGAAACTACAAAACATTTCAAAGTAAAAAGTTCCAGCATGTGTCTCCACAGTAAGCTGAATTATAAAAAGAGTGAATGGAGTTTCTAGGTGAAAGTGCTTTTTTGACGTGCCAATATCTGCCATTGAGCCCCATTGTAAATGTCTCAAATTTGAAAGCACTATATTTCTAAAACGATGAAACATTTCAAAGATTCCTTTTCAGGCAAACATGTCCACCGTAAGATGAACCTAAATAGGTTTGAATGGGGTTTCTAGGTGTAAGTATGTAGGACTAGTAGCATGCCAAAGTTTGTGCTATTGCCATTGGGAATGCATTGGGCGTTTAACTTAAATAACTCAGAAACTACAAAACATTTCAAAGTAAAAAGTTCCAGCATGTGTCTCCACAGTAAGCTGAATTATAAAAAGTGTGAATGGAGTTTCTAGGTGAAAGTGCTTTTTTGACGTGCCAATATCTGCCATTGAGCCCCATTGTAAATGTCTCAAATTTGAAAGCACTATATTTCTAAAACGATGAAACATTTCAAAGATTCCTTTTCAGGCAAACATGTCCACCGTAAGATGAACCTAAATAGGTTTGAATGGGGTTTCTAGGTGTAAGTATGTAGGACTAGTAGCATGCCAAAGTTTGTGCTATTGCCATTGGGAATGCATTGGGCGTTTAACTTAAATAACTCAGAAACTACAAAACATTTCAAAGTAAAAAGTTCCAGCATGTGTCTCCACAGTAAGCTGAATTATAAAAAGTGTGAATGGAGTTTCTAGGTGAAAGTGCTTTTTTGACGTGCCAATATCTGCCATTGAGCCCCATTGTAAATGTCTCAAATTTGAAAGCACTATATTTCTAAAACGATGAAACATTTCAAAGATTCCTTTTCAGGCAAACATGTCCACCGTAAGATGAACCTAAATAGGTTTGAATGGGGTTTCTAGGTGTAAGTATGTAGGACTAGTAGCATGCCAAAGTTTGTGCTATTGCCATTGGGAATGCATTGGGCGTTTAACTTAAATAACTCAGAAACTACAAAACATTTCAAAGTAAAAAGTTCCAGCATGTGTCTCCACAGTAAGCTGAATTATAAAAAGTGTGAATGGAGTTTCTAGGTGAAAGTGCTTTTTTGACGTGCCAATATCTGCCATTGAGCCCCATTGTAAATGTCTCAAATTTGAAAGCACTATATTTCTAAAACGATGAAACATTTCAAAGATTCCTTTTCAGGCAAACATGTCCACCGTAAGATGAACCTAAATAGGTTTGAATGGGGTTTCTAGGTGTAAGTATTTAGGACTAGTAGCATGCCAAAGTTTGTGCTATTGCCATTGGGAATGCATTGGGCGTTTAACTTAAATAACTCAGAAACTACAAAACATTTCAAAGTAAAAAGTTCCAGCATGTGTCTCCACAGTAAGCTGAATTATAAAAAGAGTGAATGGAGTTTCTAGGTGAAAGTGCTTTTTTGACGTGCCAATATCTGCCATTGAGCCCCATTGTAAATGTCTCAAATTTGAAAGCACTATATTTCTAAAACGATGAAACATTTCAAAGATTCCTTTTCAGGCAAACATGTCCACCGTAAGATGAACCTAAATAGGTTTGAATGGGGTTTCTAGGTGTAAGTATGTAGGACTAGTAGCATGCCAAAGTTTGTGCTATTGCCATTGGGAATGCATTGGGCGTTTAACTTAAATAACTCAGAAACTACAAAACATTTCAAAGTAAAAAGTTCCAGCATGTGTCTCCACAGTAAGCTGAATTATAAAAAGTGTGAATGGAGTTTCTAGGTGAAAGTGCTTTTTTGACGTGCCAATATCTGCCATTGAGCCCCATTGTAAATGTCTCAAATTTGAAAGCACTATATTTCTAAAACGATTAAACATTTCAAAGATTCCTTTTCAGGCAAACATGTCCACCGTAAGATGAACCTAAATAGGTTTGAATGGGGTTTCTAGGTGTAAGTATTTAGGACTAGTAGCATGCCAAAGTTTGTGCTATTGCCATTGGGAATGCATTGGGCGTTTAACTTAAATAACTCAGAAACTACAAAACATTTCAAAGTAAAAAGTTCCAGCATGTGTCTCCACAGTAAGCTGAATTATAAAAAGTGTGAATGGAGTTTCTAGGTGAAAGTGCTTTTTTGACGTGCCAATATCTGCCATTGAGCCCCATTGTAAATGTCTCAAATTTGAAAGCACTATATTTCTAAAACGATGAAACATTTCAAAGATTCCTTTTCAGGCAAACATGTCCACCGTAAGATGAACCTAAATAGGTTTGAATGGGGTTTCTAGGTGTAAGTATGTAGGACTAGTAGCATGCCAAAGTTTGTGCTATTGCCATTGGGAATGCATTGGGCGTTTAACTTAAATAACTCAGAAACTACAAAACATTTCAAAGTAAAAAGTTCCAGCATGTGTCTCCACAGTAAGCTGAATTATAAAAAGTGTGAATGGAGTTTCTAGGTGAAAGTGCTTTTTTGACGTGCCAATATCTGCCATTGAGCCCCATTGTAAATGTCTCAAATTTGAAAGCACTATATTTCTAAAACGATGAAACATTTCAAAGATTCCTTTTCAGGCAAACATGTCCACCGTAAGATGAACCTAAATAGGTTTGAATGGGGTTTCTAGGTGTAAGTATTTAGGACTAGTAGCATGCCAAAGTTTGTGCTATTGCCATTGGGAATGCATTGGGCGTTTAACTTAAATAACTCAGAAACTACAAAACATTTCAAAGTAAAAAGTTCCAGCATGTGTCTCCACAGTAAGCTGAATTATAAAAAGAGTGAATGGAGTTTCTAGGTGAAAGTGCTTTTTTGACGTGCCAATATCTGCCATTGAGCCCCATTGTAAATGTCTCAAATTTGAAAGCACTATATTTCTAAAACGATGAAACATTTCAAAGATTCCTTTTCAGGCAAACATGTCCACCGTAAGATGAACCTAAATAGGTTTGAATGGGGTTTCTAGGTGTAAGTATGTAGGACTAGTAGCATGCCAAAGTTTGTGCTATTGCCATTGGGAATGCATTGGGCGTTTAACTTAAATAACTCAGAAACTACAAAACATTTCAAAGTAAAAAGTTCCAGCATGTGTCTCCACAGTAAGCTGAATTATAAAAAGTGTGAATGGAGTTTCTAGGTGAAAGTGCTTTTTTGACGTGCCAATATCTGCCATTGAGCCCCATTGTAAATGTCTCAAATTTGAAAGCACTATATTTCTAAAACGATTAAACATTTCAAAGATTCCTTTTCAGGCAAACATGTCCACCGTAAGATGAACCTAAATAGGTTTGAATGGGGTTTCTAGGTGTAAGTATTTAGGACTAGTAGCATGCCAAAGTTTGTGCTATTGCCATTGGGAATGCATTGGGCGTTTAACTTAAATAACTCAGAAACTACAAAACATTTCAAAGTAAAAAGTTCCAGCATGTGTCTCCACAGTAAGCTGAATTATAAAAAGTGTGAATGGAGTTTCTAGGTGAAAGTGCTTTTTTGACGTGCCAATATCTGCCATTGAGCCCCATTGTAAATGTCTCAAATTTGAAAGCACTATATTTCTAAAACGATGAAACATTTCAAAGATTCCTTTTCAGGCAAACATGTCCACCGTAAGATGAACCTAAATAGGTTTGAATGGGGTTTCTAGGTGTAAGTATGTAGGACTAGTAGCATGCCAAAGTTTGTGCTATTGCCATTGGGAATGCATTGGGCGTTTAACTTAAATAACTCAGAAACTACAAAACATTTCAAAGTAAAAAGTTCCAGCATGTGTCTCCACAGTAAGCTGAATTATAAAAAGTGTGAATGGAGTTTCTAGGTGAAAGTGCTTTTTTGACGTGCCAATATCTGCCATTGAGCCCCATTGTAAATGTCTCAAATTTGAAAGCACTATATTTCTAAAACGATGAAACATTTCAAAGATTCCTTTTCAGGCAAACATGTCCACCGTAAGATGAACCTAAATAGGTTTGAATGGGGTTTCTAGGTGTAAGTATTTAGGACTAGTAGCATGCCAAAGTTTGTGCTATTGCCATTGGGAATGCATTGGGCGTTTAACTTAAATAACTCAGAAACTACAAAACATTTCAAAGTAAAAAGTTCCAGCATGTGTCTCCACAGTAAGCTGAATTATAAAAAGAGTGAATGGAGTTTCTAGGTGAAAGTGCTTTTTTGACGTGCCAATATCTGCCATTGAGCCCCATTGTAAATGTCTCAAATTTGAAAGCACTATATTTCTAAAACGATGAAACATTTCAAAGATTCCTTTTCAGGCAAACATGTCCACCGTAAGATGAACCTAAATAGGTTTGAATGGGGTTTCTAGGTGTAAGTATGTAGGACTAGTAGCATGCCAAAGTTTGTGCTATTGCCATTGGGAATGCATTGGGCGTTTAACTTAAATAACTCAGAAACTACAAAACATTTCAAAGTAAAAAGTTCCAGCATGTGTCTCCACAGTAAGCTGAATTATAAAAAGTGTGAATGGAGTTTCTAGGTGAAAGTGCTTTTTTGACGTGCCAATATCTGCCATTGAGCCCCATTGTAAATGTCTCAAATTTGAAAGCACTATATTTCTAAAACGATGAAACATTTCAAAGATTCCTTTTCAGGCAAACATGTCCACCGTAAGATGAACCTAAATAGGTTTGAATGGGGTTTCTAGGTGTAAGTATGTAGGACTAGTAGCATGCCAAAGTTTGTGCTATTGCCATTGGGAATGCATTGGGCGTTTAACTTAAATAACTCAGAAACTACAAAACATTTCAAAGTAAAAAGTTCCAGCATGTGTCTCCACAGTAAGCTGAATTATAAAAAGAGTGAATGGAGTTTCTAGGTGAAAGTGCTTTTTTGACGTGCCAATATCTGCCATTGAGCCCCATTGTAAATGTCTCAAATTTGAAAGCACTATATTTCTAAAACGATGAAACATTTCAAAGATTCCTTTTCAGGCAAACATGTCCACCGTAAGATGAACCTAAATAGGTTTGAATGGGGTTTCTAGGTGTAAGTATGTAGGACTAGTAGCATGCCAAAGTTTGTGCTATTGCCATTGGGAATGCATTGGGCGTTTAACTTAAATAACTCAGAAACTACAAAACATTTCAAAGTAAAAAGTTCCAGCATGTGTCTCCACAGTAAGCTGAATTATAAAAAGTGTGAATGGAGTTTCTAGGTGAAAGTGCTTTTTTGACGTGCCAATATCTGCCATTGAGCCCCATTGTAAATGTCTCAAATTTGAAAGCACTATATTTCTAAAACGATGAAACATTTCAAAGATTCCTTTTCAGGCAAACATGTCCACCGTAAGATGAACCTAAATAGGTTTGAATGGGGTTTCTAGGTGTAAGTATGTAGGACTAGTAGCATGCCAAAGTTTGTGCTATTGCCATTGGGAAGGCATTGGGCGTTTAACTTAAATAACTCAGAAACTACAAAACATTTCAAAGTAAAAAGTTCCAGCATGTGTCTCCACAGTAAGCTGAATTATAAAAAGAGTGAATGGAGTTTCTAGGTGAAAGTGCTTTTTTGACGAGCCAATATCTGCCATTGAGCCCCATTGTAAATGTCTCAAATTTGAAAGCACTATATTTCTAAAACGATGAAACATTTCAAAGATTCCTTTTCAGGCAAACATGTCCACCGTAAGATGAACCTAAATAGGTTTGAATGGGGTTTCTAGGTGTAAGTATGTAGGACTAGTAGCATGCCAAAGTTTGTGCTATTGCCATTGGGAATGCATTGGGCGTTTAACTTAAATAACTCAGAAACTACAAAACATTTCAAAGTAAAAAGTTCCAGCATGTGTCTCCACAGTAAGCTGAATTATAAAAAGTGTGAATGGAGTTTCTAGGTGAAAGTGCTTTTTTGACGTGCCAATATCTGCCATTGAGCCCCATTGTAAATGTCTCAAATTTGAAAGCACTATATTTCTAAAACGATTAAACATTTCAAAGATTCCTTTTCAGGCAAACATGTCCACCGTAAGATGAACCTAAATAGGTTTGAATGGGGTTTCTAGGTGTAAGTATTTAGGACTAGTAGCATGCCAAAGTTTGTGCTATTGCCATTGGGAATGCATTGGGCGTTTAACTTAAATAACTCAGAAACTACAAAACATTTCAAAGTAAAAAGTTCCAGCATGTGTCTCCACAGTAAGCTGAATTATAAAAAGTGTGAATGGAGTTTCTAGGTGAAAGTGCTTTTTTGACGTGCCAATATCTGCCATTAAGCCCCATTGTAAATGTCTCAAATTTGAAAGCACTATATTTCTAAAACGATGAAACATTTCAAAGATTCCTTTTCAGGCAAACATGTCCACCGTAAGATGAACCTAAATAGGTTTGAATGGGGTTTCTAGGTGTAAGTATGTAGGACTAGTAGCATGCCAAAGTTTGTGCTATTGCCATTGGGAATGCATTGGGCGTTTAACTTAAATAACTCAGAAACTACAAAACATTTCAAAGTAAAAAGTTCCAGCATGTGTCTCCACAGTAAGCTGAATTATAAAAAGTGTGAATGGAGTTTCTAGGTGAAAGTGCTTTTTTGACGTGCCAATATCTGCCATTGAGCCCCATTGTAAATGTCTCAAATTTGAAAGCACTATATTTCTAAAACGATTAAACATTTCAAAGATTCCTTTTCAGGCAAACATGTCCACCGTAAGATGAACCTAAATAGGTTTGAATGGGGTTTCTAGGTGTAAGTATTTAGGACTAGTAGCATGCCAAAGTTTGTGCTATTGCCATTGAGAATGCATTGGGCGTTTAACTTAAATAACTCAGAAACTACAAAACATTTCAAAGTAAAAAGTTCCAGCATGTGTCTCCACAGTAAGCTGAATTATAAAAAGTGTGAATGGAGTTTCTAGGTGAAAGTGCTTTTTTGACGTGCCAATATCTGCCATTGAGCCCCATTGTAAATGTCTCAAATTTGAAAGCACTATATTTCTAAAACGATGAAACATTTCAAAGATTCCTTTTCAGGCAAACATGTCCACCGTAAGATGAACCTAAATAGGTTTGAATGGGGTTGCTAGGTGTAAGTATGTAGGACTAGTAGCATGCCAAAGTTTGTGCTATTGCCATTGGGAATGCATTGGGTGTTTAACTTAAATAACTCAGAAACTACAAAACATTTCAAAGTAAAAAGTTCCAGCATGTGTCTCCACAGAAAGCTGAATTATAAAAAGTGTGAATGGAGTTTCTAGGTGAAAGTGCTTTTTTGACGTGCCAATATCTGCCATTGAGCCCCATTGTAAATGTCTCAAATTTGAAAGCACTATATTTCTAAAGCGATGAAACATTTCAAAGATTCCTTTTCAGGCAAACATGTCCACCGTAAGATGAACCTAAATAGGTTTGAATGGGGTTTCTAGGTGTAAGTATGTAGGACTAGTAGCATGCCAAAGTTTGTGCTATTGCCATTGGGAATGCATTGGGCGTTTAACTTAAATAACTCAGAAACTACAAAACATTTCAAAGTAAAAAGTTCAAGCATGTGTCTCCACAGAAAGCTGAATTATAAAAAGTGTGAATGGAGTTTCTAGGTGAAAGTGCTTTTTTGACGTGCCAATATCTGCCATTGAGCCCCATTGTAAATGTCTCAAATTTGAAAGCACTATATTTCTAAAACGAAACATTTCAAAGATTCCTTTTCAGGCAAACATGTCCACCGTAAGATGAACCTAAATAGGTTTGAATGGGGTTTCTAGGTGTAAGTATGTAGGACTAGTAGCATGCCAAAGTTTGTGCTATTGCCATTGGGAATGCATTGAGCGTTTAACTTAAATAACTCAGAAACTACAAAACATTTCAAAGTAAAAAGTTCCAGCATGTGTCTCCACAGTAAGCTGAATTATAAAAAGTGTGAATGGAGTTTCTAGGTGAAAGTGCTTTTTTGACGTGCCAATATCTGCCATTGAGCCCCATTGTAAATGTCTCAAATTTGAAAGCACTATATTTCTAAAACGATGAAACATTTCAAAGATTCCTTTTCAGGCAAACATGTCCACCGTAAGATGAACCTAAATAGGTTTGAATGGGGTTTCTAGGTGTAAGTATTTAGGACTAGTAGCATGCCAAAGTTTGTGCTATTGCCATTGGGAATGCATTGGGCGTTTAACTTAAATAACTCAGAAACTACAAAACATTTCAAAGTAAAAAGTTCCAGCATGTGTCTCCACAGTAAGCTGAATTATAAAAAGTGTGAATGGAGTTTCTAGGTGAAAGTGCTTTTTTGACGTGCCAATATCTGCCATTGAGCCCCATTGTAAATGTCTCAAATTTGAAAGCACTATATTTCTAAAACGATGAAACATTTCAAAGATTCCTTTTCAGGCAAACATGTCCACCGTAAGATGAACCTAAATAGGTTTGAATGGGGTTTCTAGGTGTAAGTATGTAGGACTAGTAGCATGCCAAAGTTTGTGCTATTGCCATTGGGAATGCATTGGGCGTTTAACTTAAATAACTCAGAAACTACAAAACATTTCAAAGTAAAAAGTTCCAGCATGTGTCTCCACAGTAAGCTGAATTATAAAAAGTGTGAATGGAGTTTCTAGGTGAAAGTGCTTTTTTGACGTGCCAATATCTGCCATTGAGCCCCATTGTAAATGTCTCAAATTTGAAAGCACTATATTTCTAAAACGATGAAACATTTCAAAGATTCCTTTTCAGGCAAACATGTCCACCGTAAGATGAACCTAAATAGGTTTGAATGGGGTTTCTAGGTGTAAGTATGTAGGACTAGTAGCATGCCAAAGTTTGTGCTATTGCCATTGGGAATGCATTGGGTGTTTAACTTAAATAACTCAGAAACTACAAAACATTTCAAAGTAAAAAGTTCCAGCATGTGTCTCCACAGAAAGCTGAATTATAAAAAGTGTGAATGGAGTTTCTAGGTGAAAGTGCTTTTTTGACGTGCCAATATCTGCCATGGAGCCCCATTGTAAATGTCTCAAATTTGAAAGCACTATATTTCTAAAACGATGAAACATTTCAAAGATTCCTTTTCAGGCAAACATGTCCACCGTAAGATGAACCTAAATAGGTTTGAATGGGGTTTCTAGGTGTAAGTATTTAGGACTAGTAGCATGCCAAAGTTTGTGCTATTGCCATTGGGAATGCATTGGGCGTTTAACTTAAATAACTCAGAAACTACAAAACATTTCAAAGTAAAAAGTTCCAGCATGTGTCTCCACAGAAAGCTGAATTATAAAAAGTGTGAATGGAGTTTCTAGGTGAAAGTGCTTTTTTGACGTGCCAATATCTGCCATTGAGCCCCATTGTAAATGTCTCAAATTTGAAAGCACTATATTTCTAAAGCGATGAAACATTTCAAAGATTCCTTTTCAGGCAAACATGTCCACCGTAAGATGAACCTAAATAGGTTTGAATGGGGTTTCTAGGTGTAAGTATGTAGGACTAGTAGCATGCCAAAGTTTGTGCTATTGCCATTGGGAATGCATTGGGTGTTTAACTTAAATAACTCAGAAACTACAAAACATTTCAAAGTAAAAAGTTCCAGCATGTGTCTCCACAGAAAGCTGAATTATAAAAAAGGTGAATGGAGTTTCTAGGTGAAAGTGCTTTTTTGACGTGCCAATATCTGCCATGGAGCCCCATTGTAAATGTCTCAAATTTGAAAGCACTATATTTCTAAAACGATGAAACATTTCAAAGATTCCTTTTCAGGCAAACATGTCCACCGTAAGATGAACCTAAATAGGTTTGAATGGGGTTTCTAGGTGTAAGTATTTAGGACTAGTAGCATGCCAAAGTTTGTGCTATTGCCATTGGGAATGCATTGGGCGTTTAACTTAAATAACTCAGAAACTACAAAACATTTCAAAGTAAAAAGTTCCAGCATGTGTCTCCACAGAAAGCTGAATTATAAAAAGTGTGAATGGAGTTTCTAGGTGAAAGTGCTTTTTTGACGTGCCAATATCTGCCATTGAGCCCCATTGTAAATGTCTCAAATTTGAAAGCACTATATTTCTAAAGCGATGAAACATTTCAAACATTCCTTTTCAGGCAAACATGTCCACCGTAAGATGAACCTAAATAGGTTTGAATGGGGTTTCTAGGTGTAAGTATGTAGGACTAGTAGCATGCCAAAGTTTGTGCTATTGCCATTGGGAATGCATTGGGCGTTTAACTTAAATAACTCAGAAACTACAAAACATTTCAAAGTAAAAAGTTCCAGCATGTGTCTCCACAGAAAGCTGATTTATAAAAAGTGTGAATGGAGTTTCTAGGTGAAAGTGCTTTTTTGACGTGCCAATATCTGCCATTGAGCCCCATTGTAAATGTCTCAAATTTGAAAGCACTATATTTCTAAAACGATGAAACATTTCAAAGATTCCTTTTCAGGCAAACATGTCTACCGTAAGATGAACCTAAATAGGTTTGAATGGGGTTTCTAGGTGTAAGTATGTAGGACTAGTAGCATGCCAAAGTTTGTGCTATTGCCATTGGGAATGCATTGGGCGTTTAACTTAAATAACTCAGAAACTACAAAACATTTCAAAGTAAAAAGTTCCAGCATGTGTCTCCACAGTAAACTGAATTATAAAAAGTGTGAATGGAGTTTCTAGGTGAAAGTGCTTTTTTGACGTGCCAATATCTGCCATTGAGCCCCATTGTAAATGTCTCAAATTTGAAAGCACTATATTTCTAAAACGATGAAACATTTCAAAGATTCCTTTTCAGGCAAACATGTCCACCGTAAGATGAACCTAAATAGGTTTGAATGGGGTTTCTAGGTGTAAGTATTTAGGACTAGTAGCATGCCAAAGTTTGTGCTATTGCCATTGGGAATGCATTGGGCGTTTAACTTAAATAACTCAGAAACTACAAAACATTTCAAAGTAAAAAGTTCCAGCATGTGTCTCCACAGAAAGCTGAATTATAAAAAGTGTGAATGGAGTTTCTAGGTGAAAGTGCTTTTTTGACGTGCCAATATCTGCCATTGAGCCCCATTGTAAATGTCTCAAATTTGAAAGCACTATATTTCTAAAGCGATGAAACATTTCAAAGATTCCTTTTCAGGCAAACATGTCCACCGTAAGATGAACCTAAATAGGTTTGAATGGGGTTTCTAGGTGTAAGTATGTAGGACTAGTAGCATGCCAAAGTTTGTGCTATTGCCATTGGGAATGCATTGGGCGTTTAACTTAAATAACTCAGAAACTACAAAACATTTCAAAGTAAAAAGTTCAAGCATGTGTCTCCACAGAAAGCTGAATTATAAAAAGTGTGAATGGAGTTTCTAGGTGAAAGTGCTTTTTTGACGTGCCAATATCTGCCATTGAGCCCCATTGTAAATGTCTCAAATTTGAAAGCACTATATTTCTAAAACGAAACATTTCAAAGATTCCTTTTCAGGCAAACATGTCCACCGTAAGATGAACCTAAATAGGTTTGAATGGGGTTTCTAGGTGTAAGTATGTAGGACTAGTAGCATGCCAAAGTTTGTGCTATTGCCATTGGGAATGCATTGAGCGTTTAACTTAAATAACTCAGAAACTACAAAACATTTCAAAGTAAAAAGTTCCAGCATGTGTCTCCACAGTAAGCTGAATTATAAAAAGTGTGAATGGAGTTTCTAGGTGAAAGTGCTTTTTTGACGTGCCAATATCTGCCATTGAGCCCCATTGTAAATGTCTCAAATTTGAAAGCACTATATTTCTAAAACGATGAAACATTTCAAAGATTCCTTTTCAGGCAAACATGTCCACCGTAAGATGAACCTAAATAGGTTTGAATGGGGTTTCTAGGTGTAAGTATTTAGGACTAGTAGCATGCCAAAGTTTGTGCTATTGCCATTGGGAATGCATTGGGCGTTTAACTTAAATAACTCAGAAACTACAAAACATTTCAAAGTAAAAAGTTCCAGCATGTGTCTCCACAGTAAGCTGAATTATAAAAAGTGTGAATGGAGTTTCTAGGTGAAAGTGCTTTTTTGACGTGCCAATATCTGCCATTGAGCCCCATTGTAAATGTCTCAAATTTGAAAGCACTATATTTCTAAAACGATGAAACATTTCAAAGATTCCTTTTCAGGCAAACATGTCCACCGTAAGATGAACCTAAATTGGTTTGAATGGGGTTTCTAGGTGTAAGTATGTAGGACTAGTAGCATGCCAAAGTTTGTGCTATTGCCATTGGGAATGCATTGGGCGTTTAACTTAAATAACTCAGAAACTACAAAACATTTCAAAGTAAAAAGTTCAAGCATGTGTCTCCACAGAAAGCTGAATTATAAAAAGTGTGAATGGAGTTTCTAGGTGAAAGTGCTTTTTTGACGTGCCAATATCTGCCATTGAGCCCCATTGTAAATGTCTCAAATTTGAAAGCACTATATTTCTAAAACGAAACATTTCAAAGATTCCTTTTCAGGCAAACATGTCCACCGTAAGATGAACCTAAATAGGTTTGAATGGGGTTTCTAGGTGTAAGTATGTAGGACTAGTAGCATGCCAAAGTTTGTGCTATTGCCATTGGGAATGCATTGAGCGTTTAACTTAAATAACTCAGAAACTACAAAACATTTCAAAGTAAAAAGTTCCAGCATGTGTCTCCACAGTAAGCTGAATTATAAAAAGTGTGAATGGAGTTTCTAGGTGAAAGTGCTTTTTTGACGTGCCAATATCTGCCATTGAGCCCCATTGTAAATGTCTCAAATTTGAAAGCACTATATTTCTAAAACGATGAAACATTTCAAAGATTCCTTTTCAGGCAAACATGTCCACCGTAAGATGAACCTAAATAGGTTTGAATGGGGTTTCTAGGTGTAAGTATTTAGGACTAGTAGCATGCCAAAGTTTGTGCTATTGCCATTGGGAATGCATTGGGCGTTTAACTTAAATAACTCAGAAACTACAAAACATTTCAAAGTAAAAAGTTCCAGCATGTGTCTCCACAGTAAGCTGAATTATAAAAAGTGTGAATGGAGTTTCTAGGTGAAAGTGCTTTTTTGACGTGCCAATATCTGCCATTGAGCCCCATTGTAAATGTCTCAAATTTGAAAGCACTATATTTCTAAAACGATGAAACATTTCAAAGATTCCTTTTCAGGCAAACATGTCCACCGTAAGATGAACCTAAATAGGTTTGAATGGGGTTTCTAGGTGTAAGTATGTAGGACTAGTAGCATGCCAAAGTTTGTGCTATTGCCATTGGGAATGCATTGAGCGTTTAACTTAAATAACTCAGAAACTACAAAACATTTCAAAGTAAAAAGTTCCAGCATGTGTCTCCACAGTAAGCTGAATTATAAAAAGTGTGAATGGAGTTTCTAGGTGAAAGTGCTTTTTTGACGTGCCAATATCTGCCATTGAGCCCCATTGTAAATGTCTCAAATTTGAAAGCACTATATTTCTAAAACGATGAAACATTTCAAAGATTCCTTTTCAGGCAAACATGTCCACCGTAAGATGAACCTAAATAGGTTTGAATGGGGTTTCTAGGTGTAAGTATTTAGGACTAGTAGCATGCCAAAGTTTGTGCTATTGCCATTGGGAATGCATTGGGCGTTTAACTTAAATAACTCAGAAACTACAAAACATTTCAAAGTAAAAAGTTCCAGCATGTGTCTCCACAGTAAGCTGAATTATAAAAAGTGTGAATGGAGTTTCTAGGTGAAAGTGCTTTTTTGACGTGCCAATATCTGCCATTGAGCCCCATTGTAAATGTCTCAAATTTGAAAGCACTATATTTCTAAAACGATGAAACATTTCAAAGATTCCTTTTCAGGCAAACATGTCCACCGTAAGATGAACCTAAATAGGTTTGAATGGGGTTTCTAGGTGTAAGTATGTAGGACTAGTAGCATGCCAAAGTTTGTGCTATTGCCATTGGGAATGCATTGGGCGTTTAACTTAAATAACTCAGAAACTACAAAACATTTCAAAGTAAAAAGTTCCAGCATGTGTCTCCACAGTAAGCTGAATTATAAAAAGTGTGAATGGAGTTTCTAGGTGAAAGTGCTTTTTTGACGTGCCAATATCTGCCATTGAGCCCCATTGTAAATGTCTCAAATTTGAAAGCACTATATTTCTAAAACGATGAAACATTTCAAAGATTCCTTTTCAGGCAAACATGTCCACCGTAAGATGAACCTAAATAGGTTTGAATGGGGTTTCTAGGTGTAAGTATGTAGGACTAGTAGCATGCCAAAGTTTGTGCTATTGCCATTGGGAATGCATTGGGTGTTTAACTTAAATAACTCAGAAACTACAAAACATTTCAAAGTAAAAAGTTCCAGCATGTGTCTCCACAGAAAGCTGAATTATAAAAAGTGTGAATGGAGTTTCTAGGTGAAAGTGCTTTTTTGACGTGCCAATATCTGCCATGGAGCCCCATTGTAAATGTCTCAAATTTGAAAGCACTATATTTCTAAAACGATGAAACATTTCAAAGATTCCTTTTCAGGCAAACATGTCCACCGTAAGATGAACCTAAATAGGTTTGAATGGGGTTTCTAGGTGTAAGTATTTAGGACTAGTAGCATGCCAAAGTTTGTGCTATTGCCATTGGGAATGCATTGGGCGTTTAACTTAAATAACTCAGAAACTACAAAACATTTCAAAGTAAAAAGTTCCAGCATGTGTCTCCACAGAAAGCTGAATTATAAAAAGTGTGAATGGAGTTTCTAGGTGAAAGTGCTTTTTTGACGTGCCAATATCTGCCATTGAGCCCCATTGTAAATGTCTCAAATTTGAAAGCACTATATTTCTAAAGCGATGAAACATTTCAAAGATTCCTTTTCAGGCAAACATGTCCACCGTAAGATGAACCTAAATAGGTTTGAATGGGGTTTCTAGGTGTAAGTATGTAGGACTAGTAGCATGCCAAAGTTTGTGCTATTGCCATTGGGAATGCATTGGGTGTTTAACTTAAATAACTCAGAAACTACAAAACATTTAAAAGTAAAAAGTTCCAGCATGTGTCTCCACAGAAAGCTGAATTATAAAAAAGGTGAATGGAGTTTCTAGGTGAAAGTGCTTTTTTGACGTGCCAATATCTGCCATGGAGCCCCATTGTAAATGTCTCAAATTTGAAAGCACTATATTTCTAAAACGATGAAACATTTCAAAGATTCCTTTTCAGGCAAACATGTCCACCGTAAGATGAACCTAAATAGGTTTGAATGGGGTTTCTAGGTGTAAGTATTTAGGACTAGTAGCATGCCAAAGTTTGTGCTATTGCCATTGGGAATGCATTGGGCGTTTAACTTAAATAACTCAGAAACTACAAAACATTTCAAAGTAAAAAGTTCCAGCATGTGTCTCCACAGAAAGCTGAATTATGAAAAGGGTGAATGGAGTTTCTAGGTGAAAGTGCTTTTTTGACGTGCCAATATCTGCCATTGAGCCCCATTGTAAATGTCTCAAATTTGAAAGCACTATATTTCTAAAGCGATGAAACATTTCAAAGATTCCTTTTCAGGCAAACATGTCCGCCGTAAGATGAACCTAAATAGGTTTGAATGGGGTTTCTAGGTGTAAGTATGTAGGACTAGTAGCATGCCAAAGTTTGTGCTATTGCCATTGGGAATGCATTGGGCGTTTAACTTAAATAACTCAGAAACTACAAAACATTTCAAAGTAAAAAGTTCCAGCATGTGTCTCCACAGTAAGCTGAATTATAAAAAGTGTGAATGGAGTTTCTAGGTGAAAGTGCTTTTTTGACGTGCCAATATCTGCCATTGAGCCCCATTGTTAATGTCTCAAATTTGAAAGCACTATATTTCTAAAACGATGAAACATTTCAAAGATTCCTTTTCAGGCAAACATGTCCACCGTAAGATGAACCTAAATAGGTTTGAATGGGGTTTCTAGGTGTAAGTATGTAGGACTAGTAGCATGCCAAAGTTTGTGCTATTGCCATTGGGAATGCATTGGGCGTTTAACTTAAATAACTCAGAAACTACAAAACATTTCAAAGTAAAAAGTTCCAGCATGTGTCTCCACAGAAAGCTGAATTATAAAAAGTGTGAATGGAGTTTCTAGGTGAAAGTGCTTTTTTGACGTGCCAATATCTGCCATTGAGCCCCATTGTAAATGTCTCAAATTTGAAAGCACTATATTTCTAAAACGATGAAACATTTCAAAGATTCCTTTTCAGGCAAACATGTCCACCGTAAGATGAACCTAAATAGGTTTGAATGGGGTTTCTAGGTGTAAGTATGTAGGACTAGTAGCATGCCAAAGTTTGTGCTATTGCCATTGGGAATGCATTGGGCGTTTAACTTAAATAACTCAGAAACTACAAAACATTTCAAAGTAAAAAGTTCCAGCATGTGTCTCAGCAGTAAGCTGAATTATAAAAAGTGTGAATGGAGTTTCTAGGTGAAAGTGCTTTTTTGACGTGCCAATATCTGCCATTGAGCCCCATTGTAAATTTCTCAAATTTGAAAGCACTATATTTCTAAAACGATGAAACATTTCAAAGATTCCTTTTCAGGCAAACATGTCCACCGTAAGATGAACCTAAATAGGTTTGAATGGGGTTTCTAGGTGTAAGTATGTAGGACTAGTAGCATGCCAAAGTTTGTGCTATTGCCATTGGGAATGCATTGGGCGTTTAACTTAAATAACTCAGAAACTACAAAACATTTCAAATTAAAAAGTTCCAGCATGTGTCTCCACAGAAAGCTGAATTATAAAAAGTGTGAATGGAGTTTCTAGGTGAAAGTGCTTTTTTGACGTGCCAATATCTGCCATTGAGCCCCATTGTAAATGTCTCAAATTTGAAAGCACTATATTTCTAAAACGATGAAACATTTCAAAGATTCCTTTTCAGGCAAACATGTCCACCGTAAGATGAACCTAAATAGGTTTGAATGGGGTTTCTAGGTGTAAGTATGTAGGACTAGTAGCATGCCAAAGTTTGTGCTATTGCCATTGGGAATGCATTGGGCGTTTAACTTAAATAACTCAGAAACTACAACACATTTCAAAGTAAAAAGTTCCAGCATGTGTCTCCACAGAAAGCTGAATTATAAAAAGTGTGAATGGAGTTTCTAGGTGAAAGTGCTTTTTTGACGTGCCAATATCTGCCATTGAGCCCCATTGTAAATGTCTCAAATTTGAAAGCACTATATTTCTAAAGCGATGAAACATTTCAAAGATTCCTTTTCAGGCAAACATGTCCACCGTAAGATGAACCTAAATAGGTTTGAATGGGGTTTCTAGGTGTAAGTATGTAGGACTAGTAGCATGCCAAAGTTTGTGCTATTGCCATTGGGAATGCATTGGGTGTTTAACTTAAATAACTCAGAAACTACAAAACATTTCAAAGTAAAAAGTTCCAGCATGTGTCTCCACAGAAAGCTGAATTATAAAAAAGGTGAATGGAGTTTCTAGGTGAAAGTGCTTTTTTGACGTGCCAATATCTGCCATGGAGCCCCATTGTAAATGTCTCAAATTTGAAAGCACTATATTTCTAAAACGATGAAACATTTCAAAGATTCCTTTTCAGGCAAACATGTCCACCGTAAGATGAACCTAAATAGGTTTGAATGGGGTTTCTAGGTGTAAGTATTTAGGACTAGTAGCATGCCAAAGTTTGTGCTATTGCCATTGGGAATGCATTGGGCGTTTAACTTAAATAACTCAGAAACTACAAAACATTTCAAATTAAAAAGTTCCAGCATGTGTCTCCACAGAAAGCTGAATTATAAAAAGTGTGAATGGAGTTTCTAGGTGAAAGTGCTTTTTTGACGTGCCAATATCTGCCATTGAGCCCCATTGTAAATGTCTCAAATTTGAAAGCACTATATTTCTAAAGCGATGAAACATTTCAAAGATTCCTTTTCAGGCAAACATGTCCGCCGTAAGATGAACCTAAATAGGTTTGAATGGGGTTTCTAGGTGTAAGTATGTAGGACTAGTAGCATGCCAAAGTTTGTGCTATTGCCATTGGGAATGCATTGGGCGTTTAACTTAAATAACTCAGAAACTACAAAACATTTCAAATTAAAAAGTTCCAGCATGTGTCTCCACAGAAAGCTGAATTATAAAAAGTGTGAATGGAGTTTCTAGGTGAAAGTGCTTTTTTGACGTGCCAATATCTGCCATTGAGCCCCATTGTAAATGTCTCAAATTTGAAAGCACTATATTTCTAAAACGATGAAACATTTCAAAGATTCCTTTTCAGGCAAACATGTCCACCGTAAGATGAACCTAAATAGGTTTGAATGGGGTTTCTAGGTGTAAGTATTTAGGACTAGTAGCATGCCAAAGTTTGTGCTATTGCCATTGGGAATGCATTGGGCGTTTAACTTAAATAACTCAGAAACTACAAAACATTTCAAAGTAAAAAGTTCCAGCATGTGTCTCCACAGAAAGCTGAATTATAAAAAGTGTGAATGGAGTTTCTAGGTGAAAGTGCTTTTTTGACGTGCCAATATCTGCCATTGAGCCCCATTGTAAATGTCTCAAATTTGAAAGCACTATATTTCTAAAGCGATGAAACATTTCAAAGATTCCTTTTCAGGCAAACATGTCCGCCGTAAGATGAACCTAAATAGGTTTGAATGGGGTTTCTAGGTGTAAGTATGTAGGACTAGTAGCATGCCAAAGTTTGTGCTATTGCCATTGGGAATGCATTGGGCGTTTAACTTAAATAACTCAGAAACTACAAAACATTTCAAAGTAAAAAGTTCCAGCATGTGTCTCCACAGTAAGCTGAATTATAAAAAGTGTGAATGGAGTTTCTAGGTGAAAGTGCTTTTTTGACGTGCCAATATCTGCCATTGAGCCCCATTGTTAATGTCTCAAATTTGAAAGCACTATATTTCTAAAACGATGAAACATTTCAAAGATTCCTTTTCAGGCAAACATGTCCACCGTAAGATGAACCTAAATAGGTTTGAATGGGGTTTCTAGGTGTAAGTATGTAGGACTAGTAGCATGCCAAAGTTTGTGCTATTGCCATTGGGAATGCATTGGGCGTTTAACTTAAATAACTCAGAAACTACAAAACATTTCAAAGTAAAAAGTTCCAGCATGTGTCTCCACAGAAAGCTGAATTATAAAAAGTGTGAATGGAGTTTCTAGGTGAAAGTGCTTTTTTGACGTGCCAATATCTGCCATTGAGCCCCATTGTAAATGTCTCAAATTTGAAAGCACTATATTTCTAAAACGATGAAACATTTCAAAGATTCCTTTTCAGGCAAACATGTCCACCGTAAGATGAACCTAAATAGGTTTGAATGGGGTTTCTAGGTGTAAGTATGTAGGACTAGTAGCATGCCAAAGTTTGTGCTATTGCCATTGGGAATGCATTGGGCGTTTAACTTAAATAACTCAGAAACTACAAAACATTTCAAAGTAAAAAGTTCCAGCATGTGTCTCCACAGTAAGCTGAATTATAAAAAGTGTGAATGGAGTTTCTAGGTGAAAGTGCTTTTTTGACGTGCCAATATCTGCCATTGAGCCCCATTGTAAATTTCTCAAATTTGAAAGCACTATATTTCTAAAACGATGAAACATTTCAAAGATTCCTTTTCAGGCAAACATGTCCACCGTAAGATGAACCTAAATAGGTTTGAATGGGGTTTCTAGGTGTAAGTATGTAGGACTAGTAGCATGCCAAAGTTTGTGCTATTGCCATTGGGAATGCATTGGGCGTTTAACTTAAATAACTCAGAAACTACAAAACATTTCAAATTAAAAAGTTCCAGCATGTGTCTCCACAGAAAGCTGAATTATAAAAAGTGTGAATGGAGTTTCTAGGTGAAAGTGCTTTTTTGACGTGCCAATATCTGCCATTGAGCCCCATTGTAAATGTCTCAAATTTGAAAGCACTATATTTCTAAAACGATGAAACATTTCAAAGATTCCTTTTCAGGCAAACATGTCCACCGTAAGATGAACCTAAATAGGTTTGAATGGGGTTTCTAGGTGTAAGTATGTAGGACTAGTAGCATGCCAAAGTTTGTGCTATTGCCATTGGGAATGCATTGGGCGTTTAACTTAAATAACTCAGAAACTACAAAACATTTCAAATTAAAAAGTTCCAGCATGTGTCTCCACAGAAAGCTGAATTATAAAAAGTGTGAATGGAGTTTCTAGGTGAAAGTGCTTTTTTGACGTGCCAATATCTGCCATTGAGCCCCATTGTAAATGTCTCAAATTTGAAAGCACTATATTTCTAAAACGATGAAACATTTCAAAGATTCCTTTTCAGGCAAACATGTCCACCGTAAGATGAACCTAAATAGGTTTGAATGGGGTTTCTAGGTGTAAGTATGTAGGACTAGTAGCATGCCAAAGTTTGTGCTATTGCCATTGGGAATGCATTGGGCATTTAACTTAAATAACTCAGAAACTACAAAACATTTCAAAGTAAAAAGTTCCAGCATGTGTCTCCACAGTAAGCTGAATTATAAAAAGTGTGAATGGAGTTTCTAGGTGAAAGTGCTTTTTTGACGTGCCAATATCTGCCATTGTGCCCCATTGTTAATGTCTCAAATTTGAAAGCACTATATTTCTAAAACGATGAAACATTTCAAAGATTCCTTTTCAGGCAAACATGTCCACCGTAAGATGAACCCAAATAGGTTTGAATGGGGTTTCTAGGTGTAAGTATGTAGGACTAGTAGCATGCCAAAGTTTGTGCTATTGCCATTGGGAATGCATTGGGCGTTTAACTTAAATAACTCAGAAACTACAAAACATTTCAAAGTAAAAAGTTCCAGCATGTGTCTCCACAGAAAGCTGAATTATAAAAACTGTGAATGGAGTTTCTAGGTGAAAGTGCTTTTTTGACGTGCCAATATCTGCCATTGAGCCCCATTGTAAATGTCTCAAATTTGAAAGCACTATATTTCTAAAACGATGAAACATTTCAAAGATTCCTTTTCAGGCAAACATGTCCACCGTAAGATGAACCTAAATAGGTTTGAATGGGGTTTCTAGGTGTAAGTATGTAGGACTAGTAGCATGCCTAAGTTTGTGCTATTGCCATTGGGAATGCATTGGGCGTTTAACTTAAATAACTCAGAAACTACAAAACATTTCAAATTAAAAAGTTCCAGCATGTGTCTCCACAGAAAGCTGAATTATAAAAAGTGTGAATGGAGTTTCTAGGTGAAAGTGCTTTTTTGACGTGCCAATATCTGCCATTGAGCCCCATTGTAAATGTCTCAAATTTGAAAGCACTATATTTCTAAAACGATGAAACATTTCAAAGATTCCTTTTCAGGCAAACATGTCCACCGTAAGATGAACCTAAATAGGTTTGAATGGGGTTTCTAGGTGTAAGTATGTAGGACTAGTAGCATGCCAAAGTTTGTGCTATTGCCATTGGGAATGCATTGGGCGTTTAACTTAAATAACTCAGAAACTACAAAACATTTCAAATTAAAAAGTTCCAGCATGTGTCTCCACAGAAAGCTGAATTATAAAAAGTGTGAATGGAGTTTCTAGGTGAAAGTGCTTTTTTGACGTGCCAATATCTGCCATTGAGCCCCATTGTAAATGTCTCAAATTTGAAAGCACTATATTTCTAAAACGATGAAACATTTCAAAGATTCCTTTTCAGGCAAACATGTCCACCGTAAGATGAACCTAAATAGGTTTGAATGGGGTTTCTAGGTGTAAGTATGTAGGACTAGTAGCATGCCAAAGTTTGTGCTATTGCCATTGGGAATGCATTGGGCATTTAACTTAAATAACTCAGAAACTACAAAACATTTCAAAGTAAAAAGTTCCAGCATGTGTCTCCACAGTAAGCTGAATTATAAAAAGAGTGAATGGAGTTTCTAGGTGAAAGTGCTTTTTTGACGAGCCAATATCTGCCATTGAGCCCCATTGTAAATGTCTCAAATTTGAAAGCACTATATTTCTAAAACGATGAAACATTTCAAAGATTCCTTTTCAGGCAAACATGTCCACCGTAAGATGAACCTAAATAGGTTTGAATGGGGTTTCTAGGTGTAAGTATGTAGGACTAGTAGCATGCCAAAGTTTGTGCTATTGCCATTGGGAATGCATTGGGCGTTTAACTTAAATAACTCAGAAACTACAAAACATTTCAAAGTAAAAAGTTCCAGCATGTGTCTCCACAGTAAGCTGAATTATAAAAAGTGTGAATGGAGTTTCTAGGTGAAAGTGCTTTTTTGACGTGCCAATATCTGCCATTGAGCCCCATTGTAAATGTCTCAAATTTGAAAGCACTATATTTCTAAAACGATTAAACATTTCAAAGATTCCTTTTCAGGCAAACATGTCCACCGTAAGATGAACCTAAATAGGTTTGAATGGGGTTTCTAGGTGTAAGTATTTAGGACTAGTAGCATGCCAAAGTTTGTGCTATTGCCATTGGGAATGCATTGGGCGTTTAACTTAAATAACTCAGAAACTACAAAACATTTCAAAGTAAAAAGTTCCAGCATGTGTCTCCACAGTAAGCTGAATTATAAAAAGTGTGAATGGAGTTTCTAGGTGAAAGTGCTTTTTTGACGTGCCAATATCTGCCATTAAGCCCCATTGTAAATGTCTCAAATTTGAAAGCACTATATTTCTAAAACGATGAAACATTTCAAAGATTCCTTTTCAGGCAAACATGTCCACCGTAAGATGAACCTAAATAGGTTTGAATGGGGTTTCTAGGTGTAAGTATGTAGGACTAGTAGCATGCCAAAGTTTGTGCTATTGCCATTGGGAATGCATTGGGCGTTTAACTTAAATAACTCAGAAACTACAAAACATTTCAAAGTAAAAAGTTCCAGCATGTGTCTCCACAGTAAGCTGAATTATAAAAAGTGTGAATGGAGTTTCTAGGTGAAAGTGCTTTTTTGACGTGCCAATATCTGCCATTGAGCCCCATTGTAAATGTCTCAAATTTGAAAGCACTATATTTCTAAAACGATTAAACATTTCAAAGATTCCTTTTCAGGCAAACATGTCCACCGTAAGATGAACCTAAATAGGTTTGAATGGGGTTTCTAGGTGTAAGTATTTAGGACTAGTAGCATGCCAAAGTTTGTGCTATTGCCATTGAGAATGCATTGGGCGTTTAACTTAAATAACTCAGAAACTACAAAACATTTCAAAGTAAAAAGTTCCAGCATGTGTCTCCACAGTAAGCTGAATTATAAAAAGTGTGAATGGAGTTTCTAGGTGAAAGTGCTTTTTTGACGTGCCAATATCTGCCATTGAGCCCCATTGTAAATGTCTCAAATTTGAAAGCACTATATTTCTAAAACGATGAAACATTTCAAAGATTCCTTTTCAGGCAAACATGTCCACCGTAAGATGAACCTAAATAGGTTTGAATGGGGTTGCTAGGTGTAAGTATGTAGGACTAGTAGCATGCCAAAGTTTGTGCTATTGCCATTGGGAATGCATTGGGTGTTTAACTTAAATAACTCAGAAACTACAAAACATTTCAAAGTAAAAAGTTCCAGCATGTGTCTCCACAGAAAGCTGAATTATAAAAAGTGTGAATGGAGTTTCTAGGTGAAAGTGCTTTTTTGACGTGCCAATATCTGCCATTGAGCCCCATTGTAAATGTCTCAAATTTGAAAGCACTATATTTCTAAAGCGATGAAACATTTCAAAGATTCCTTTTCAGGCAAACATGTCCACCGTAAGATGAACCTAAATAGGTTTGAATGGGGTTTCTAGGTGTAAGTATGTAGGACTAGTAGCATGCCAAAGTTTGTGCTATTGCCATTGGGAATGCATTGGGCGTTTAACTTAAATAACTCAGAAACTACAAAACATTTCAAAGTAAAAAGTTCAAGCATGTGTCTCCACAGAAAGCTGAATTATAAAAAGTGTGAATGGAGTTTCTAGGTGAAAGTGCTTTTTTGACGTGCCAATATCTGCCATTGAGCCCCATTGTAAATGTCTCAAATTTGAAAGCACTATATTTCTAAAACGAAACATTTCAAAGATTCCTTTTCAGGCAAACATGTCCACCGTAAGATGAACCTAAATAGGTTTGAATGGGGTTTCTAGGTGTAAGTATGTAGGACTAGTAGCATGCCAAAGTTTGTGCTATTGCCATTGGGAATGCATTGAGCGTTTAACTTAAATAACTCAGAAACTACAAAACATTTCAAAGTAAAAAGTTCCAGCATGTGTCTCCACAGTAAGCTGAATTATAAAAAGTGTGAATGGAGTTTCTAGGTGAAAGTGCTTTTTTGACGTGCCAATATCTGCCATTGAGCCCCATTGTAAATGTCTCAAATTTGAAAGCACTATATTTCTAAAACGATGAAACATTTCAAAGATTCCTTTTCAGGCAAACATGTCCACCGTAAGATGAACCTAAATAGGTTTGAATGGGGTTTCTAGGTGTAAGTATTTAGGACTAGTAGCATGCCAAAGTTTGTGCTATTGCCATTGGGAATGCATTGGGCGTTTAACTTAAATAACTCAGAAACTACAAAACATTTCAAAGTAAAAAGTTCCAGCATGTGTCTCCACAGTAAGCTGAATTATAAAAAGTGTGAATGGAGTTTCTAGGTGAAAGTGCTTTTTTGACGTGCCAATATCTGCCATTGAGCCCCATTGTAAATGTCTCAAATTTGAAAGCACTATATTTCTAAAACGATGAAACATTTCAAAGATTCCTTTTCAGGCAAACATGTCCACCGTAAGATGAACCTAAATAGGTTTGAATGGGGTTTCTAGGTGTAAGTATGTAGGACTAGTAGCATGCCAAAGTTTGTGCTATTGCCATTGGGAATGCATTGGGCGTTTAACTTAAATAACTCAGAAACTACAAAACATTTCAAAGTAAAAAGTTCCAGCATGTGTCTCCACAGTAAGCTGAATTATAAAAAGTGTGAATGGAGTTTCTAGGTGAAAGTGCTTTTTTGACGTGCCAATATCTGCCATTGAGCCCCATTGTAAATGTCTCAAATTTGAAAGCACTATATTTCTAAAACGATGAAACATTTCAAAGATTCCTTTTCAGGCAAACATGTCCACCGTAAGATGAACCTAAATAGGTTTGAATGGGGTTTCTAGGTGTAAGTATGTAGGACTAGTAGCATGCCAAAGTTTGTGCTATTGCCATTGGGAATGCATTGGGTGTTTAACTTAAATAACTCAGAAACTACAAAACATTTCAAAGTAAAAAGTTCCAGCATGTGTCTCCACAGAAAGCTGAATTATAAAAAGTGTGAATGGAGTTTCTAGGTGAAAGTGCTTTTTTGACGTGCCAATATCTGCCATGGAGCCCCATTGTAAATGTCTCAAATTTGAAAGCACTATATTTCTAAAACGATGAAACATTTCAAAGATTCCTTTTCAGGCAAACATGTCCACCGTAAGATGAACCTAAATAGGTTTGAATGGGGTTTCTAGGTGTAAGTATTTAGGACTAGTAGCATGCCAAAGTTTGTGCTATTGCCATTGGGAATGCATTGGGCGTTTAACTTAAATAACTCAGAAACTACAAAACATTTCAAAGTAAAAAGTTCCAGCATGTGTCTCCACAGAAAGCTGAATTATAAAAAGTGTGAATGGAGTTTCTAGGTGAAAGTGCTTTTTTGACGTGCCAATATCTGCCATTGAGCCCCATTGTAAATGTCTCAAATTTGAAAGCACTATATTTCTAAAGCGATGAAACATTTCAAAGATTCCTTTTCAGGCAAACATGTCCACCGTAAGATGAACCTAAATAGGTTTGAATGGGGTTTCTAGGTGTAAGTATGTAGGACTAGTAGCATGCCAAAGTTTGTGCTATTGCCATTGGGAATGCATTGGGTGTTTAACTTAAATAACTCAGAAACTACAAAACATTTCAAAGTAAAAAGTTCCAGCATGTGTCTCCACAGAAAGCTGAATTATAAAAAAGGTGAATGGAGTTTCTAGGTGAAAGTGCTTTTTTGACGTGCCAATATCTGCCATGGAGCCCCATTGTAAATGTCTCAAATTTGAAAGCACTATATTTCTAAAACGATGAAACATTTCAAAGATTCCTTTTCAGGCAAACATGTCCACCGTAAGATGAACCTAAATAGGTTTGAATGGGGTTTCTAGGTGTAAGTATTTAGGACTAGTAGCATGCCAAAGTTTGTGCTATTGCCATTGGGAATGCATTGGGCGTTTAACTTAAATAACTCAGAAACTACAAAACATTTCAAAGTAAAAAGTTCCAGCATGTGTCTCCACAGAAAGCTGAATTATAAAAAGTGTGAATGGAGTTTCTAGGTGAAAGTGCTTTTTTGACGTGCCAATATCTGCCATTGAGCCCCATTGTAAATGTCTCAAATTTGAAAGCACTATATTTCTAAAGCGATGAAACATTTCAAACATTCCTTTTCAGGCAAACATGTCCACCGTAAGATGAACCTAAATAGGTTTGAATGGGGTTTCTAGGTGTAAGTATGTAGGACTAGTAGCATGCCAAAGTTTGTGCTATTGCCATTGGGAATGCATTGGGCGTTTAACTTAAATAACTCAGAAACTACAAAACATTTCAAAGTAAAAAGTTCCAGCATGTGTCTCCACAGAAAGCTGATTTATAAAAAGTGTGAATGGAGTTTCTAGGTGAAAGTGCTTTTTTGACGTGCCAATATCTGCCATTGAGCCCCATTGTAAATGTCTCAAATTTGAAAGCACTATATTTCTAAAACGATGAAACATTTCAAAGATTCCTTTTCAGGCAAACATGTCTACCGTAAGATGAACCTAAATAGGTTTGAATGGGGTTTCTAGGTGTAAGTATGTAGGACTAGTAGCATGCCAAAGTTTGTGCTATTGCCATTGGGAATGCATTGGGCGTTTAACTTAAATAACTCAGAAACTACAAAACATTTCAAAGTAAAAAGTTCCAGCATGTGTCTCCACAGTAAACTGAATTATAAAAAGTGTGAATGGAGTTTCTAGGTGAAAGTGCTTTTTTGACGTGCCAATATCTGCCATTGAGCCCCATTGTAAATGTCTCAAATTTGAAAGCACTATATTTCTAAAACGATGAAACATTTCAAAGATTCCTTTTCAGGCAAACATGTCCACCGTAAGATGAACCTAAATAGGTTTGAATGGGGTTTCTAGGTGTAAGTATTTAGGACTAGTAGCATGCCAAAGTTTGTGCTATTGCCATTGGGAATGCATTGGGCGTTTAACTTAAATAACTCAGAAACTACAAAACATTTCAAAGTAAAAAGTTCCAGCATGTGTCTCCACAGAAAGCTGAATTATAAAAAGTGTGAATGGAGTTTCTAGGTGAAAGTGCTTTTTTGACGTGCCAATATCTGCCATTGAGCCCCATTGTAAATGTCTCAAATTTGAAAGCACTATATTTCTAAAGCGATGAAACATTTCAAAGATTCCTTTTCAGGCAAACATGTCCACCGTAAGATGAACCTAAATAGGTTTGAATGGGGTTTCTAGGTGTAAGTATGTAGGACTAGTAGCATGCCAAAGTTTGTGCTATTGCCATTGGGAATGCATTGGGCGTTTAACTTAAATAACTCAGAAACTACAAAACATTTCAAAGTAAAAAGTTCAAGCATGTGTCTCCACAGAAAGCTGAATTATAAAAAGTGTGAATGGAGTTTCTAGGTGAAAGTGCTTTTTTGACGTGCCAATATCTGCCATTGAGCCCCATTGTAAATGTCTCAAATTTGAAAGCACTATATTTCTAAAACGAAACATTTCAAAGATTCCTTTTCAGGCAAACATGTCCACCGTAAGATGAACCTAAATAGGTTTGAATGGGGTTTCTAGGTGTAAGTATGTAGGACTAGTAGCATGCCAAAGTTTGTGCTATTGCCATTGGGAATGCATTGAGCGTTTAACTTAAATAACTCAGAAACTACAAAACATTTCAAAGTAAAAAGTTCCAGCATGTGTCTCCACAGTAAGCTGAATTATAAAAAGTGTGAATGGAGTTTCTAGGTGAAAGTGCTTTTTTGACGTGCCAATATCTGCCATTGAGCCCCATTGTAAATGTCTCAAATTTGAAAGCACTATATTTCTAAAACGATGAAACATTTCAAAGATTCCTTTTCAGGCAAACATGTCCACCGTAAGATGAACCTAAATAGGTTTGAATGGGGTTTCTAGGTGTAAGTATTTAGGACTAGTAGCATGCCAAAGTTTGTGCTATTGCCATTGGGAATGCATTGGGCGTTTAACTTAAATAACTCAGAAACTACAAAACATTTCAAAGTAAAAAGTTCCAGCATGTGTCTCCACAGTAAGCTGAATTATAAAAAGTGTGAATGGAGTTTCTAGGTGAAAGTGCTTTTTTGACGTGCCAATATCTGCCATTGAGCCCCATTGTAAATGTCTCAAATTTGAAAGCACTATATTTCTAAAACGATGAAACATTTCAAAGATTCCTTTTCAGGCAAACATGTCCACCGTAAGATGAACCTAAATTGGTTTGAATGGGGTTTCTAGGTGTAAGTATGTAGGACTAGTAGCATGCCAAAGTTTGTGCTATTGCCATTGGGAATGCATTGGGCGTTTAACTTAAATAACTCAGAAACTACAAAACATTTCAAAGTAAAAAGTTCAAGCATGTGTCTCCACAGAAAGCTGAATTATAAAAAGTGTGAATGGAGTTTCTAGGTGAAAGTGCTTTTTTGACGTGCCAATATCTGCCATTGAGCCCCATTGTAAATGTCTCAAATTTGAAAGCACTATATTTCTAAAACGAAACATTTCAAAGATTCCTTTTCAGGCAAACATGTCCACCGTAAGATGAACCTAAATAGGTTTGAATGGGGTTTCTAGGTGTAAGTATGTAGGACTAGTAGCATGCCAAAGTTTGTGCTATTGCCATTGGGAATGCATTGAGCGTTTAACTTAAATAACTCAGAAACTACAAAACATTTCAAAGTAAAAAGTTCCAGCATGTGTCTCCACAGTAAGCTGAATTATAAAAAGTGTGAATGGAGTTTCTAGGTGAAAGTGCTTTTTTGACGTGCCAATATCTGCCATTGAGCCCCATTGTAAATGTCTCAAATTTGAAAGCACTATATTTCTAAAACGATGAAACATTTCAAAGATTCCTTTTCAGGCAAACATGTCCACCGTAAGATGAACCTAAATAGGTTTGAATGGGGTTTCTAGGTGTAAGTATTTAGGACTAGTAGCATGCCAAAGTTTGTGCTATTGCCATTGGGAATGCATTGGGCGTTTAACTTAAATAACTCAGAAACTACAAAACATTTCAAAGTAAAAAGTTCCAGCATGTGTCTCCACAGTAAGCTGAATTATAAAAAGTGTGAATGGAGTTTCTAGGTGAAAGTGCTTTTTTGACGTGCCAATATCTGCCATTGAGCCCCATTGTAAATGTCTCAAATTTGAAAGCACTATATTTCTAAAACGATGAAACATTTCAAAGATTCCTTTTCAGGCAAACATGTCCACCGTAAGATGAACCTAAATAGGTTTGAATGGGGTTTCTAGGTGTAAGTATGTAGGACTAGTAGCATGCCAAAGTTTGTGCTATTGCCATTGGGAATGCATTGAGCGTTTAACTTAAATAACTCAGAAACTACAAAACATTTCAAAGTAAAAAGTTCCAGCATGTGTCTCCACAGTAAGCTGAATTATAAAAAGTGTGAATGGAGTTTCTAGGTGAAAGTGCTTTTTTGACGTGCCAATATCTGCCATTGAGCCCCATTGTAAATGTCTCAAATTTGAAAGCACTATATTTCTAAAACGATGAAACATTTCAAAGATTCCTTTTCAGGCAAACATGTCCACCGTAAGATGAACCTAAATAGGTTTGAATGGGGTTTCTAGGTGTAAGTATTTAGGACTAGTAGCATGCCAAAGTTTGTGCTATTGCCATTGGGAATGCATTGGGCGTTTAACTTAAATAACTCAGAAACTACAAAACATTTCAAAGTAAAAAGTTCCAGCATGTGTCTCCACAGTAAGCTGAATTATAAAAAGTGTGAATGGAGTTTCTAGGTGAAAGTGCTTTTTTGACGTGCCAATATCTGCCATTGAGCCCCATTGTAAATGTCTCAAATTTGAAAGCACTATATTTCTAAAACGATGAAACATTTCAAAGATTCCTTTTCAGGCAAACATGTCCACCGTAAGATGAACCTAAATAGGTTTGAATGGGGTTTCTAGGTGTAAGTATGTAGGACTAGTAGCATGCCAAAGTTTGTGCTATTGCCATTGGGAATGCATTGGGCGTTTAACTTAAATAACTCAGAAACTACAAAACATTTCAAAGTAAAAAGTTCCAGCATGTGTCTCCACAGTAAGCTGAATTATAAAAAGTGTGAATGGAGTTTCTAGGTGAAAGTGCTTTTTTGACGTGCCAATATCTGCCATTGAGCCCCATTGTAAATGTCTCAAATTTGAAAGCACTATATTTCTAAAACGATGAAACATTTCAAAGATTCCTTTTCAGGCAAACATGTCCACCGTAAGATGAACCTAAATAGGTTTGAATGGGGTTTCTAGGTGTAAGTATGTAGGACTAGTAGCATGCCAAAGTTTGTGCTATTGCCATTGGGAATGCATTGGGTGTTTAACTTAAATAACTCAGAAACTACAAAACATTTCAAAGTAAAAAGTTCCAGCATGTGTCTCCACAGAAAGCTGAATTATAAAAAGTGTGAATGGAGTTTCTAGGTGAAAGTGCTTTTTTGACGTGCCAATATCTGCCATGGAGCCCCATTGTAAATGTCTCAAATTTGAAAGCACTATATTTCTAAAACGATGAAACATTTCAAAGATTCCTTTTCAGGCAAACATGTCCACCGTAAGATGAACCTAAATAGGTTTGAATGGGGTTTCTAGGTGTAAGTATTTAGGACTAGTAGCATGCCAAAGTTTGTGCTATTGCCATTGGGAATGCATTGGGCGTTTAACTTAAATAACTCAGAAACTACAAAACATTTCAAAGTAAAAAGTTCCAGCATGTGTCTCCACAGAAAGCTGAATTATAAAAAGTGTGAATGGAGTTTCTAGGTGAAAGTGCTTTTTTGACGTGCCAATATCTGCCATTGAGCCCCATTGTAAATGTCTCAAATTTGAAAGCACTATATTTCTAAAGCGATGAAACATTTCAAAGATTCCTTTTCAGGCAAACATGTCCACCGTAAGATGAACCTAAATAGGTTTGAATGGGGTTTCTAGGTGTAAGTATGTAGGACTAGTAGCATGCCAAAGTTTGTGCTATTGCCATTGGGAATGCATTGGGTGTTTAACTTAAATAACTCAGAAACTACAAAACATTTAAAAGTAAAAAGTTCCAGCATGTGTCTCCACAGAAAGCTGAATTATAAAAAAGGTGAATGGAGTTTCTAGGTGAAAGTGCTTTTTTGACGTGCCAATATCTGCCATGGAGCCCCATTGTAAATGTCTCAAATTTGAAAGCACTATATTTCTAAAACGATGAAACATTTCAAAGATTCCTTTTCAGGCAAACATGTCCACCGTAAGATGAACCTAAATAGGTTTGAATGGGGTTTCTAGGTGTAAGTATTTAGGACTAGTAGCATGCCAAAGTTTGTGCTATTGCCATTGGGAATGCATTGGGCGTTTAACTTAAATAACTCAGAAACTACAAAACATTTCAAAGTAAAAAGTTCCAGCATGTGTCTCCACAGAAAGCTGAATTATGAAAAGGGTGAATGGAGTTTCTAGGTGAAAGTGCTTTTTTGACGTGCCAATATCTGCCATTGAGCCCCATTGTAAATGTCTCAAATTTGAAAGCACTATATTTCTAAAGCGATGAAACATTTCAAAGATTCCTTTTCAGGCAAACATGTCCGCCGTAAGATGAACCTAAATAGGTTTGAATGGGGTTTCTAGGTGTAAGTATGTAGGACTAGTAGCATGCCAAAGTTTGTGCTATTGCCATTGGGAATGCATTGGGCGTTTAACTTAAATAACTCAGAAACTACAAAACATTTCAAAGTAAAAAGTTCCAGCATGTGTCTCCACAGTAAGCTGAATTATAAAAAGTGTGAATGGAGTTTCTAGGTGAAAGTGCTTTTTTGACGTGCCAATATCTGCCATTGAGCCCCATTGTTAATGTCTCAAATTTGAAAGCACTATATTTCTAAAACGATGAAACATTTCAAAGATTCCTTTTCAGGCAAACATGTCCACCGTAAGATGAACCTAAATAGGTTTGAATGGGGTTTCTAGGTGTAAGTATGTAGGACTAGTAGCATGCCAAAGTTTGTGCTATTGCCATTGGGAATGCATTGGGCGTTTAACTTAAATAACTCAGAAACTACAAAACATTTCAAAGTAAAAAGTTCCAGCATGTGTCTCCACAGAAAGCTGAATTATAAAAAGTGTGAATGGAGTTTCTAGGTGAAAGTGCTTTTTTGACGTGCCAATATCTGCCATTGAGCCCCATTGTAAATGTCTCAAATTTGAAAGCACTATATTTCTAAAACGATGAAACATTTCAAAGATTCCTTTTCAGGCAAACATGTCCACCGTAAGATGAACCTAAATAGGTTTGAATGGGGTTTCTAGGTGTAAGTATGTAGGACTAGTAGCATGCCAAAGTTTGTGCTATTGCCATTGGGAATGCATTGGGCGTTTAACTTAAATAACTCAGAAACTACAAAACATTTCAAAGTAAAAAGTTCCAGCATGTGTCTCAGCAGTAAGCTGAATTATAAAAAGTGTGAATGGAGTTTCTAGGTGAAAGTGCTTTTTTGACGTGCCAATATCTGCCATTGAGCCCCATTGTAAATTTCTCAAATTTGAAAGCACTATATTTCTAAAACGATGAAACATTTCAAAGATTCCTTTTCAGGCAAACATGTCCACCGTAAGATGAACCTAAATAGGTTTGAATGGGGTTTCTAGGTGTAAGTATGTAGGACTAGTAGCATGCCAAAGTTTGTGCTATTGCCATTGGGAATGCATTGGGCGTTTAACTTAAATAACTCAGAAACTACAAAACATTTCAAATTAAAAAGTTCCAGCATGTGTCTCCACAGAAAGCTGAATTATAAAAAGTGTGAATGGAGTTTCTAGGTGAAAGTGCTTTTTTGACGTGCCAATATCTGCCATTGAGCCCCATTGTAAATGTCTCAAATTTGAAAGCACTATATTTCTAAAACGATGAAACATTTCAAAGATTCCTTTTCAGGCAAACATGTCCACCGTAAGATGAACCTAAATAGGTTTGAATGGGGTTTCTAGGTGTAAGTATGTAGGACTAGTAGCATGCCAAAGTTTGTGCTATTGCCATTGGGAATGCATTGGGCGTTTAACTTAAATAACTCAGAAACTACAACACATTTCAAAGTAAAAAGTTCCAGCATGTGTCTCCACAGAAAGCTGAATTATAAAAAGTGTGAATGGAGTTTCTAGGTGAAAGTGCTTTTTTGACGTGCCAATATCTGCCATTGAGCCCCATTGTAAATGTCTCAAATTTGAAAGCACTATATTTCTAAAGCGATGAAACATTTCAAAGATTCCTTTTCAGGCAAACATGTCCACCGTAAGATGAACCTAAATAGGTTTGAATGGGGTTTCTAGGTGTAAGTATGTAGGACTAGTAGCATGCCAAAGTTTGTGCTATTGCCATTGGGAATGCATTGGGTGTTTAACTTAAATAACTCAGAAACTACAAAACATTTCAAAGTAAAAAGTTCCAGCATGTGTCTCCACAGAAAGCTGAATTATAAAAAAGGTGAATGGAGTTTCTAGGTGAAAGTGCTTTTTTGACGTGCCAATATCTGCCATGGAGCCCCATTGTAAATGTCTCAAATTTGAAAGCACTATATTTCTAAAACGATGAAACATTTCAAAGATTCCTTTTCAGGCAAACATGTCCACCGTAAGATGAACCTAAATAGGTTTGAATGGGGTTTCTAGGTGTAAGTATTTAGGACTAGTAGCATGCCAAAGTTTGTGCTATTGCCATTGGGAATGCATTGGGCGTTTAACTTAAATAACTCAGAAACTACAAAACATTTCAAATTAAAAAGTTCCAGCATGTGTCTCCACAGAAAGCTGAATTATAAAAAGTGTGAATGGAGTTTCTAGGTGAAAGTGCTTTTTTGACGTGCCAATATCTGCCATTGAGCCCCATTGTAAATGTCTCAAATTTGAAAGCACTATATTTCTAAAGCGATGAAACATTTCAAAGATTCCTTTTCAGGCAAACATGTCCGCCGTAAGATGAACCTAAATAGGTTTGAATGGGGTTTCTAGGTGTAAGTATGTAGGACTAGTAGCATGCCAAAGTTTGTGCTATTGCCATTGGGAATGCATTGGGCGTTTAACTTAAATAACTCAGAAACTACAAAACATTTCAAATTAAAAAGTTCCAGCATGTGTCTCCACAGAAAGCTGAATTATAAAAAGTGTGAATGGAGTTTCTAGGTGAAAGTGCTTTTTTGACGTGCCAATATCTGCCATTGAGCCCCATTGTAAATGTCTCAAATTTGAAAGCACTATATTTCTAAAACGATGAAACATTTCAAAGATTCCTTTTCAGGCAAACATGTCCACCGTAAGATGAACCTAAATAGGTTTGAATGGGGTTTCTAGGTGTAAGTATTTAGGACTAGTAGCATGCCAAAGTTTGTGCTATTGCCATTGGGAATGCATTGGGCGTTTAACTTAAATAACTCAGAAACTACAAAACATTTCAAAGTAAAAAGTTCCAGCATGTGTCTCCACAGAAAGCTGAATTATAAAAAGTGTGAATGGAGTTTCTAGGTGAAAGTGCTTTTTTGACGTGCCAATATCTGCCATTGAGCCCCATTGTAAATGTCTCAAATTTGAAAGCACTATATTTCTAAAGCGATGAAACATTTCAAAGATTCCTT
This sequence comes from Electrona antarctica, assembly GCF_951216825.1. Classification (NCBI taxonomy): domain Eukaryota; kingdom Metazoa; phylum Chordata; class Actinopteri; order Myctophiformes; family Myctophidae; genus Electrona; species Electrona antarctica. Next base: position 6,616,788 of record NC_136804.1, read on the forward strand.
TTCAGGCAAACATGTCCGCCGTAAGATGAACCTAAATAGGTTTGAATGGGGTTTCTAGGTGTAAGTATGTAGGACTAGTAGCATGCCAAAGTTTGTGCTATTGCCATTGGGAATGCATTGGGCGTTTAACTTAAATAACTCAGAAACTACAAAACATTTCAAAGTAAAAAGTTCCAGCATGTGTCTCCACAGTAAGCTGAATTATAAAAAGTGTGAATGGAGTTTCTAGGTGAAAGTGCTTTTTTGACGTGCCAATATCTGCCATTGAGCCCCATTGTTAATGTCTCAAATTTGAAAGCACTATATTTCTAAAACGATGAAACATTTCAAAGATTCCTTTTCAGGCAAACATGTCCACCGTAAGATGAACCTAAATAGGTTTGAATGGGGTTTCTAGGTGTAAGTATGTAGGACTAGTAGCATGCCAAAGTTTGTGCTATTGCCATTGGGAATGCATTGGGCGTTTAACTTAAATAACTCAGAAACTACAAAACATTTCAAAGTAAAAAGTTCCAGCATGTGTCTCCACAGAAAGCTGAATTATAAAAAGTGTGAATGGAGTTTCTAGGTGAAAGTGCTTTTTTGACGTGCCAATATCTGCCATTGAGCCCCATTGTAAATGTCTCAAATTTGAAAGCACTATATTTCTAAAACGATGAAACATTTCAAAGATTCCTTTTCAGGCAAACATGTCCACCGTAAGATGAACCTAAATAGGTTTGAATGGGGTTTCTAGGTGTAAGTATGTAGGACTAGTAGCATGCCAAAGTTTGTGCTATTGCCATTGGGAATGCATTGGGCGTTTAACTTAAATAACTCAGAAACTACAAAACATTTCAAAGTAAAAAGTTCCAGCATGTGTCTCCACAGTAAGCTGAATTATAAAAAGTGTGAATGGAGTTTCTAGGTGAAAGTGCTTTTTTGACGTGCCAATATCTGCCATTGAGCCCCATTGTAAATTTCTCAAATTTGAAAGCACTATATTTCTAAAACGATGAAACATTTCAAAGATTCCTTTTCAGGCAAACATGTCCACCGTAAGATGAACCTAAATAGGTTTGAATGGGGTTTCTAGGTGTAAGTATGTAGGACTAGTAGCATGCCAAAGTTTGTGCTATTGCCATTGGGAATGCATTGGGCGTTTAACTTAAATAACTCAGAAACTACAAAACATTTCAAATTAAAAAGTTCCAGCATGTGTCTCCACAGAAAGCTGAATTATAAAAAGTGTGAATGGAGTTTCTAGGTGAAAGTGCTTTTTTGACGTGCCAATATCTGCCATTGAGCCCCATTGTAAATGTCTCAAATTTGAAAGCACTATATTTCTAAAACGATGAAACATTTCAAAGATTCCTTTTCAGGCAAACATGTCCACCGTAAGATGAACCTAAATAGGTTTGAATGGGGTTTCTAGGTGTAAGTATGTAGGACTAGTAGCATGCCAAAGTTTGTGCTATTGCCATTGGGAATGCATTGGGCGTTTAACTTAAATAACTCAGAAACTACAAAACATTTCAAATTAAAAAGTTCCAGCATGTGTCTCCACAGAAAGCTGAATTATAAAAAGTGTGAATGGAGTTTCTAGGTGAAAGTGCTTTTTTGACGTGCCAATATCTGCCATTGAGCCCCATTGTAAATGTCTCAAATTTGAAAGCACTATATTTCTAAAACGATGAAACATTTCAAAGATTCCTTTTCAGGCAAACATGTCCACCGTAAGATGAACCTAAATAGGTTTGAATGGGGTTTCTAGGTGTAAGTATGTAGGACTAGTAGCATGCCAAAGTTTGTGCTATTGCCATTGGGAATGCATTGGGCATTTAACTTAAATAACTCAGAAACTACAAAACATTTCAAAGTAAAAAGTTCCAGCATGTGTCTCCACAGTAAGCTGAATTATAAAAAGTGTGAATGGAGTTTCTAGGTGAAAGTGCTTTTTTGACGTGCCAATATCTGCCATTGTGCCCCATTGTTAATGTCTCAAATTTGAAAGCACTATATTTCTAAAACGATGAAACATTTCAAAGATTCCTTTTCAGGCAAACATGTCCACCGTAAGATGAACCCAAATAGGTTTGAATGGGGTTTCTAGGTGTAAGTATGTAGGACTAGTAGCATGCCAAAGTTTGTGCTATTGCCATTGGGAATGCATTGGGCGTTTAACTTAAATAACTCAGAAACTACAAAACATTTCAAAGTAAAAAGTTCCAGCATGTGTCTCCACAGAAAGCTGAATTATAAAAACTGTGAATGGAGTTTCTAGGTGAAAGTGCTTTTTTGACGTGCCAATATCTGCCATTGAGCCCCATTGTAAATGTCTCAAATTTGAAAGCACTATATTTCTAAAACGATGAAACATTTCAAAGATTCCTTTTCAGGCAAACATGTCCACCGTAAGATGAACCTAAATAGGTTTGAATGGGGTTTCTAGGTGTAAGTATGTAGGACTAGTAGCATGCCTAAGTTTGTGCTATTGCCATTGGGAATGCATTGGGCGTTTAACTTAAATAACTCAGAAACTACAAAACATTTCAAATTAAAAAGTTCCAGCATGTGTCTCCACAGAAAGCTGAATTATAAAAAGTGTGAATGGAGTTTCTAGGTGAAAGTGCTTTTTTGACGTGCCAATATCTGCCATTGAGCCCCATTGTAAATGTCTCAAATTTGAAAGCACTATATTTCTAAAACGATGAAACATTTCAAAGATTCCTTTTCAGGCAAACATGTCCACCGTAAGATGAACCTAAATAGGTTTGAATGGGGTTTCTAGGTGTAAGTATGTAGGACTAGTAGCATGCCAAAGTTTGTGCTATTGCCATTGGGAATGCATTGGGCGTTTAACTTAAATAACTCAGAAACTACAAAACATTTCAAATTAAAAAGTTCCAGCATGTGTCTCCACAGAAAGCTGAATTATAAAAAGTGTGAATGGAGTTTCTAGGTGAAAGTGCTTTTTTGACGTGCCAATATCTGCCATTGAGCCCCATTGTAAATGTCTCAAATTTGAAAGCACTATATTTCTAAAACGATGAAACATTTCAAAGATTCCTTTTCAGGCAAACATGTCCACCGTAAGATGAACCTAAATAGGTTTGAATGGGGTTTCTAGGTGTAAGTATGTAGGACTAGTAGCATGCCAAAGTTTGTGCTATTGCCATTGGGAATGCATTGGGCATTTAACTTAAATAACTCAGAAACTACAAAACATTTCAAAGTAAAAAGTTCCAGCATGTGTCTCCACAGTAAGCTGAATTATAAAAAGTGTGAATGGAGTTTCTAGGTGAAAGTGCTTTTTTGACGTGCCAATATCTGCCATTGTGCCCCATTGTTAATGTCTCAAATTTGAAAGCACTATATTTCTAAAACGATGAAACATTTCAAAGATTCCTTTTCAGGCAAACATGTCCACCGTAAGATGAACCCAAATAGGTTTGAATGGGGTTTCTAGGTGTAAGTATGTAGGACTAGTAGCATGCCAAAGTTTGTGCTATTGCCATTGGGAATGCATTGGGCGTTTAACTTAAATAACTCAGAAACTACAAAACATTTCAAAGTAAAAAGTTCCAGCATGTGTCTCCACAGAAAGCTGAATTATAAAAACTGTGAATGGAGTTTCTAGGTGAAAGTGCTTTTTTGACGTGCCAATATCTGCCATTGAGCCCCATTGTAAATGTCTCAAATTTTAAAGCACTATATTTCTAAAACGATGAAACATTTCAAAGATTCCTTTTCAGGCAAACATGTCCACCGTAAGATGAACCTAAATAGGTTTGAATGGGGTTTCTAGGTGTAAGTATGTAGGACTAGTAGCATGCCTAAGTTTGTGCTATTGCCATTGGGAATGCATTGGGCGTTTAACTTAAATAACTCAGAAACTACAAAACATTTCAAATTAAAAAGTTCCAGCATGTGTCTCCACAGAAAGCTGAATTATAAAAAGTGTGAATGGAGTTTCTAGGTGAAAGTGCTTTTTTGACGTGCCAATATCTGCCATTGAGCCCCATTGTAAATGTCTCAAATTTGAAAGCACTATATTTCTAAAACGATGAAACATTTCAAAGATTCCTTTTCAGGCAAACATGTCCACCGTAAGATGAACCTAAATAGGTTTGAATGGGGTTTCTAGGTGTAAGTATGTAGGACTAGTAGCATGCCAAAGTTTGTGCTATTGCCATTGGGAATGCATTGGGCGTTTAACTTAAATAACTCAGAAACTACAAAACATTTCAAATTAAAAAGTTCCAGCATGTGTCTCCACAGAAAGCTGAATTATAAAAAGTGTGAATGGAGTTTCTAGGTGAAAGTGCTTTTTTGACGTGCCAATATCTGCCATTGAGCCCCATTGTAAATGTCTCAAATTTGAAAGCACTATATTTCTAAAACGATGAAACATTTCAAAGATTCCTTTTCAGGCAAACATGTCCACCGTAAGATGAACCTAAATAGGTTTGAATGGGGTTTCTAGGTGTAAGTATGTAGGACTAGTAGCATGCCAAAGTTTGTGCTATTGCCATTGGGAATGCATTGGGCGTTTAACTTAAATAACTCAGAAACTACAAAACATTTCAAATTAAAAAGTTCCAGCATGTGTCTCCACAGAAAGCTGAATTATAAAAAGTGTGAATGGAGTTTCTAGGTGAAAGTGCTTTTTTGACGTGCCAATATCTGCCATTGAGCCCCATTGTAAATGTCTCAAATTTGAAAGCACTATATTTCTAAAACGATGAAACATTTCAAAGATTCCTTTTCAGGCAAACATGTCCACCGTAAGATGAACCTAAATAGGTTTGAATGGGGTTTCTAGGTGTAAGTATGTAGGACTAGTAGCATGCCAAAGTTTGTGCTATTGCCATTGGGAATGCATTGGGCATTTAACTTAAATAACTCAGAAACTACAAAACATTTCAAAGTAAAAAGTTCCAGCATGTGTCTCCACAGTAAGCTGAATTATAAAAAGTGTGAATGGAGTTTCTAGGTGAAAGTGCTTTTTTGACGTGCCAATATCTGCCATTGTGCCCCATTGTTAATGTCTCAAATTTGAAAGCACTATATTTCTAAAACGATGAAACATTTCAAAGATTCCTTTTCAGGCAAACATGTCCACCGTAAGATGAACCCAAATAGGTTTGAATGGGGTTTCTAGGTGTAAGTATGTAGGACTAGTAGCATGCCAAAGTTTGTGCTATTGCCATTGGGAATGCATTGGGCGTTTAACTTAAATAACTCAGAAACTACAAAACATTTCAAAGTAAAAAGTTCCAGCATGTGTCTCCACAGAAAGCTGAATTATAAAAACTGTGAATGGAGTTTCTAGGTGAAAGTGCTTTTTTGACGTGCCAATATCTGCCATTGAGCCCCATTGTAAATGTCTCAAATTTGAAAGCACTATATTTCTAAAACGATGAAACATTTCAAAGATTCCTTTTCAGGCAAACATGTCCACCGTAAGATGAACCTAAATAGGTTTGAATGGGGTTTCTAGGTGTAAGTATGTAGGACTAGTAGCATGCCTAAGTTTGTGCTATTGCCATTGGGAATGCATTGGGCGTTTAACTTAAATAACTCAGAAACTACAAAACATTTCAAATTAAAAAGTTCCAGCATGTGTCTCCACAGAAAGCTGAATTATAAAAAGTGTGAATGGAGTTTCTAGGTGAAAGTGCTTTTTTGACGTGCCAATATCTGCCATTGAGCCCCATTGTAAATGTCTCAAATTTGAAAGCACTATATTTCTAAAACGATGAAACATTTCAAAGATTCCTTTTCAGGCAAACATGTCCACCGTAAGATGAACCTAAATAGGTTTGAATGGGGTTTCTAGGTGTAAGTATGTAGGACTAGTAGCATGCCAAAGTTTGTGCTATTGCCATTGGGAATGCATTGGGCGTTTAACTTAAATAACTCAGAAACTACAAAACATTTCAAATTAAAAAGTTCCAGCATGTGTCTCCACAGAAAGCTGAATTATAAAAAGTGTGAATGGAGTTTCTAGGTGAAAGTGCTTTTTTGACGTGCCAATATCTGCCATTGAGCCCCATTGTAAATGTCTCAAATTTGAAAGCACTATATTTCTAAAACGATGAAACATTTCAAAGATTCCTTTTCAGGCAAACATGTCCACCGTAAGATGATCCTAAATAGGTTTGAATGGGGTTTCTAGGTGTAAGTATGTAGGACTAGTAGCATGCCAAAGTTTGTGCTATTGCCATTGGGAATGCATTGGGCATTTAACTTAAATAACTCAGAAACTACAAAACATTTCAAAGTAAAAAGTTCCAGCATGTGTCTCCACAGTAAGCTGAATTATAAAAAGTGTGAATGGAGTTTCTAGGTGAAAGTGCTTTTTTGACGTGCCAATATCTGCCATTGTGCCCCATTGTTAATGTCTCAAATTTGAAAGCACTATATTTCTAAAACGATGAAACATTTCAAAGATTCCTTTTCAGGCAAACATGTCCACCGTAAGATGAACCCAAATAGGTTTGAATGGGGTTTCTAGGTGTAAGTATGTAGGACTAGTAGCATGCCAAAGTTTGTGCTATTGCCATTGGGAATGCATTGGGCGTTTAACTTAAATAACTCAGAAACTACAAAACATTTCAAAGTAAAAAGTTCCAGCATGTGTCTCCACAGAAAGCTGAATTATAAAAACTGTGAATGGAGTTTCTAGGTGAAAGTGCTTTTTTGACGTGCCAATATCTGCCATTGAGCCCCATTGTAAATGTCTCAAATTTGAAAGCACTATATTTCTAAAACGATGAAACATTTCAAAGATTCCTTTTCAGGCAAACATGTCCACCGTAAGATGAACCTAAATAGGTTTGAATGGGGTTTCTAGGTGTAAGTATGTAGGACTAGTAGCATGCCTAAGTTTGTGCTATTGCCATTGGGAATGCATTGGGCGTTTAACTTAAATAACTCAGAAACTACAAAACATTTCAAAGTAAAAGGTTCCAGCATGTGTCTCCACAGTAAGCTGAATTATAAAACGTGTGAATGGAGTTTCTAGGTGAAAGTGATTTTGACGTGCCACTATCTGCCATTATAAATTTCTCACATTTAAAGCACTATATTTCTAAAACTATGAAACATTTCAAAGATTCCTTTTCAGGCAAACATGTCCACCGTAAGATGAACCTAAATAGGTTTGAATGGGTTTTCTAGGTCTAAGTATTTAGGACTAGTAGCATGCCAAAGTTTGTGCTATTGCCATTGGGAATGCATTGGGCGTTTAACTTAAAAAACTCAGAAACTACAAAACATTTCAAAGTAAAAAGTTCCAGCATGTGTCTCCACAGAAAGCTGAATTATAAAAAGTGTGAATGGAGTTTCTAGGTGAAAGTGCTTTTTTGACGTGCCAATATCTGCCATTGAGTCCCATTGTAAATGTCTCAAATTTGAAAGCACTATATTTCTAAAACGATGAAACATTTCAAAGATTCCTTTTTAGGCAAACATGTCCACCGTAAGATGAACCTAAATAGGTTTGAATGGGGTTTCTAGGTGTAAGTATGTAGGACTAGTAGCATGCCAAAGTTTGTGCTATTGCCATTGGGAATGCATTGGGCGTTTAACTTAAATAACTCAGAAACTACAACACATTTCAAAGTAAAAAGTTCCAGCATGTGTCTCCACAGAAAGCTGAATTATAAAAAGTGTGAATGGAGTTTCTAGGTGAAAGTGCTTTTTTGACGTGCCAATATCTGCCATTGAGCCCCATTGTAAATGTCTCAAATTTGAAAGCACTATATTTCTAAAACGATGAAACATTTCAAAGATTCCTTTTCAGGCAAACATGTCCACCGTAAGATGAACCTAAATAGGTTTGAATGGGGTTTCTAGGTGTAAGTATGTAGGACTAGTAGCATGCCTAAGTTTGTGCTATTGCCATTGGGAATGCATTAGGCGTTTAACTTAAATAACTCAGAAACTACAAAACATTTCAAAGTAAATGGTTCCAGCATGTGTCTCCACTGTAAGCTGAATTATAAAACGTGTGAATGGAGTTTCTAGGTGAAAGTGATTTTGACGTGCCACTATCTGCCATTATAAATTTCTCACATTTAAAGCACTATATTTCTAAAACGATGAAACATTTCAAAGATTCCTTTTCAGGCAAACATGTCCACCGTAAGATGAACCTAAATAGGTTTGAATGGGGTTTCTAGGTGTAAGTATGTAGGACTAGTAGCATGCCAAAGTTTGTGCTATTGCCATTGGGAATGCATTGGGCGTTTAACTTAAATAACTCAGAAACTACAAAACATTTCAAAGTAAAAAGTTCCAGCATGTGTCTCCACAGAAAGCTGAATTATAAAAAGTGTGAATGGAGTTTCTAGGTGAAAGTGCTTTTTTGACGTGCCAATATCTGCCATTGAGCCCCATTATAAATGTCTCAAATTTGAAAGCACTATATTTCTAAAACGATGAAACATTTCAAAGATTCCTTTTCAGGCAAACATGTCCACCGTAAGATGAACCTAAATAGGTTTGAATGGGGTTTCTAGGTGTAAGTATGTAGGACTAGTAGCATGCCAAAGTTTGTGCTATTGCCATTGGGAATGCATTGGGCGTTTAACTTAAATAACTCAGAAACTACAAAACATTTCAAAGTAAAAAGTTCCAGCATGTGTCTCCACAGAAAGCTGAATTATAAAAAGTGTGAATGGAGTTTCTAGGTGAAAGTGCTTTTTTGACGTGCCAATATCTGCCATTGAGCCCCATTGTAAATGTCTCAAATTTGAAAGCACTATATTTCTAAAACGATTAAACATTTCAAAGATTCCTTTTCAGGCAAACATGTCCACCGTAAGATGAACCTAAATAGGTTTGAATGGGGTTTCTAGGTGTAAGTATGTAGGACTAGTAGCATGCCAAAGTTTGTGCTATTGCCATTGGGAATGCATTGGGCGTTTAACTTAAATAACTCAGAAATTACAAAACATTTCAAAGTAAAAAGTTCCAGCATGTGTCTCCACAGTAAGCTGAATTATAAAACGTGTGAATGGAGTTTCTAGGTGAAAGTGATTTTGACGTGCCACTATCTGCCATTATAAATTTCTCACATTTAAAGCACTATATTTCTAAAACTATGAAACATTTCAAAGATTCCTTTTCAGGCAAACATGTCCACCGTAAGATGAACCTAAAAAGGTTTGAATGGGGATTCTAGGTGTAAGTATGTAGGACTAGTAGCATGCCAAAGTTATAATTATTTTCGGACAGCATACTATAGCATGTCGTTTTTCTTGATTTTGGACTATTTGAAAAAATGATGAAAATCATGAAAAAACGACATACTATAGTTCATGGTTTCGGACGGCATACTATAGCATGTCGTTTTTCATGATTTTGGAGGATTTGAAAAAAATATGAAAATCATGAAAAAATGACATACTATAGTCCATGGTTTGTCATATTTTCATGATTTTGGGACACTATGTCAGAGGCAGGACTTGAACCTGCAGCCTCCTGATTCCCAGGCAGGCTCTGTACCCAGTGAGCCACTGTGCATGCTGTTCTTAAAAGGCCGAACAGATAATGACAGAAGAGCCAGAGACTTGTTTCCATTGTGGTTCATAAACATTCGAACGTCTAGAGATAAACAACAGCAAAAGAAACAATAGACAAATCTCCTGTTAAGATGACGTCCATGTGAGCCAGAGGTTGTGAGTTCAAATCCAGCTGAGTTCCTCCTACTTTCACTCTGCAGCATGTTTTGGGGAATAACATCCAGAAGAGAACTGGAAAGAGAGGTTCAAGGTTGTCTTTATTGCTAAAACTATGAAACATTTCAAAGATTCCTTTTCAGGCAAACATGTCCGCCGTAAGATGAACCTAAATAGGTTTGAATGGGGTTTCTAGGTGTAAGTATGTAGGACTAGTAGCATGCCAAAGTTTGTGCTATTGCCATTGGGAATGCATTGGGCGTTTAACTTAAATAACTCAGAAACTACAAAACATTTCAAAGTAAAAAGTTCCAGCATGTGTCTCCACAGTAAGCTGAATTATAAAAAGTGTGAATGGAGTTTCTAGGTGAAAGTGCTTTTTTGACGTGCCAATATCTGCCATTGAGCCCCATTGTTAATGTCTCAAATTTGAAAGCACTATATTTCTAAAACGATGAAACATTTCAAAGATTCCTTTTCAGGCAAACATGTCCACCGTAAGATGAACCTAAATAGGTTTGAATGGGGTTTCTAGGTGTAAGTATGTAGGACTAGTAGCATGCCAAAGTTTGTGCTATTGCCATTGGGAATGCATTGGGCGTTTAACTTAAATAACTCAGAAACTACAAAACATTTCAAAGTAAAAAGTTCCAGCATGTGTCTCCACAGAAAGCTGAATTATAAAAAGTGTGAATGGAGTTTCTAGGTGAAAGTGCTTTTTTGACGTGCCAATATCTGCCATTGAGCCCCATTGTAAATGTCTCAAATTTGAAAGCACTATATTTCTAAAACGATGAAACATTTCAAAGATTCCTTTTCAGGCAAACATGTCCACCGTAAGATGAACCTAAATAGGTTTGAATGGGGTTTCTAGGTGTAAGTATGTAGGACTAGTAGCATGCCAAAGTTTGTGCTATTGCCATTGGGAATGCATTGGGCGTTTAACTTAAATAACTCAGAAACTACAAAACATTTCAAAGTAAAAAGTTCCAGCATGTGTCTCCACAGTAAGCTGAATTATAAAAAGTGTGAATGGAGTTTCTAGGTGAAAGTGCTTTTTTGACGTGCCAATATCTGCCATTGAGCCCCATTGTAAATTTCTCAAATTTGAAAGCACTATATTTCTAAAACGATGAAACATTTCAAAGATTCCTTTTCAGGCAAACATGTCCACCGTAAGATGAACCTAAATAGGTTTGAATGGGGTTTCTAGGTGTAAGTATGTAGGACTAGTAGCATGCCAAAGTTTGTGCTATTGCCATTGGGAATGCATTGGGCGTTTAACTTAAATAACTCAGAAACTACAAAACATTTCAAATTAAAAAGTTCCAGCATGTGTCTCCACAGAAAGCTGAATTATAAAAAGTGTGAATGGAGTTTCTAGGTGAAAGTGCTTTTTTGACGTGCCAATATCTGCCATTGAGCCCCATTGTAAATGTCTCAAATTTGAAAGCACTATATTTCTAAAACGATGAAACATTTCAAAGATTCCTTTTCAGGCAAACATGTCCACCGTAAGATGAACCTAAATAGGTTTGAATGGGGTTTCTAGGTGTAAGTATGTAGGACTAGTAGCATGCCAAAGTTTGTGCTATTGCCATTGGGAATGCATTGGGCGTTTAACTTAAATAACTCAGAAACTACAAAACATTTCAAATTAAAAAGTTCCAGCATGTGTCTCCACAGAAAGCTGAATTATAAAAAGTGTGAATGGAGTTTCTAGGTGAAAGTGCTTTTTTGACGTGCCAATATCTGCCATTGAGCCCCATTGTAAATGTCTCAAATTTGAAAGCACTATATTTCTAAAACGATGAAACATTTCAAAGATTCCTTTTCAGGCAAACATGTCCACCGTAAGATGAACCTAAATAGGTTTGAATGGGGTTTCTAGGTGTAAGTATGTAGGACTAGTAGCATGCCAAAGTTTGTGCTATTGCCATTGGGAATGCATTGGGCATTTAACTTAAATAACTCAGAAACTACAAAACATTTCAAAGTAAAAAGTTCCAGCATGTGTCTCCACAGTAAGCTGAATTATAAAAAGTGTGAATGGAGTTTCTAGGTGAAAGTGCTTTTTTGACGTGCCAATATCTGCCATTGTGCCCCATTGTTAATGTCTCAAATTTGAAAGCACTATATTTCTAAAACGATGAAACATTTCAAAGATTCCTTTTCAGGCAAACATGTCCACCGTAAGATGAACCCAAATAGGTTTGAATGGGGTTTCTAGGTGTAAGTATGTAGGACTAGTAGCATGCCAAAGTTTGTGCTATTGCCATTGGGAATGCATTGGGCGTTTAACTTAAATAACTCAGAAACTACAAAACATTTCAAAGTAAAAAGTTCCAGCATGTGTCTCCACAGAAAGCTGAATTATAAAAACTGTGAATGGAGTTTCTAGGTGAAAGTGCTTTTTTGACGTGCCAATATCTGCCATTGAGCCCCATTGTAAATGTCTCAAATTTGAAAGCACTATATTTCTAAAACGATGAAACATTTCAAAGATTCCTTTTCAGGCAAACATGTCCACCGTAAGATGAACCTAAATAGGTTTGAATGGGGTTTCTAGGTGTAAGTATGTAGGACTAGTAGCATGCCTAAGTTTGTGCTATTGCCATTGGGAATGCATTGGGCGTTTAACTTAAATAACTCAGAAACTACAAAACATTTCAAATTAAAAAGTTCCAGCATGTGTCTCCACAGAAAGCTGAATTATAAAAAGTGTGAATGGAGTTTCTAGGTGAAAGTGCTTTTTTGACGTGCCAATATCTGCCATTGAGCCCCATTGTAAATGTCTCAAATTTGAAAGCACTATATTTCTAAAACGATGAAACATTTCAAAGATTCCTTTTCAGGCAAACATGTCCACCGTAAGATGAACCTAAATAGGTTTGAATGGGGTTTCTAGGTGTAAGTATGTAGGACTAGTAGCATGCCAAAGTTTGTGCTATTGCCATTGGGAATGCATTGGGCGTTTAACTTAAATAACTCAGAAACTACAAAACATTTCAAATTAAAAAGTTCCAGCATGTGTCTCCACAGAAAGCTGAATTATAAAAAGTGTGAATGGAGTTTCTAGGTGAAAGTGCTTTTTTGACGTGCCAATATCTGCCATTGAGCCCCATTGTAAATGTCTCAAATTTGAAAGCACTATATTTCTAAAACGATGAAACATTTCAAAGATTCCTTTTCAGGCAAACATGTCCACCGTAAGATGAACCTAAATAGGTTTGAATGGGGTTTCTAGGTGTAAGTATGTAGGACTAGTAGCATGCCAAAGTTTGTGCTATTGCCATTGGGAATGCATTGGGCATTTAACTTAAATAACTCAGAAACTACAAAACATTTCAAAGTAAAAAGTTCCAGCATGTGTCTCCACAGTAAGCTGAATTATAAAAAGTGTGAATGGAGTTTCTAGGTGAAAGTGCTTTTTTGACGTGCCAATATCTGCCATTGTGCCCCATTGTTAATGTCTCAAATTTGAAAGCACTATATTTCTAAAACGATGAAACATTTCAAAGATTCCTTTTCAGGCAAACATGTCCACCGTAAGATGAACCCAAATAGGTTTGAATGGGGTTTCTAGGTGTAAGTATGTAGGACTAGTAGCATGCCAAAGTTTGTGCTATTGCCATTGGGAATGCATTGGGCGTTTAACTTAAATAACTCAGAAACTACAAAACATTTCAAAGTAAAAAGTTCCAGCATGTGTCTCCACAGAAAGCTGAATTATAAAAACTGTGAATGGAGTTTCTAGGTGAAAGTGCTTTTTTGACGTGCCAATATCTGCCATTGAGCCCCATTGTAAATGTCTCAAATTTTAAAGCACTATATTTCTAAAACGATGAAACATTTCAAAGATTCCTTTTCAGGCAAACATGTCCACCGTAAGATGAACCTAAATAGGTTTGAATGGGGTTTCTAGGTGTAAGTATGTAGGACTAGTAGCATGCCTAAGTTTGTGCTATTGCCATTGGGAATGCATTGGGCGTTTAACTTAAATAACTCAGAAACTACAAAACATTTCAAATTAAAAAGTTCCAGCATGTGTCTCCACAGAAAGCTGAATTATAAAAAGTGTGAATGGAGTTTCTAGGTGAAAGTGCTTTTTTGACGTGCCAATATCTGCCATTGAGCCCCATTGTAAATGTCTCAAATTTGAAAGCACTATATTTCTAAAACGATGAAACATTTCAAAGATTCCTTTTCAGGCAAACATGTCCACCGTAAGATGAACCTAAATAGGTTTGAATGGGGTTTCTAGGTGTAAGTATGTAGGACTAGTAGCATGCCAAAGTTTGTGCTATTGCCATTGGGAATGCATTGGGCGTTTAACTTAAATAACTCAGAAACTACAAAACATTTCAAATTAAAAAGTTCCAGCATGTGTCTCCACAGAAAGCTGAATTATAAAAAGTGTGAATGGAGTTTCTAGGTGAAAGTGCTTTTTTGACGTGCCAATATCTGCCATTGAGCCCCATTGTAAATGTCTCAAATTTGAAAGCACTATATTTCTAAAACGATGAAACATTTCAAAGATTCCTTTTCAGGCAAACATGTCCACCGTAAGATGAACCTAAATAGGTTTGAATGGGGTTTCTAGGTGTAAGTATGTAGGACTAGTAGCATGCCAAAGTTTGTGCTATTGCCATTGGGAATGCATTGGGCGTTTAACTTAAATAACTCAGAAACTACAAAACATTTCAAATTAAAAAGTTCCAGCATGTGTCTCCACAGAAAGCTGAATTATAAAAAGTGTGAATGGAGTTTCTAGGTGAAAGTGCTTTTTTGACGTGCCAATATCTGCCATTGAGCCCCATTGTAAATGTCTCAAATTTGAAAGCACTATATTTCTAAAACGATGAAACATTTCAAAGATTCCTTTTCAGGCAAACATGTCCACCGTAAGATGAACCTAAATAGGTTTGAATGGGGTTTCTAGGTGTAAGTATGTAGGACTAGTAGCATGCCAAAGTTTGTGCTATTGCCATTGGGAATGCATTGGGCATTTAACTTAAATAACTCAGAAACTACAAAACATTTCAAAGTAAAAAGTTCCAGCATGTGTCTCCACAGTAAGCTGAATTATAAAAAGTGTGAATGGAGTTTCTAGGTGAAAGTGCTTTTTTGACGTGCCAATATCTGCCATTGTGCCCCATTGTTAATGTCTCAAATTTGAAAGCACTATATTTCTAAAACGATGAAACATTTCAAAGATTCCTTTTCAGGCAAACATGTCCACCGTAAGATGAACCCAAATAGGTTTGAATGGGGTTTCTAGGTGTAAGTATGTAGGACTAGTAGCATGCCAAAGTTTGTGCTATTGCCATTGGGAATGCATTGGGCGTTTAACTTAAATAACTCAGAAACTACAAAACATTTCAAAGTAAAAAGTTCCAGCATGTGTCTCCACAGAAAGCTGAATTATAAAAACTGTGAATGGAGTTTCTAGGTGAAAGTGCTTTTTTGACGTGCCAATATCTGCCATTGAGCCCCATTGTAAATGTCTCAAATTTGAAAGCACTATATTTCTAAAACGATGAAACATTTCAAAGATTCCTTTTCAGGCAAACATGTCCACCGTAAGATGAACCTAAATAGGTTTGAATGGGGTTTCTAGGTGTAAGTATGTAGGACTAGTAGCATGCCTAAGTTTGTGCTATTGCCATTGGGAATGCATTGGGCGTTTAACTTAAATAACTCAGAAACTACAAAACATTTCAAATTAAAAAGTTCCAGCATGTGTCTCCACAGAAAGCTGAATTATAAAAAGTGTGAATGGAGTTTCTAGGTGAAAGTGCTTTTTTGACGTGCCAATATCTGCCATTGAGCCCCATTGTAAATGTCTCAAATTTGAAAGCACTATATTTCTAAAACGATGAAACATTTCAAAGATTCCTTTTCAGGCAAACATGTCCACCGTAAGATGAACCTAAATAGGTTTGAATGGGGTTTCTAGGTGTAAGTATGTAGGACTAGTAGCATGCCAAAGTTTGTGCTATTGCCATTGGGAATGCATTGGGCGTTTAACTTAAATAACTCAGAAACTACAAAACATTTCAAATTAAAAAGTTCCAGCATGTGTCTCCACAGAAAGCTGAATTATAAAAAGTGTGAATGGAGTTTCTAGGTGAAAGTGCTTTTTTGACGTGCCAATATCTGCCATTGAGCCCCATTGTAAATGTCTCAAATTTGAAAGCACTATATTTCTAAAACGATGAAACATTTCAAAGATTCCTTTTCAGGCAAACATGTCCACCGTAAGATGATCCTAAATAGGTTTGAATGGGGTTTCTAGGTGTAAGTATGTAGGACTAGTAGCATGCCAAAGTTTGTGCTATTGCCATTGGGAATGCATTGGGCATTTAACTTAAATAACTCAGAAACTACAAAACATTTCAAAGTAAAAAGTTCCAGCATGTGTCTCCACAGTAAGCTGAATTATAAAAAGTGTGAATGGAGTTTCTAGGTGAAAGTGCTTTTTTGACGTGCCAATATCTGCCATTGTGCCCCATTGTTAATGTCTCAAATTTGAAAGCACTATATTTCTAAAACGATGAAACATTTCAAAGATTCCTTTTCAGGCAAACATGTCCACCGTAAGATGAACCCAAATAGGTTTGAATGGGGTTTCTAGGTGTAAGTATGTAGGACTAGTAGCATGCCAAAGTTTGTGCTATTGCCATTGGGAATGCATTGGGCGTTTAACTTAAATAACTCAGAAACTACAAAACATTTCAAAGTAAAAAGTTCCAGCATGTGTCTCCACAGAAAGCTGAATTATAAAAACTGTGAATGGAGTTTCTAGGTGAAAGTGCTTTTTTGACGTGCCAATATCTGCCATTGAGCCCCATTGTAAATGTCTCAAATTTGAAAGCACTATATTTCTAAAACGATGAAACATTTCAAAGATTCCTTTTCAGGCAAACATGTCCACCGTAAGATGAACCTAAATAGGTTTGAATGGGGTTTCTAGGTGTAAGTATGTAGGACTAGTAGCATGCCTAAGTTTGTGCTATTGCCATTGGGAATGCATTGGGCGTTTAACTTAAATAACTCAGAAACTACAAAACATTTCAAAGTAAAAGGTTCCAGCATGTGTCTCCACAGTAAGCTGAATTATAAAACGTGTGAATGGAGTTTCTAGGTGAAAGTGATTTTGACGTGCCACTATCTGCCATTATAAATTTCTCACATTTAAAGCACTATATTTCTAAAACTATGAAACATTTCAAAGATTCCTTTTCAGGCAAACATGTCCACCGTAAGATGAACCTAAATAGGTTTGAATGGGTTTTCTAGGTCTAAGTATTTAGGACTAGTAGCATGCCAAAGTTTGTGCTATTGCCATTGGGAATGCATTGGGCGTTTAACTTAAAAAACTCAGAAACTACAAAACATTTCAAAGTAAAAAGTTCCAGCATGTGTCTCCACAGAAAGCTGAATTATAAAAAGTGTGAATGGAGTTTCTAGGTGAAAGTGCTTTTTTGACGTGCCAATATCTGCCATTGAGTCCCATTGTAAATGTCTCAAATTTGAAAGCACTATATTTCTAAAACGATGAAACATTTCAAAGATTCCTTTTTAGGCAAACATGTCCACCGTAAGATGAACCTAAATAGGTTTGAATGGGGTTTCTAGGTGTAAGTATGTAGGACTAGTAGCATGCCAAAGTTTGTGCTATTGCCATTGGGAATGCATTGGGCGTTTAACTTAAATAACTCAGAAACTACAACACATTTCAAAGTAAAAAGTTCCAGCATGTGTCTCCACAGAAAGCTGAATTATAAAAAGTGTGAATGGAGTTTCTAGGTGAAAGTGCTTTTTTGACGTGCCAATATCTGCCATTGAGCCCCATTGTAAATGTCTCAAATTTGAAAGCACTATATTTCTAAAACGATGAAACATTTCAAAGATTCCTTTTCAGGCAAACATGTCCACCGTAAGATGAACCTAAATAGGTTTGAATGGGGTTTCTAGGTGTAAGTATGTAGGACTAGTAGCATGCCTAAGTTTGTGCTATTGCCATTGGGAATGCATTAGGCGTTTAACTTAAATAACTCAGAAACTACAAAACATTTCAAAGTAAATGGTTCCAGCATGTGTCTCCACTGTAAGCTGAATTATAAAACGTGTGAATGGAGTTTCTAGGTGAAAGTGATTTTGACGTGCCACTATCTGCCATTATAAATTTCTCACATTTAAAGCACTATATTTCTAAAACGATGAAACATTTCAAAGATTCCTTTTCAGGCAAACATGTCCACCGTAAGATGAACCTAAATAGGTTTGAATGGGGTTTCTAGGTGTAAGTATGTAGGACTAGTAGCATGCCAAAGTTTGTGCTATTGCCATTGGGAATGCATTGGGCGTTTAACTTAAATAACTCAGAAACTACAAAACATTTCAAAGTAAAAAGTTCCAGCATGTGTCTCCACAGAAAGCTGAATTATAAAAAGTGTGAATGGAGTTTCTAGGTGAAAGTGCTTTTTTGACGTGCCAATATCTGCCATTGAGCCCCATTATAAATGTCTCAAATTTGAAAGCACTATATTTCTAAAACGATGAAACATTTCAAAGATTCCTTTTCAGGCAAACATGTCCACCGTAAGATGAACCTAAATAGGTTTGAATGGGGTTTCTAGGTGTAAGTATGTAGGACTAGTAGCATGCCAAAGTTTGTGCTATTGCCATTGGGAATGCATTGGGCGTTTAACTTAAATAACTCAGAAACTACAAAACATTTCAAAGTAAAAAGTTCCAGCATGTGTCTCCACAGAAAGCTGAATTATAAAAAGTGTGAATGGAGTTTCTAGGTGAAAGTGCTTTTTTGACGTGCCAATATCTGCCATTGAGCCCCATTGTAAATGTCTCAAATTTGAAAGCACTATATTTCTAAAACGATTAAACATTTCAAAGATTCCTTTTCAGGCAAACATGTCCACCGTAAGATGAACCTAAATAGGTTTGAATGGGGTTTCTAGGTGTAAGTATGTAGGACTAGTAGCATGCCAAAGTTTGTGCTATTGCCATTGGGAATGCATTGGGCGTTTAACTTAAATAACTCAGAAATTACAAAACATTTCAAAGTAAAAAGTTCCAGCATGTGTCTCCACAGTAAGCTGAATTATAAAACGTGTGAATGGAGTTTCTAGGTGAAAGTGATTTTGACGTGCCACTATCTGCCATTATAAATTTCTCACATTTAAAGCACTATATTTCTAAAACTATGAAACATTTCAAAGATTCCTTTTCAGGCAAACATGTCCACCGTAAGATGAACCTAAAAAGGTTTGAATGGGGATTCTAGGTGTAAGTATGTAGGACTAGTAGCATGCCAAAGTTATAATTATTTTCGGACAGCATACTATAGCATGTCGTTTTTCTTGATTTTGGACTATTTGAAAAAATGATGAAAATCATGAAAAAACGACATACTATAGTTCATGGTTTCGGACGGCATACTATAGCATGTCGTTTTTCATGATTTTGGAGGATTTGAAAAAAATATGAAAATCATGAAAAAATGACATACTATAGTCCATGGTTTGTCATATTTTCATGATTTTGGGACACTATGTCAGAGGCAGGACTTGAACCTGCAGCCTCCTGATTCCCAGGCAGGCTCTGTACCCAGTGAGCCACTGTGCATGCTGTTCTTAAAAGGCCGAACAGATAATGACAGAAGAGCCAGAGACTTGTTTCCATTGTGGTTCATAAACATTCAAACGTCTAGAGATAAACAACAGCAAAAGAAACAATAGACAAATCTCCTGTTATTTTATTTTTTGTATTTTATTTTTTGTATTTTATTTTTGTATCAATGTTGTACTCAAAGGGAACAGCAGACTGTGTTGTGGCAGGTAGCAAGTAGATCAGTGACTTAGCACACTGGCTGCATGATCTAGAGATTGTGGGTTCAAACCCCACTCAAATCTTTACTTGCCAAAATCTGCCATTGAGCCCCATTCTGAATTTCTCAAATTGAAAAGCACTATATTTCTAAAACTATGAAACATTTCAAAGATTCCTTTTCAGGCAAACATGTCCACCGTAAGATGAACCTAAATAGGTTTGAATGGGGTTTCTAGGTGTAAGTATGTAGGACTAGTAGCATGCCAAAGTTTGTGCTATTGCCATTGGGAATGCATTGGGCGTTTAACTTAAATAACTCAGAAACTACAAAACATTTCAAAGTAAAAAGTTCCAGCATGTGTCTCCACAGTAAGCTGAATTATAAAAAGTGTGAATGGAGTTTCTAGGTGAAAGTGCTTTTTTGACGTGCCAATATCTGCCATTGAGCCCCATTGTAAATGTCTCAAATTTGAAAGCACTATATTTCTAAAACGATGAAACATTTCAAAGATTCCTTTTCAGGCAAACATGTCCACCGTAAGATGAACCTAAATAGGTTTGAATGGGGATTCTAGGTGTAAGTATGTAGGACTAGTAGCATGCCAAAGTTATAATTTTTTTCGGACGGCATACTATAGCATGTCGTTTTTCGTGATTTTGGACTATTTGAAAAAATGATGAAAATCATGAAAAAACGACATACTATAGTTCATGGTTTCGGACGGCATACTATAGCATGTCGTTTTTTATGATTTTGGAGGATTTGAAAAAAAGATGAAAATCATGAAAAAACGACATACTATAGTCCATGGTTTGTCATATTTTCATGATTTTGGGACACTATGTCAGAGGCAGGACTTGAACCTGCAGCCTCCTGATTCCCAGGCAGGCTCTGTACCCAGTGAGCCACTGTGCATGCTGTTCTTAAAAGGCCGAATAGATAATGACAGAAGAGCCAGAGACTTGTTTCCATTGTGGTTCATAAACATTCGAACGTCTAGAGATAAACAACAGCAAAAGAAACAATAGACAAATCTCCTGTTAAGATGACGTCCATGTGAGCCAGAGGTTGTGAGTTCAAATCCAGCTGAGTTCCTCCTACTTTCACTCTGCAGCATGTTTTGGGGAATAACATCCAGAAGAGAACTGGAAAGAGAGGTTCAAGGTTGTCTTTATTGCTAAAACTATGAAACATTTCAAAGATTCCTTTTCAGGCAAACATGTCCACCGTAAGATGAACCTAAGTAGGTTTGAATGGGGTTTCTAGGTGTAAGTATGTAGGACTAGTAGCGTGACAACGAGTATAATCAACTGGAAGAAAAGTAACGAGTGTGTGTTCTGGTCCCGTTGATTGAGCAGAGCAGGACTTATAAACCTTGAAGGTTTATAGGTTTTCTCAGCTCAATCAACGGGACCAGAACACACCTGGGCTGGCTGCCTGCAGGATCACATCCACCAATGGGGAGGCTGTCTGTGTCCTTTCATGGTTTCTCCTCTGTATTATCTGATTAACATCCACAATAACACTTAAAAGCACTAAAGACACCTTTGATGCACAGCACTATTCAAATGCTCTGTACATGATCCCAATGCCCCATTTGAAAAGTAACACCAAGAAGAACAAATTACAACCTAAAAATCACTGAGAGCTCAGTGGCACCCTTGTTAAGATGACGTCCATGTGAGCCAGAGGTTGTGAGTTCAAATCCAGCTGAGTTCCTCCTACTTTCACTCTGCAGCATGTTTTGGGGAATAACATCCAGAAGAGAACTGGAAAGAGAGGTTCAAGGTTGTCTTTATTGCTAAAACTATGAAACATTTCAAAGATTCCTTTTCAGGCAAACATGTCCACCGTAAGATGAACCTAAGTAGGTTTGAATGGGGTTTCTAGGTGTAAGTATGTAGGACTAGTAGCGTGACAAAGAGTATAATCAACTGGAAGAAAAGTAACAAGTGTGTGTTCTGGTCCCGTTGATTGAGCAGAGCAGGACTTATAAACCTTGAAGGTTTATAGGTTTTCTCAGCTCAATCAACGGGACCAGAACACACCTGGGCTGGCTGCCTGCAGGATCCAAAAGAGAACTGGAAAGATATGGAAAGCTGAGGAGATTCTCAGAGAGCATGGTGGCACTCTGTGATAAGCTGCTGTCTATGTGAGCCACAGTTCATGGGTTCAAGTTCAGCCCATGGCCTCAGACGACATACTATAGCACGAAAATGACTCCGGAGTTATTTTCGTCTTTTTTTCAAATCCTCAAAAATGATGGAAAACGGCATGCTATAGTATGCCGTTCGAGACCATGGGCTATAGCCCATCGTCTGAGTGATTTTCGTCTTTTTTTCAAATCCTCAAAAATGATGAAAAACAGCATGCTATAGTATGCCGTCCGATATGGGCTATATCCCATGGTCAAAAATGATGAAAACATGTCCACAATGCAACAAAATTACCAGGAGACTTTGGCTGAGAGTGTCTGACTGATGGCGCAGTGGTCTAATGATGAGTCTTTCAGTACCGACTTTCTGTGTTCAAGTCTCATTCAATGCTGCAGTCATTTGAACTTTCCAAGGCTTGAATGAAAAATAAAAACTCAAAAGCACCAGGAGACATCTGCTGAGTGCCCAAAGGTGCCTTGGCTCAATGGTGTGGTGCGCTTGATCGGTTGCCTCTGCTACAGACAGTTGGCAGGTTCAAGTCCCATGTCACAAGGTACACGGAGGACCATCGGGAGGGACCCTCTCTCCCCCTGTTTCCTGAGAACTAACAGTTGGGGCTTATGTCTGAAAGAACCCTGTCCAGCTAACATTTACAGATGTTAGAATTAGGTGAAACGTTTAAAAAAAATAGCAATGCATGTTGGCCCATCTGACCATATAGACTTATAGAATAGTCTAGTTCTTGATTTTCTATGTTTAAAAAAAATTACTATAGTGTGTAGTTTTTTCATCCTTTTTTTTGTTCATGGTTTTGGCCCATCATCTGACAGAATAGTCTGTGTATTTGCATACTGGGCCCTGATTGGTGCCCCAAAACTTGGTGGGAAAGACCCTCTTTTATGTCTGGCTTCCAGGCCAGTTGAAAAAGGGCAGACTTAGAGGTGGTAAGAGTATGTTAAATTGGACATTTTCATGGTAAAAGTTTAGCTGGACAGGGTTCTTTCAAACATAAGCCCCAACCGTTACTTCTCAGGAAACGTGGGGGGCGAGAGCGCCCCTCCCATCGGTCCTCCAGCACCTTGATGACATGGGACTTGAACCTGCTAACTGTCTGTAGCAGAGGCAACCGATCAAGCACACCACAGACCACACCATTGAGCCAAGGCACCTTTGGGCATTCAGCAGATGTCTCCTGGTGCTTTTGAGTTTTTCTTTTTTTATTCGAGCCTTGAAAAGATCAAATTACTGCAGCATTGAATGAGACTTGAACACAGAAAGTTGGTACTGAAAGACTCATCATTAGACCACTGTGCGATCAGTCAGACACTCTCAGCCAAAGTCTCCTGGTAATTTTGAAGTGATCTTTTGTATGTTAGCCTTCAGTTAGTAAAGTTGAAAGAATTGAGTCCTGAACACAGAATCACATTCATCAAATGCTTTGAGCACTGTTTTGTTCATTAGTGTAACACCCAGGAATCGAACCCAGGTCCCCCAAACGGAAGGCCAACATCTTAACCACTAAACCAAAGCAGTTGCCTATGGTGCAGGGGAGACCTTTGAGGTCATCAGGCTGGGGCTGTGAGCCACTGCTACAATAGGCTTCAGTTAATACAGCTCTACATGTTCAAATCCCAGTTCGCCGATAGTTTAATGCTGGAGTGTTTCAACTTTACTAACTGAAGGCCAACACACACATTACCAGGAGACTTTGGCTGAGGGTGTCTGACTGATGGCGCAGTGGTCCAATGATCAGTCGTTCAGTACAGACAATCCATGTTCAAGTCCCATTCCTCCTGCAGCTCAATGCTGCAGTAATTTGAACTTTCCAAGGCTTGAATGAAAAATAAAAACTCAAAAGCACCAGGAGACATCTGCTGAGTGCCCAAAGGTGCCTTGGCTCAATGGTGTGGTGCGCTTGATCGGTTGCCTCTGCTACAGACAGTTGGCAGGTTCAAGTCCCATGTCACAAGGTACACGGAGGACCATCGGGAGGGACCCTTCTCCCCCTGTTTCCTGAGAACTAACAGTTGGGGCTTATGTCTGAAAGAACCCTGTCCAGCTAACATTTTACAGGTTAGAATTAGGTCAAACGTTTAAAAAAAATAGCAATGCATGTTGGCCCATCATCTGACGAAAATCACTCTGACGAAAAAGCGTGACGAGAAAGTATGCCGTCTGAGATGGGCTACAGCCCATGGTCAAAAATTTTGAAAAACGAGGATTTGAAAAAAAGACGAAGACCACTCCGAGACCATGTGCTATAATCCATTGTCTCGAGTGATTTTCGTCTTTCTTTCAAATCCTCAAAAATGATGAAAAATGGCGTGCTATAGTATGCCGTCTGAGATGGGGCATTTTTTTAGCCCATGGTCAAAAAGGATGAAAAACGAGGATTTGAAAAAAAGTCGAAAATCACTCAGAGACCATGGTCCATTGTCTCGAGTGATTTTCGTCTTTTTTTTCAAATCCTCAGAAATGATTGAAAATGGCGTGCTATAGTATGCCGTCTGACATGGGCTATATATAGCCCATGGTCAAAAAGGATGAAAAACAAGGATTTGAAAAACAGACGAAAATCACTCCGAGACCATGGGTTATAATATAGTCCATTGTCTCGAGTGATTTTCGTCTTTTTTTCAAATCCTCAGAAATGATGAAAAATGGCGTGCTATAGTATGCCGTCTGAGATGGGCTATAGCCCATGGTCAAAAAGGATGAAAAACGAGGATTTGAAAAAAAAGGCGAAAATCACTCCGAGACCATGGATTTAAAAAAAATGAAAATCATGAAAAAACGACATGCTATAGTTCATACAATTTAGGCATTTAGCAGACGCTCTTAATCCAGAGCGACTTACAATAGGCAAGAACAAAAAGCATGGACATACTATTGATGATATTCACACGGCTGCCATCTTGCCAGCAAGTGATACCTAGGTGACACTTCCCATAGAGAGCCCATTCATCCAAACAGAAAAGTCCTCTCTAATTATATTAAACACCGTCAAAATCACCAACATTGCAGCTGTAGGGAAAGCTTGAATTATCCTCTTTCAATCTGTAAAGTTGTTGTTTAATAAAAATCCACCAGACATTTTATGAGCTACTTCCTGTCAAGAAATTCCTTGCAGATGATTATCAGAGTATGGAAGCGCTCGTTATCAGTAAAGCAACCTCCTGCTGCCTCATGCATTATGTGCACAGTCAAAACAGGTGGTACGCATGGGCCGTTGAGTGATAGTCAACTAGCACTTCCAAACTCCAGCACTTAGAAAAAAATCTATGGAGGATTTAAAAAAAAAATGCTATAGGGGCACTGGGGGGACACTGGGGGGGGCACTGGGGGGGGCACTGGGGAGACACTGGGGGGGCACTGGGGGGCACTGGGGGGACACTGAAAACGACATGCTATAGTTCATGGTTTCGGAAGACATACTATATGTCTGTTTATTTATCAATTATGACGAGTAAAATGGAGCCAAAGGTAAATATGGAACAAAATGAGTAATATATAGAACTTTCTCAAACTAAATCTGGATAAGACAGAAGTCCTCACAATTGGTTCTAGTTCTAGTAAACAGAAAGTAATAAGAATAAGAATAAAGAAATAAATAGACTTGGTAACCTAACTGTAGGGATTACAAACACAGTAAAGAACCTGTGGGTTATCATCTATGAAAAGGCAACACAATGAGCAGAAAATAAAAATTAACCATGTAAATACAAAAAATTGAGCAGAGCACTGCAGGGAGTTGAACCCCGTTCTGGTAAACCAGAAGTACCACACCAGTGCCTTAGTTTTTGTTTTGTCGTCATTTACAGGTCCATTCGTTGAAATGTAACTTTTACATTTCAACAGTAAAGTAATTTCACAATTTACATTGTAGGCAATAATTAAAAACAGTATATAAAGAAGAAAAACACAGAAGCACAGAACTAACATTTTCAAATTTGCTATGATGTTTTTAACTCTCTTTCCGACCTCCCACCTCTCATTAAGGTCCTCATTCTGTGGACCTTAATGACCAAATGAATAGAAAAAAATCACTCCCGTGTGAAGTGAGGGGCGCTAATATATTAAAATCTAAATCATGTTGATTAGGTGATGTAATGGTGATGTAAAACAAAATTATCTTTATTGTTAAAGGCATTTAAAGTACCACTTTTCAACCTATCTTCATATAATTGGTCCTCACTTGTTCATGATAAAATAGTAAAAAAAAAGGGCTGTGGGAAGTTCAGAAACCCGACCACCAGTGACATCATCGATGGGGAATCCAAGCTAATAGAAACTGCAGGCTTTCTATTCCTGAAAAGTTGCAATGCAAAAATGGAAGCAATCGTTCTCACGATAATACAAATCTAAATACATTTTTTTTTTAATCTGCCAACGATGATGCCACTGGTGGACGGGTTTCTGAACTCCCCACAGCCCTCCTATGAGACATTTTATCATAAACATTAGTGAGGACCAATTATATTCAGATTGAAAAGTGGTGACATAAATGTTCCCTTCATTGTCAATGGCGTTTTTAAAACAAACATTGAACTAAAAACAAACATTAAACCTGTATATAAAAAAAACACACCCGTGTGAACTGAGTGGTGCAAGGTCTTACTGTATATAGCCCGATCAGCTATGATGTCAGTGACGTCACATACTAACCATAGCAACCATGCTCGTTTTTTGGTTGCTAACCATAGCAACCATGCTCGTTTTTTTTTGGTACGAACAAACAGGAACACGGGTACACGGGTACAAAGCCAGTTGTTGGAGTGGTTTGCACCACTCAAAAAACACAAATAAAAAGTATGTCATGACATCACAGGTCCTCTAAAATTTTGGGCGACTGGCTCCCCGGCTACTCCCATTGCACACATTCACAGCCTCTCACCCTGGCATCTCTTCTCTCTGCCGTCTCTCTCGGCTCTGTCGTTCCCGGGGCAGCCCCCCCACCCCACACGGGCAAGGCCGGGCACACACCAGCCCGGGGTCGTGGTCGTGGCTCTTACAGTCGTCGAAGGAATGGATCTCGTGGCACTTATAGCCCATCTATGGTCGGAAATCTTGGCTACCACTGACCCCCGGGCTTGGGTGTCCCGTTCCCCGTCCTGGGCCCAACCCGTGGGAGCTGCCCTTTTTCCTCCTTCTCCAACAGAGCCTTCCTTCAACCTTCCCCCAAACACTCTCTGCCTGTTATCTCTGCCAGCCCCAATATATAGGGCTCCCGATTGCTGGCCACACTCATGCCCAGGTGCAGGTCATTGTCACTCAGCTGCAGGTGCTTGATTAGTAAGTTAGTGTAGCCAGTCAGTTATACAAAATCATGCAGTTCAAACAGAAATAAATATTAAGCAAAACAATAAAGTAAAATCACTCTGCAATAATCTCTTACAAATTATAAGAGAGTCCCCCTGTGTTTATACATGTATGGATGGTTGTTATTGCTTTGTTAAACAAGTAAGCAAACATACAAACATAGTCCTGCTATAAATAGATCTATTACAATTAGGAAGGTGGTGCATTTCATTATTACTTCAGATTTTATCACAATATCACGCAAGTGATCTTTATAGTCATGTAATCATCTGTCATGTCATGTATGCCAGCCATTTAGTGAAAACACAACATGCATTCATCTTTATAACATTACTAAGCATTATGAATATACTGTTACGTCACAAACGATCATATCCGTGGAGACCTGTGCCCCGAGGGGCACTTTCTTCAATTTCTTTTCTATAATTTTTATCCCACGATTTTGTAACCCATTTTTCACCCCTGTGTCAATTATCTAATGTGATCCTGGGCTCTACACACCCTCCGCCAACCTAGTCCCCATATATGGGGGACATGGGGAGAGCAACGGACTTGAACTCATGCTTCCTTCATGCCTGAGTGTCCAAGTCGCTCCTTTACACCTGACAGGGGGGCCCCTCCATCAGGCGCCCCGGCTGGCCAGGGGGAGGCAGTTTAGAGACCAGGATTACTACATTTTTTTGTGAGGGTACCTACCCTAGGGGACACGGGGAGAACATGCAAATTCCACACAGAAAGGCCCTTTGGCCAACCCCGCCTTCGGGTATGGGCACTGATGACGCGGAGGAGGAAGCACGCCGCCAGCACCCACGGCGTCCCGAGCGGGAATCAAACCCAGGACCTTCTAGCTGTGAGGCGACAGCACTACCAACTGTGCCACCGTGAGGGGCACTTTCTCTAGTTTGATTTGAACCATACAGTGTATGCCCTATGTGGTTATTTAACATTTCTGACATTGTAAGCTTCATGGCAAATTGGCAAGGGTCAGTCTCAAAGACACTCGACTAAATATTTCTAGGAAAATGGAGGAAAATATGCCCCCAAAAATTGGCAAATACCCGCACATACCCGAGGAAAATATGGCATAAAAAAGACGCAAATAACTGGACTATACCTGAAAAATCCACGCACACGTGCCGTCACCTTGCCATAGGTTAGCTTTGGCTGAACTGACGCCACTGAGAACCGGCCCAGTTCTTAGTCCATGAACCATACCAATATTAAATTGTTTACAGGATCAATACTAGAAAAAGTGCCCCTCGGGGCACAGGTCTCCACCAGGGCAGGTCAGGTTGTGGCCTCCTGGTGGCGCTATAATAGGCCAATGTGAAAAGGGTGCCATTTCTTCATACGCCTTTGATGGCAATTGGATGATTTGAGGCATTTTGTTCCAAAAATGTGTTTTGCAGAAATCAACCTGTTGGTGGCGCTATAACAGGCCAATGTGAAAAGGGTGGGATATATTCCTCAGCCTAGTAAGAAAATGTGTGAAAGATTTCACGTAAATTGCATGCTGCGTTCATGATTTGAGGCTTTTGTTCAAAACAAAATCTTGCAAACTGTGAAAGCCAATTGTAGCCAATTAGGATGGAATATGAAATATCGGACAGATCCGACTTGAGCACATGAAACTTTTGTTTTCTCAAGGTAAGGTTTGTTCTATCTGTTCGACCTGATTTACCATCTTGTTTGCTTCATAATAATATTGGTCTGTCACATTTTTACATTAGAAAATGTACTTAGATTCTCCAGAGAAAAAAACGTGTAAATGCTCATGTTAAAGACACCACTATTTACCGGAAGTGGGCGTGGAAAGCGGGCTGTGAGATAGGCCTATTGGATGATTTGAGGCATTTTGTTCCAAAAATGTGTTTTGCAAAAATCCACCTGTTGGTGGCACTATAACAGGCCAATGTGAAAAGGGTGGGATATATTCCTCAGACTAGTAAGAAAATGTGTGAAAGATTTCACGTAAATTGCATGCTGCGTTCATGATTTGAGGCTTTTGTTCAAAACGGGGCAATCTTGCAAACTGTGAAAGCCAATTATAGCCCATTAGGATGGAACATGAAATATCGGACAGATCCGACTTGAGCACATGACCATAGAGATACTGTGTAACGATTTGTGAGATTTTTGGACAGAATCTGGAGGAGTAATATCAAAAAACGTGTTTTACAAAAGTCGGCCTCCTGGTGGCGCTATAAAAGGCAGATGCGGAAAATGCAGGGCAAAGGTTTGTCCTTGGCCTCTAGGGAGTGTGCAAGCAACGTTTCACGCAGATCGGTGCAGTTTTAGGTAAAACATGTGAAAAGCTGCCTCATGGTGGCGCTATAACAGGCCGTTCTGGAAAATGTGGGGCAGAGGTTCATCGTTGGCATCCAAGGAGTGTGTGTGCAAAGTTTGGCATCGACCGGGTTAACGGTTAGCTGGTAACGGACGGACGGACACACACACACACGGACGGAGTGCAAAACATATATACTCTCTCCCCATGCCTTCGGCCTGGTGGAGACAATAAGCAATTTAATATATTGTATGATAACCCTTCCTCAGGAGTAGCTTTTTCATATTTTCTATTTTTTGCACATTTTCCTATATAATGGCTAATTTGCATTTAAATGTACAATTTCAGAAAACGTGTAATACAATAAATCATTGTCTTCATGTAAGTAATGAACTGGGGTAACATTTTTCCTATTCATGTACTGTAGGTGAACATATCAAAATGTGTGATAAATATGAAAAAGCTACGCCTGTGGAAGGGTTATCATATATTAATTTACTTAAATTGATCCTATAAACAATTTCATATAGGTAGGGTTTTTCCCACTCAATTCTTCCGCCGGGATTAATTAATTAATAATGTGCCAGGATATCGCGCCAAAGATCCAAAACACCACGACCGGATGTTGTCTCAGCTTAATGGTGTGTGTTGACTCTCGTCTACCTGAAGCATGATCAGTACAGGCCGGCGTCATTACTACAACCGCCAGGCTCCGCGCAATAAGCGTTGTTTTGACAAAAAATGCCGCCTGGGAGGGGCATTTGGAGACTAAAGCGACTGAAAGCATGCGTGCGCACACACACACGTCCACAATGGAGATGGCGCAGTCCAGGGTCTAAGCTAACAACAGATAGCCATCCGAAGCTAATGTGAGTAGCCTTTCCACTAGATCGAATCAAACACATTTATACAACTGAATAAACTTATACAGGCTACGCATTTTGGCAGCGTCGCTTCCCGGCAAATAACGCAGGCTACTTATTTTGGCTGGGAAACGGTTAATAAACGTTCCAATTTTGGGGCACTGGCTCATGGACTAAGACTAAGAACCAGGCCGGTTCGGTTGAAAAGGGGCCTATTATGTCAAAGTACGATTGGAAAAGCAGTCAGATTGAAAAAGGTGCTCTCTGTCTGAAGGTGACTTGAGCCACGATCGAGTCACCTTCAGCCGACTCGGCGCCGTTCGAGTCGGGTCGCGGGGGCAACAGCTCCACCAGAGCTCCAGACTTCCCTCTCCAGGGACCCAGTGCCTCCCTGCCTGGCACTCAGCATCAAGGGTTGAATTGAAGGTCCCCGTGTCATACTAGCGTCATGTCCAGGGGGTGTACTTGTACATCAAGCTGCCTCACGCTACAGAAACAGGAGATAGCCTCCTGCCCTATGGGCCTCGAGGCTCGGCAAGGCTTTACTCATTAAGGTGAGTACTTTAGCACTGAAGGGAGGCAGTATGTACTGCAAAGTGCTCAGTAGTTTGTATAGTGCAATAGTCCCCGATGTCAGTGATGAATAGAATCAAGTTCTTTATTATTCAACAGTGATAAAAAAGAAAATGGACCACATTGGCATGTTGCATTAATTAAAACATTGATTTTTTTGCTGGAGGTCATTTAAATATAGACAGTAAATTCATGTCTACAGTATAGTGGCTTTAATGAAAACAGGGTTTCCTCAGGGGAGAAGCTGTGCTGTAGACCCGATGATGTGATGAGAGGAGATGATTGGCAGAATGCCTGGTCTCTGTTTCGCGCGCGCACACGCACGCGCACACGCACACACACACACACACACACACACACACACACACACACACACAAAGTTAGAATATGGAGATAAGAGGTTTCTTCAGCCCTGGCTGGGACCCTCCCCCTGCTGCCTGCTGGACACAGTCCTGACTTCCATTGCCTCCATCTGCTTATAGAGTATCTTCTGCAAAAGATACAAACAAATTGAAGCTGAGCTGGGTGCATTTGGAAGTGATGACACAAAGAAATGAGCAGGCAAAAATTGGAACGCTATAAAATTGAAGCTGATAAATGGGCACTCACCTGCATGAGATTGAGATGCAGAGACCTGATCCAGAATATAGTAACTTGATATCAAAAACATTTGGTTTTAACCAAAACATTGTAGGCCTATCAACTTTAAAAGCTATGCTTTTGTTGGCAACAAAAGCATAGCTGCGATGCGGTGCGTCACTTTCAAATATGCCTGTCTAGTAGTAAATTGAAGCTGAGCTGGGTGCATTTGGAAGTGATGACACAAAGAAATGAGCAGGCAAAAATGTCTGTCTAGTGTCTAAGTGCAGGACTGCAGCCTGCAGGCTATCAGAAATGACTTGGACAGATGGAAAACACTTTAGTTAAACTTGCAGAGTGACTGATTACTTTACCTGGGTTACTTACATCTTCTGATAGTTGTACTTGAATGCTGACATGACATAATAATCCCATCTAGTGTTTCATTCGCGCGACGGAACGTGACAAAATGGGCTACAGCTGAGCTTTGTTGTGCTGCTTAACTGGATCATTGCATGAACATTCCACAGTTTCAGTAGCCTACAGGTTGCCGGTAGATGGTGTATAGGGAAATGCTGCCATCTAGTGGAGAGGCTGGCGAACCAACCCTCTAGTCTACACAACAGAATCCCCAAGCATAAGCAGTAGGCCTACAGTCCTTTGTTAAATGTATTCATTCAAACGTAAGAGTTAAATGAACACTCACAGGTGGACACTGAGCCAGAGCTCAAGAAAAGACAGCCCAAAGCCATGTAGGCAGCGCAGCAGTGGACAAAGTACTCACATGCTTTACTTAAATGGAAATTTCACTTTCAAGAAATCTACTCAGGCTTATGTGAACACCCCAGACAGTTATTGCGTTGCTCGATTCAGTATTGATATTAATTTAAGCTGCCCCGCCCCCTTCCTATACAA
Source organism: Electrona antarctica (assembly GCF_951216825.1). NCBI lineage: Eukaryota > Metazoa > Chordata > Actinopteri > Myctophiformes > Myctophidae > Electrona > Electrona antarctica. The sequence continues at coordinate 6,649,004 of NC_136804.1, forward strand.
ACCCATTGTAAATTCAAACTCCATTTTAACCATGATAGATTCATCAAAAACACCCATACTTTTTGTGGTGACTGACATTGTCCTTCTAATACGTGAGGGTCGTGTTTTTCATTTATGGTTTTCATTTATTTGTAATAATTGTTTTGTAAAAGAAGCGCCTCCAGCAGGACGGAGGATGCAAAAGAATAATAATAATCAAAAGGATAAAGGGTAAAGGTAAAGGGTTTACTTCTGTGTGGTTCTTGTATATTTAAAAACCTTTGCCAACTTGGTACAACCAAAAGGTCTCTAAGCTTATTTACAAGCTTTGCTATAAACTGTACAACCAAAGGTCTCTTTCTAAAAAGGTCAAGGCTGGAAAAAGAAAGAAAGTTTGAGGGCTTTAGCCACAAAGAAGTAGGCCTACGGGTAAATGGGTTTACTTACAGACTGTACAAACGTTTTCTTTTGAGCGCATCGCTACATTTACAAAGTTAACGTGTATAAACGTCCAGATTTAACCCATTTAGGCCTGACCTCAAAATTAAAAAAATGTCTTCTAAATCCTCCAGTTTTCTGAAATAAATATTTTCACGATTTAAAAAAAATAGCAGACCTACAAGCTCTTGTAGATCTGCTATTTTTCAATAGCTAAATTACAACATAATGTTTAAAACACCAAAAGGGGTTCCCGCCCAAAATGGAGTGCTCACCCCCGGGGCCACGGATGTTACAATTAGCACCCGTGCATCCCGTATTCTTCAATAAAATGCATTTTCTCAAACGGTTAAAATGTATCAGAGTGCAATGCCAATACACCTCCCAACAAAATATTACAATTATTTACAAACGAAGTAAACAAAAAAATAAGACAATAATGCAATCAAATGAAACATCAGGCACACATATCCATCATAAAGCAAAGAGCAAATGTAATCTTTTGTCATCTGTTTATCCCTGTTATGCTTTAGCTATTGAAAAATAGCAGATCTACAAGCTCATAGCACACCACCAAGTGGCGCGCTACGAGCTTGTAGGTCTGCTATTTTTGAAAAATCGAAGAACGACTGACATAGAAACAGCTTTTTCAGAAAACTGTCAGGATGTAGAAGACATTTTTAGAATCTGATCTCAGGTCAAAATGGGTTATAGAACAACATCTTCATTGAGACCTATACAGGTTGTAAACTTTCTAAAGTGTGGATCCAATAGAGCTCTCTCTGGCATAACCTTCATGTCGACATCACCCCCTCTCTGAAGAGCTCTATTCCCTGGAACCTAAGGGAGGAGATAGGATGAGAGTGATTATTAAAGTGACAGGCTACGGGGTAGTTTTCATCTTTTCTTCTGATTGAACTTTTATGTTCAATATAGATTTTATCACATGGACATTTTAACACCTACCTACATACCTACCGTACCACTGAGTGCCCTAACTATACCTACCCTCTGTTCCACCGGAGCCGCCGCACGCCTCCGCACCTAGAAGGGAAAAGAAAGAGAGGAATGTTATTCAGTTATACTGTCTGTGTACCAGTGAGGCGCGGGCCGCACTAAAGACTGTTTGTGAATGCAATAGAGACTAACCGAACTCTCTCGTCCTCTGCAGACCAAGGAAGCACCAGAAGACAAGAATGAGAAATATGCTTTATTTTGTTGCCTCTCTCTGACTAGTTCTTAATAATAATAATGTTCCTTAACTTTGTCTTTGTCAGATAAATCTATCTTTATGGGTCCAATGTCTGTATCTGCCCCAAAAAGCAAGAATTTCAAACCCACAAAATGTAAGACTTTGTCTCTTTCCTTTGGTTATTTGAATATCCATTGAATGATATGCCCCAATGTCTTAACTTATTTTTTTCGTCCACGGACATGGGATAAAACGGATTAGAAAGTAAATACTAAATAATAAACTTCATTCAGTCATTTAAAATGCATCCACCGCAGAGGAGTTGTCATTGGTCAAAACGGGGTCAGAGGGCTGAGCAGAGCCTTCTATAGGCTCTGGGGCTCGGAGGCTTGTCGTGTCAGCTGTCAATCACTCAACTCAATGAAAGCCAATGGAAGCTGTAAAAAAGAAAAATCAGCCCATTTTGACCTATTTTGTTTTTCTTGCAACTATTTGATGCTGCTGCTTTATATTCTACCAGCATATAAGGTATCTTGTCTAAAACATTTTAATAATAATGTCTCATCTTTACTCCGTAAGATAGGTGAAGCCACACTAGCCCATTGATACCAGCCATCCCTGTGACCTTTACAATAAATGCAGTCAGTTGTACTCTTCAGACATTCTCCACGCATTCTCCACAGACATTTACCACTGCACAAGATATTGCCAGGTCCGTATATGGAAAGACAGATATAGAGATTTCCATATAGGCCTATGGCCATAAATACAGACAGAGACAGACAGACACAGAGACGTCCATCCATATATCATATATGGACATCTCTGTATCTGCCGCACAAAAAGGACACAGATGGTTAAAACGAGTGCTATGACAATAGGTACAACGGGTATTGCATAACAGGATGGGGCATGCGTTCCCTATTTTCATTGTTCCAAATCGTTTTGTTTGAGTGGTGTAAACCACTCCTACAACTGGCTTTTTTGTGCAGAAAAAATGAGCATGGTTGCTATGTTCAAAATAATTTCTGACGTAATTAAATCACACCCGGGTTAACTGGATGACCGTAGCAACCATGCTCATTTTTTCCGCACAAAAAAAGCCAGTTGTGAAATCACATCCGGGTGTGATTTCATTACGTCAGACATTACGTCAGACCACAGCTGATCATGCTATATAAAACCTTACACCACTCAGTTCACACGGGTGTGATTTTTTTTTAATATTTAATATTTAAATGTTTTAGGATTTTTCTGCCTTTATTTGTTAGTGTTCAGTAAGATAACAGGAAATGGGGGGAGGGAGATGGGGAGTGACACGCAGCAAAGGTTGTCGAGATTGGTGGTCGAACCTGCGACACGCTGTCAGCAGCCTGGATTAGCAGCGTAGGTGCCGGGACCGCTAGGCCAGCCCAGGCCCATTGTTCCAAACTTACATCATTCCCAAGTAGGCTGGGACCTCTGGTGAATTAAAACCAAGGGGCCAGTGAGGCTATTCAACGTTGAAGCTCTGGGCCCTAGTGGTAGGAGGAGGGACTACAGGCGGACCCGTGTATTCATGACCGGGAAACCCCGTGCAGCTGGGCTTTAACATGTTAGGACCATCACTCCCTACGTCACCCCGGACCTCAAATTTGAGGTCCGGAGGAGGTACTTCCGGCAGTCTTCCGGGTGCTTCAAAACGCCACTGAGCAACTTCCACTGAAATGAATAGCTGGGGGGGCGGAGCTTCGCGCCAGTTCAGTCTCTATCCTTTTATATACTCTGATTAAAACACACCGAAAGGCTAATCAGGAAAAAGTACTCTCTGTGCTTCAGTGATGACATCAGTCACCAGGTAGCCTATATAAGCTTGTGGGAGCACAATATGCATTGCATTTAGCAGGATGCTGCTTTGAGATAGCATAGAGGCCTATAAGAGCATGTCTGTGCAGGACGTATATATATTCAATTTCAAAATACTTTTGAAATTGCTTAGCTATAGACCTTGAGATGGATGAAACACTCTTCCAGTTGAGGTTTACAGCTAAGCAGCTGGAGAGGCTGGCCAAAAAGGCAGAGAAGGACTCGGAGAAAGAACAGGCCAAGGTGAAGAAGGCTCTCCAGCAGAAGAATGTGGACCGTGCCAGAGTTTACGCCGAGAATACCATCCGGAAGAAAAATGACAGCCTTAGTTGGCTGCGCATGGCGTCTCGTGTTAGCGCAGTTGCCTCTAACGTTCAAACTGCCGTCGCCATGAAGGGTATGAAGAGCCTGAAACAAGTGACAAAGGCCCTGGACAAGGCTTTGGGCTCTATGGACCTGCAGAAAGTCTCCACTGTCATGCACAAGTTTGAGACGCAGGTTCAGAACCTCGACGTCCATGCTTCAGTGATGGAGGATTCAATGAGCTCAGCCACCACACTGACCACACCTAAGGACCAAGTGGACGCTTTGATTCAGCAGATAGTGGAGCAGAGTGGCCTGGATGTGATGGACCAGATCACCCGGCTTCCTGTAGTAACAAGCTCACTAGGTGGCCAGACCTCACGCGACCATGAGGAGGAGGATCTGCTGAAGGATGTCTGATTCATGCCGAGGTCCCACTGAAAGTGGTGCAACCACTCCCTTACGGAGTTATGTGTGTGTGTGGGTGGCTGGCTGGCTGGCTGGCTGGCTGGGTGGGTGCCTGCCTGCCTGCCTGCCTGGGTATGAGCACGAAAACAGCATGGTTGTTTTTCACCACCTGTGCGCAACCTAACACACACACAAACACACACGCACATATTAACTGTATGATGATTTTGGGTGTGCCAGTACAGTACAGTACAGTAGAGGGAATCTCACACGGTAACTCTGTCAGTTCTCGACCGTTTCGGATGCGGGGCGGCACGCCGGAACCGGCCTGGCCCCCTGGGCGCGTTCCTGGGGGTCTGCCTTTTTGCTAAAGGGCCAAATTCAAAATGGCGCCATAGTCAAAACTGAACATTTGATCTAGATTACCTAGAATGTATAAGTCAACACAAATAAACTTTTGCCTCCATACCAATACATTTGTCCTATTAAAAAAAATCACACCCATGTGAAGTGAGGGGTGCACTTATCATAGTACATCATCTCATTCCGGCCAATCACAATTTGCGACCTCACCTTTGTCATCGACTTTTGTATTTACACGAACACTCAAAATTGTCCATTCATTGTCAATGGCATTTAATGTTTGTGTATAGGACAAAGCTGACACACCAAAAGCTGGTCATACTGTAGGTGGGGCTAGCGCCCCTCAACAAAGTGAAGCTCACACCGTGTAGCATAGTGACGTGTTGTAATGCGACAGGTCTGCTTTTCTTAGTGTTGTAATGCGACAGGTCTGCTTTTCTTAGTGTTGTAATGCGACAGGTATGCTTTTCTTAGTGTTGTAATGCGACAGGTCTGCTTTTCTTAGTGTTGTAATGCGACAGGTCTGCTTTTCTTAGTGTTGTAATGCGACAGGTCTGCTTTTCTTAGTGTTGTAATGCGACAGGTCTGCTTTTCTTAGTGTTGTGATGCGACAGGTCTGCTTTTCTTAGTGTTGTAATGCGACAGGTCTGCTTTTCTTAGTGTTGTAATGCGACAGGTCTGCTTTTCTTAGTGTTGTAATGCGACAGGTATGCTTTTCTTAGTGTTGTAATGCGACAGGTCTGCTTTTCTTAGTGTTGTAATGCGACAGGTCTGCTTTTCTTAGTGTTGTGATGCGACAGGTCTGCTTTTCTTAGTGTTGTGATGCGACAGGTCTGCTTTTCTTAGTGTTGTGATGCGACAGGTCTGCTTTTCTTAGTGTTGTAATGCGACAGGTCTGCTTTTCTTACATCTTTATGCATCCTTTCCACACTTAACCGTACTGTATGCCAGGGGTTCTCAACCCGTGGGTCGCGACCCCTCGGGGGGTCGCCAAATTATTTTAGGGGGTCCCCAAATTATTAAAAATAAATAAAAATAAAATTACATTTTATTTTCACGATTTTTCAAAAATAGCAGACCTACAAGCTCGTAGCGCGCCACTCGGTGGCGCACTATGAGCTTGTAGATCTGCTATTTTTCAATAGCTAAATTATAACAATGCTTAAAACACCAAAAGGGGTTCCCGCCCAAAATGGTTTAAGGTTATTGTAGCAGTCAATTTATATTGGGGGTCGGGAGGGGGCGGGGCGGGGGTCCCGAGACATTGCCAAAGCATTTCCGGGGGTCCCCGGCCAAAAACGTTGAGAACCCCTGCTGTATGCCATACTTCCTCTGCCACTTATATTGGCTCTAGAGGCACACACATTATGCCATGCTCAGCCAATCACAATGCAGAATGCGTCTAGAATTAGTAGTTATAATAACTATCACCTTTGATAGTTATTGAAAGAAATAAAAATCACACTTGTGTGATTCTTTATATCAGCCATATTATGTCTTACATCATCATTTAGTTCCCTAAACAAACATTAAAGAGACTTGTACTCTACACAAACATTGTAATATCCTCAAAAGTCCATATAGGAGGCTCGCAAACGATTTACGATTGTGCTCAAAACTAAAAATCTCTTAGACGTGGCTGCCGTATGACATAATCTTCAAAAGCCATGCATTCGAGGGGCTAGCACCCCTCAAAAAGCAGCAGTGAAGTATGCAGAGTTACATTAGTAGAAATGATTACTAGAATGATATGCCAGATAGCCTATAGTAACACAGTTGTAACACACTACAAACTAAGTCAATTACAATACGTGTGAATAGTATTTAAACCACAGCTATTGTGTGCAATTGCTTTTCCAAGTTCATATTTTCACTGATTCTATCAACTCACCACTTGGGGGAACCATTATCACACCTCACGGATGGGCTTTGTCATGAGCCAAGGGAATAACTTCAAATGGTAACTGGAAGAGTAGGCACCTGAGAAGGCTGGGCAATTGGCATTGCTTTCCCTAAAAGGTAAGAAAATAAATAATAAACTAGATAAAGTGCCCCTTGGGGCACAGGTCTCCACCAGGGCAGGTCAGGTTCTGGCCTCCTGGTGGCGCTATAATAGGCCAATGTCAAAAGGGTGGCATTTCTTCTTACGCCTTGGATGGCAATTGGATGATTTGAGGCATTTTGTTCCAAAAATGTGTTTTGCAAAAATCCACCTGTTGGTGGCGCAATAACAGGCAAATGTGAAAAGGATGGGATATATTCCTCAGCCTGGTAGGAAAGTCTGTGAAAGATTTCACGTAAATTGCACGCTGCGTTCATGATTAGGCTTTTTGTTAAAAACGGGCCAATCCTGCAAACTGATGTTAGCCAGCTAGGATGGAATCTGAAATATCGGAAAGATTCGTCTTGAACACATGACTATAGAGATACTGTATAACGACTTGCGGGATTTTTGGACAGAATCTGGAGGAGTAATATAAAAAATTTTGTTTTACTAAAGTCGTTCTGGAAAATATGGGGCAGAGGTTCATCGTTGGCATCCAGGGAGTGCGTGTGCAAAATGTAGCATTGACCGGGTTAACGGTGCCGGAGATTAGCTGGTAACAGACGGATGGACGGACGGACGGACGGACAGACACGCGCACACACACACACACGCACACACGGACGGAGTGCAAAGCATACTCTCTCCCCATGCCTTCGGCCTGGTGGAGACAATGACGCACTGTGGATGTTCAAATCATGTATTCTTTTCACATTTTGGAAAAAAATAACCAATTTCACAGGTGCCCACTCTTCCTGTTGGCCTATCACTTGCAATGGGTCTGGTCTACAAGATTTGCTACACCACCAAGATACCCATGTACCTGCCTAAATACTTCCTTAATGTCAACGAAGTCCACACCCAGGCCACAACACCAGAGGGAGTTCAACAAACCATGTGCGGCCTGGGCCGTGGCTTAGCGGTCCAGGCACCTTGGCCGGTAGTCCGAGTCTGGCAGTGTGCCGCGGGTTCGACTCCCAATCCCAACGGCCTTTACTGTATCTCTCTCCCCCATTTCATGTCAGCCTACTGTCTGTCCCTCTATAAAAAACATATAAACCCCCCCCAAAAAAACATGTGCAACCCAGATTCAGCACAAAACAGTAACTACATTAATTTCACTCTTATGCCACCAAAATGTGGAGCGCCCTACCAACAGTCATTAAGACATGCGAATCCCTTGACTCCCTTGACTCTCAAAGGGCACCTACGGATGGCTGCAATTCAAAACTGGCCCACTTAAAATCTGAATCCTCCACCCATCCCTTTTTCCCCTCACTGTATATGTTTTTTTCCCATTTTGAGGGGCCCTCCTACAGCTTTTTGTCACATAAACTCAGTTGTCATCTTACATGATCATGGTGAAAATATGAGTTTTTTGAAACATTGTATCATGCATGGTTAAAAGATAATAACAACATAAGTTGACAAATTAATTCATGAAGACGTATATGAATTATTTATTAGATGATGTACGACGACAAGAACGACCCTCACTTCACACGGGTGTGATTTTCTACCTCCTTTTATGATTATTTCCGTTTTTTGGCAAAGTGTATTTGTACATCTCTAAATGTTTTGATGAATTGAATATGGTGGACTCTATTGTAAACAAGTGTAATGCTGTATGGTGTCGTCCACAGTTAACAGTTTTTGTATTGAGTTGTGCTTGAAATGTACTGTAGGCTAATTATGCAAACTGTTAATAAATACTTCAATCAATCAAAACGTCAAAACTTTAACTAAGAAATTGACATTATGGAAAAAATTTACGTTTGTGTAGTAATAACCATGGGGGCATGGTTATTACTACACAAACGTCCATAATTGTGGTGGTCAATGTGGTGATCACTGCTTTGCAAAAGCAATGGCATCAAATCAACCTAATGTGAACATTCAAGTCTTGTACAGTACAGAATCACCAACCAAGCAGATGGCTTACATGCAGTTTATAATTATAAACCAGGTCCAGGGGTTCTACATCTGGAATCCAAAAGCAACCTGTGGCATTTTGGATTTGATCCATATTTCATCCATATTGAACAGCCACAATATAGGCAGTAAAATCCCGACTCTTAGGGGTCAAGATTATCCCGTCACATAATTTCTTCACTTTTGTACAGTGCACCATGCAGTGTGAACGCACACACGCACGCTATAGGCACGCACACATGCACGCACACATGCACGCAGGGCAGTGGTATTATTATTCAGGAAGACGAATCCCAAGGAACGACTGAGGGAGGGGGAGAAAACAAGGGTCTCTTTTGTCAAAATCAGATAAAAACCTCACAGACCTTTACCTCGAGATGGGGGAAAAAAAGAATTCCGCACACAAGATCAGATAAAAAAAAAGGGAGAAATGGGGGTTGAAAAGAACACCATAAAAACACACAAAGGGCACAAAAGAAAGTTATGGAAACCGACAGGCTGCTGTGTACCTCACAATGGAGCTGGTGAAAGTTTGTCTCTTCTGATCTTCTCCCAGCTGGACGCTGCTTTTTTTTTTCACTTCAAGACCCCCGGCCTCCTCTGATCTGGCATCAGACATTGGGGGAAGACGGAGGGGGGGGAGACGGAGGGAGAGAGGGGGGGGGAGAGAGAGAGAGAGAGAGAGAGAAACCCTTCCGTCAGCCTACCAACTGTCAAAGTACCCCAGGAATCAAACGACACCCCACGCTTTGCCGTGATCAAAGGCTCACAGGTAAAGGCAGCCGACAAGCTGAACACATACAACTGCTGTCTCGAAGGGGGGTGCACATTCTTTTCTGACACTCTTCTTCTGTTCCCAAACTCTAGGCCGACATCTTTCCAGCTAAATAAAGCTTTGCGCCTATCGCAGAGGCGAAGAGGTCGTTTATGAGGAGGCCGCTGCGAGTTGAACCGTCTGTTTCACGAGAATTGTATTATTTTGGTCGAGTTGAACTGACTGCACACGTAAAAAAACGTTTTCTTTTCTTGTCTTGTTTTACACGGCGTGTGTAGTCAAGCCATGGGTGAGCTTTTAGACAGCGCTGCTCATGGGAGCTCAACAGCACCCCACAATAAATGTCTGACCTGACATCGGTGTTCAAGACACGCGTCAGAGTCTGTCAGTGTCAGAACAGCAAAAGGGAGAATGAAGACATAAAGACAGAAAAGCAGAAGGAGCGCACGCACGCACGCACGCACGCACGCACGCACGCACGCACGCACGCACGCACGCACGCACGCACGCACGCACGCACGCACGCTCTCTTCTTGATGTGAGGCCATAATTAATGCCTGGGGGTGTTGGTGTCCAGGCCGGGCCTGCATAAGAGCAGACACTCAAGTCAGGCAGAACCTGACTTGCCCTGGCAAGATTAAACACCTTCTCACCATGGTCTTATGCCTGAGTTGTACTTGGTTGGTTGCGCATCAGAAATAGCCAACAGCCACAATAGAGCGTCGCAGTACCGCCCACCTTTCATGATGACGACAGACCCGGAAAAGAACTCCCGATTAATTTTTCCCACAGACGTTTCAAAAAGTATGTATTTTACCTTTTAAGCCTCGGACAAAGCCAACCCTTGTTGTGACAAATCATGACAATAAACACAATGTTTTGGGGCGATCAAATAAAAGGTCTTTAAATAAATACTTTGTGAAACGTCTATGGGAAAAATGAATGGGGAATTATTTTCCGGGCCTGTCGTCGTCAGGAAAGGGGGCGGGACTGCAACGCTATTTTGGGGTCCATCAACAAATGCCGGCCTTACACCAACCGACCTTTCAATGATTTCACGTCACGTTCAGACAAATCAATATTTATCTTGTCTTGAGAGCTCCGATCATATCATATTATAGTCTTCTTGATGTGAAGTTTAACAACTTCAACCCTTGCATCCCATTTTTTTGTATTATTATTTTGAGGGGCGCTAGCCCCTCCTATATTAGTGTAGATTTCCGTCTTACACATTAAATACACACATTACATTCCCATTGACAATGAATAGAGAATTTACGTCATATGTGTCTGAGCACATGACGTAATATTGCCTTTAACCACCTCGTTCCTAATGTGTCCACAACACTGTCCAGTCCTGGCTGAATGACGCCCCCCCCGGTCCTAGCTCCATTCACAATAGTTCCGCCTTACTTCCCAGCCTATTTTCCAACGGGCTCGGACCAACATCATCATCTACCCTCACACTCGCAGTTCCCGTTCCTAACACCAGTCTGACTCTCAAACTATACTCACCCACTTACTTTAATTAATAGAAAACAATAATTACTGTATCACACATCTCAACATTAATTTGTTTTAGACAACCAAATCCCCACCGCTCCAGATGCTGCACTGAACTCAGCCTCTTACGGCCCACTGAGTCGTGCTGCATCTTATTCGTCCTCCAGTCCGGAGCTAAACCTCCGCATGGTCTTATATAATGCCAGGTCCATAGCACTTAAAACCTTCGCCCTACAAGACTTTTTTTACCTCACACAAACTTGACCTCATGTTTATCACAGAGACTTGGCAGCCTGATGGTGATTTTTCATCCTTTTCCGAACTCCTCCCTTCCGACTGCTCTTTTAGCTCCCCTCGTACCTCGTGGAGGCTTAGCCACAGATCTTAAATCCAATTTACAGTGCCAATTAACTCGTTTTGATATGAGCTTCTCCACTTTCGAGCTGCAGCAATTCCAACTAAATCTGTCCTCTCCAGTGTTCTGTGCGGTGATCTACCGCCCTCCTAAAATCAACGCAGCATTTATCCAGGACTTTGGTGATGTTTTATCAGATATCGTGGTCAAATACGACGTGCACACCTGCTGTCAGTCTAGACCTCTGGTAAAGAGCTTTCTCGACCTCCTTGACTCTTTCCGCCGCCAGTGCACCATCACTTCTGCCACATACGGCTTCCCATTTTCCCCTCATTTTTAATACTTCCACCCTAGGACGACCTTCATCAGGTATCTGATGAAGGTCGTTTAGAATGAAACGTTCGTTTAGAACGAACGAAACGTCACCTGAATAAAACTACTGCTCTATAAGTGAAGAAAGTGTGCGGGACCCTTTTCTTCTCTCTCCATCTAATTTGGAAAGGGTAATTCATGCCTTCATCACTACAAGGTTAGATTACTGCAATTCTCTTTATGTAGGATTGGACCAAACGGCACTTAGGTGTCTGCAGCTGGTGCAGAATGCTGCCGCTCGCCTTCTCACCGGCAAGAAAAAACGTGACCACATTACCCCGGTCGGTCCCATGCCCATTTTGACCTGAGATCAGATTCTAAAAATGTCTTCTACATCCTGACAGTTTTCTGAAAATGCTATGTTTCTATGTCAGTGGTTCTTCGATTTTTCAAAAATAGCAGACCTACAAGCTCGTAGTGCGCCACTCGGTGGCGCGCTATGAGCTTGTAGATCTGCTATTTTTCAATAGCTAAAGCATAACATAATGCTAACACCAAAAGGGGTTCCCGCCCAGAATGGGCAAGTTCTAAAAACCGAACTTGCTATTTGTTTTTAAAGCCCTAAATGGGCTGGCCCCCTTGTACCTGTCAGAACTCATAGACCCGTATGTTCCACTCAGACCCCTCAGGTCAGCTGACAAGCTACTGCTGATTGACCACAAAACCAAATGCAAGCCCAGGCGGTGGCGTAACCGTCTGGGCACCCGACTGGTAATCCAGTCGCAGTGTGCCGCGGGTTCGACTCCCGAGCCCGACACGGCCTTTACTGCATGTCTTCCCCCATCTCTCTCCCGTTTCCTGTCAGCCTACTGTCTGTCCCTTAAAAAAACAATAAAAGGCGTAAGCCGCAAAAAAATATCTTAAAAAAAAAACAAAAAAACAAATGCGAGACGAGAGGTGACCGGGCCTTTGCAGCGGGCGGCCCTAGACTCTGGAACAGCCTACCCTTTCATATTCGCTCTGTTTACCTCATTAGAGGTTACTCACTTCTTCTCTGTGGCCTTCGACAATGCCTTATTATGTAAATTGTATAATGCCTTTAGCTCCTTCTATTTATTCTTATTTTGTCTATCTGTTCCTCCATAGTTTTGCTATGCATTTATGTTACGCTTTGCATTTGTTTTTCTTTTTTCTTTATTTTAACCTATACAGCACATTGGTCGACCATTGGTCATTGTGATACGTGCTATATAAATAAAGTTTGAGTTGAGTTGAGCAAATCGGCTTGAACTTGTAGATCTGCAAAAAAAAATTAAACATTTCAATATGGCTAAGAGTGGACTGAGACAGAAAGATAGGCAGACAGAAATAGAGACAGACAGAAAGACAAGGTACAGTTCACAGTAACAACATGCATAAGACATGACATTTCTGTCATGTTATCTCCAGATTTCAGATGTCAGGGCTGGGCTGGCCAGTTGCATGTGTCTACGGCAGAGACTCTGCCGTTTCCTGACCTGAAAACACAGACACGCACAACCAGGACACTCAAGGGAAAAAAATGCTTTTTACTACGCAGCCACTACTCTGTGGAATGCACTCCCTCCAGCCCTGAAATCCCTAAATTATATTGCAAGATTTAGGAAAGACCTGAAATCATGGCTCCATCTTCTACACACTAACTGGTCATAGTTAGCTTCCGACCCTGGATAGCCCATCTCCCATGCTCTGGACTATTCTCTCAGGGTACCTCTTGTCCTATGTATATAGCTCCCAGCCTTATATATAAGGATTATTTATTATATGTTCCATGGTTGTTTTGTTTGTACAGTATGTTTGTGTATAGTTTCATGTTACAAAGTGGACCACAATGGAAACAAGCAAAGGCTTTTTTGTGTCTAAGTCCATTTGGCGTTTTTTTAAATGATGTCACTTTCTGTAATTTTCTTAAACTGTAAAGTAAAGTATAAAATAAAGTATTCTATCTATCTATCTATGCCATCTTGGCCATGTACGCAAGCAGACTCCTGCTTGCGTACAGGAGTCTGTCTTCCTGTGGACTGGAAACTCATGGTTGTATAAAAGGTGACCAAAGAACGCACTTGTGTTATTTGAGCGTCACTCGTTCACGGGCCCAGTGTCTCAAGAATGTGAAATTAAAAACATTCCGCGGGTATTTGACAGTCAAGCCTCTGTTGTCACTGTTGACCTTCGCCGCAGAATCCTAAATGTGTGTGCGCGTGCGTGTGTGTGTGTGTGTGTGTGTGTGTGTGTGTGTGTCCTTTTTCCCTCACTGTATATGTTTCTTTTCCCTTTTTACCTCCATTATGATGAATTCCTGTTCTGTTCTTTGTCTATATAGAAGTGTCTATTTGTACGTCTCTAAATGTTTTGATGAATTGAACATGGTGGACCCTCTTGTAAACAAGTGTAATGCTTAATTGGGTCGTCCACTCACAGTTAACAGCCTTTGTATTGAGTTTGTGCTTGAAATGTACTGTAATTCTGCAAACTGTTAATAAATATTTCAATCAATCAATCAATCAATCAATGTGTGTGTGTGTGTGTGTGTGTGTGTGTGTGTGTGTGTGTGTGTGTGTGTGTGTGTGTGTGTGTGTGTGTGTGTGTGTGTGTGTGTGTGTGTGTGTGTGCGTGCATGTGCATGTGCATGTGCGTGCATGCGCGTGTGTGCGTGTCTGTGCTTTTATGGGTAATCTATGTGTCGGTTTGACTAGCCAACAATATTTGTAATCATGTGGCAATTACCAGATAAGTACCCGTCTCTGGTTTGGGGGAATTTCCTGATCAAATGTGTCTCAAAGTTACTGGACCCCACTTGGATTCACAGGAATCCAAGTGGGGAATATTTCCAAAACTTTCACACAGTTTGAAAATATTTCAGTAAAAAACTGTCCATCACTGCAGAGATTTTAAAATGCACCACTTCTGCAATGAAACTTATTTGAATATGCCATCGTTTTGATTTGATCGTCAACCGATTATCTGAGGATATCATCCATGTTGTGCCATTCACAGTTATGCAAGAGGATGACTTGCAATCCATGACTGTTTGGTCATACAAGGTCTACAGAGGATAAAGGTTTTCCTTTGCACCCTGCTCTGAGAGAGCATGCAGAAAAAGAGGAAACGGGATTGGTTTAAATTGAGAGCGGCCCTTTCACTGGCCAATGTCTCCCTCCAAAGAATCACTGGCACAAATCGTGAGCAGACCATTAAAAACTACTTGCAGTGAATATTTGTGAAGCTTGGTTGGACATAATTAAAGGCTACAAATAGACCAGCAGAAATATCCCAAACGGACGGCCGTCAGACAACAGGTAATTGAGCATCTGAGTCACCATTGTTTGCCAAGAGCACTGAAATGCACCAGAAATTGAATCCAGGAGGAATGATAGCATTATTGTTCACTGTTGCTTTTAACCAAAACAAAGTAAAAGGACGCCAGTCAAGCCTTCTCAGTCTTGCAAGTCTCATATAAGACAATGATATGAGGTGGGTTTAGCTGTTTTGTAAATGACACTGGTTTGCTAATCCTGATGTCTGTGGTGTCTGACATCTGTGTTTGCCTGATGAGGCACTGACAATTGATGCTGTAAAACTTTTTGATCATTACCATAAGGCATTTACAATCGCAACTGCTTCTCTGACAATTCATGGAATGTTTGTTTTCCGTTTGTTTCTGTTATTGTTGATAGAGTTTCTATGGCGCTGTACATGTTTTTGCCTGCGCCGTGTGCTTTTAGGAACAACTGCATGAACAAATAGCTTTTCAAAATGACCTAAACTCATGTGGCAATTGTTGTTACTTGCGCAAGCAGAGCGTGCAAGTATTGTGGTCGTGCTGGTACGAATGCACGTGTATGCTTGGTAGGTGTTGATGGTGACGTAATTAAGATATGTATCAATGCCGGGTTATAACTGGCTTTTGATGGTGACGTAATAAAGATAGGTTTCAGATTACATACATGTATACATACACAGGGCCGCTTTTTGGGTAGTGCGAATGGTGCCACCGCACAGGGCCTCGCGCATGCGAGGCCTCGCGCTAGGCAGTGTTTATTTTTTATTTTTTAAAGAAACAATAATCGCATCGCAGCCCGTTCCGTCGCAGTTGATTTTTCACCTATTTAAGCCTAAACAGCGGTCGGTTTGGAGCCGCCCCCCACAAGGGGGGCCTCCGACGGCCGCGCGTCACCTCCTCCTCCCAACCGGGGTCACTTATTTATCCCCCCGTGAAGCAACGCCTGGCCGTCCGGTCGTGGGGCCCCCTGTTGTCCCCCTTTGCGCTGTGCAGTGCCGTGCTAGCTTGCGCTGCAGAATTAGAGCAGATCTACAAGCTCACAATGCGTTGCAGCGCGACGCGTTGTGAGCTTGTAGATCGGCTGCGCCACCGCGCAACACAGTCGAATTATACACACAATGGAAACAAAACAAAAACAAGTTGAACACATGTAGGCTAGTTGAGTGCACAACCGCTCCAGCTCACAAACAAAACGACTCGTCACTCGAGTGAAGTGTCATGTAGGACTCTCTCTCTCTCTCTCTCTCTCTCTCTCTCTCTCTCTCTCTCTCTCTCTCTCTCTCTCTCTCTCTCTCTCTCTCTCTCTCTCTCTCTCTCTCTCTCTCTCTCTCTCTCTCTCTCTCTCTCTCTCTCTCTCTCTCTCTCTCTCTCTCTCTCTCTCTCTCTCTCTCTCCCGTCAGTCAGTCAGTCAGTCAGTCAGTCAGTCAGTGTCATGATTTCACCATTTTCTAATTTAATTTTGTTCGATCAAACTGTCTGCAAGCAAATGTGATAGGAAAATCGCACAGGGCCTCACATTTCTCCCAGACGCCTCTGTACATACAGACATTACCTTTAATTCACAGACACTGAAACATATCCTAATTACGTCACCATCGACAGCCAGTTATAACCCGACATTGAAACATATCTGAGATTTGAAAGTTCGTAGCGGTTGACAGTACTTGCGCGCTCTGCTTGCGCACTAGTTGGCCATTTGTGACCAGATTTGACTGAGACTGCACAGAGTGCAGTTCTAGTTATTTAGTTTTTAAAAAAGGGCACGTTTTTCTTTATTATTTGGTCGGCCCAAAAAATGGTGTTTATTGTCATGATTTGTCAGCAGCTGAGGTGGCGTTGTCCGAGGCTTAAAGGTCCCTGCACACAGAGCGTGTTTTTCGGATTTTTTGCAGCGTTCCTCCATCGGTTTTCCGAAAAACGCGTCCAGTGTGCAACCACCTTAAATGTCTTTAAATAAATACTTTTTGAAACATCTATGGGAAAATGAATGGGAAATTCTCTTCCGGGCCACTCGTCGTTCTGAAAGGGGGCGGGACTGCGACGCTCTATATGCTACTGTATTATATTTATACTGTCACACACAGTTTGAGGTCAATCGTTTGGGCAGTTCTAGACATACGGAGGGGACACACTCAGTCGCTCAGTCATGCAGCGATTTCGGTATAGAAGGATAGAAAGACATTTACCAAGTTCTGTTGCAACTTTTAAAGGTTAAGTTGCCAAGTTGGTAGGTTATCCAATATTAAAATAGGGCCGGCTGGTGGGCCAAGCCATCACGCTCAAGTCACTATGACTCGGCAATAAACATATGGGTCCTCATTCACAACGGCGTTTACGCTCATAACGTTACGTAACGTGAGCGGAGCGTGAGCGGACAGGCATTTACGTGGATTTCCACATTACGTGGGAATTCATGAAGTTGAACGTGAACTTGACGGTGACGTTGTTTGGTCGGAAACTCCGCTATAAGCTGCGCCAGCTCTCATGGTCGTGTACTGCTTGCGTAGATTTATTCAGAAGGCTTTAGTCTTCATGCTGACTCAATTAAAAGTCCCCAAACCTCAGATAAAATATGTAGGCATGTGTCAACATTGGTCAGCACATAAAAAAAATGATAGCTTATATAAAAGCCAAGTTTCACTTGTATGCCTAAATGCAAGCATTCTAGAGGCAGGTTAGCCTAGAGTCCCATACAGAAACTGCCCCTGCAAGCCCGACACCTTTTTATTTATTTATTAGGATATTTCTAGCATGCGCGATTGCGCTGCTCACTTGACAGCTTTCTACTCGCAGTGCAACGCGCTGTGAGCTTGTAGATCGGCTCTCGCGGACTCGCGCTGCATGTTAAAAAACAAACTCACAATTATTATAAGAACATACACTTATCTGCATTCTGCACTGTACGAATCCAACGTTGTTTAGTGTAGTAATGCCTGCAGTAGGCCTATTGAAATTGTTTTGTTACGGAGCTCCTTTGAGTCACACTGTCGGTGTGTGTGTGTGTGTGTGTGTGTGTGTGTGTGTGTGTGTGTGTGTGTGGACAGTCCAATCTGGGTGAAATTCACATTGGAAAATGAATATAACGGCGAGCCTGGCCCGGACAGAACAGATTATTTCTATGGTTCACAGACATGCTGGTCTGACAGACAGACAGCAGTCACGAGGGCTAATTAGCCCTATACAAATATAGAAGTCCACATTATTGCATCAGCGCGTGCAATTCGGCCAGTCATAGTTTTAAGCCAGTGCACCTTAATTAATTATAATATGGGGAACTTATAGCTAGGCTGTAGGCTACTACATTGATCTCATCATGAGATCAATCAAGTTTGGTGCCAAATGTCCCGTGAATCATTTTAATATGACGACATCATGAAATGAACCTGCACTTAGATCTGACAAAGAGGAGGCTACCCGCCGTATATGGTTGAAAATGTAAATAGCTATAGGCCTATGCCTACGTGTCCATGATCAGAACAAATCCATTCTCCACATGGCATTCAGACAGATGACAGTGAGATGATATTAATCTATTCCCCGCATGAATCAATGCAGCTCTGATAAAAATATCGGATATATGTTTTACCTCTGCAAAGGTGTGAGTGAGCAATTGTTCAATAGAAAAGAAAAGGCTTTATAATATAATTGCCAAGTATAGGCTAGCTTGCTGCCTTGGTCCCGAACTTAAATAAATAAATGGCCAAGCTGCATTTTATACCGTAAGTCAGCTTGCCATTGCTGTAGCGGTGCGGAGCAGCGTTCACCGTTTTGTAAGCTTGGGAAAATGATTTATATAGTTTAATGGTAGGCTATAGACAATATAAAGAATCACGCACAAATGTAATGGTATATGGATGTAAAAAAAGAGACTGCAGGTGGTGGTCGTCGCTCCGGCGCTTGACATGGTCAGATCATTTTATTTTAATTTCCTGTCCTTTGATGGATTGAGTGTCAGTTTGTACAGTTTGTATGGTCTATAGTGGTATACTTTATACAATGGTGCAAAAACTTGTTTGTGGTCCTGTGGAATTATGAAATTAATAGAGGGCTATATTCATGATATATCTGCACAGCACTGACTGACCGCGGCAGTATAGCCTAATTTCTTTCCAGCAATCATTTTTATTTTAATTTGTGAAACCACTATACTGGAAAATGTCATTATTTTGTTGCATTCCGTCAGGAGGACCTCTATTTCGTTTGAGCTGTAAGGCCTATAGTTCTTTTTTGTTTTTTTTACTGCTGTCTGCTGAGTCATGCTTGACGCCTTTTATGGTGTGAAATGGGGCGTGGATCAATGCAAATGAAGTTATCCGCTGATTTTCCGATCATTTGGCACCCGCTCGCATTCACCTGCGTACCTCACAACATACACCTGCGTACCTGTGGTACACACCGCTCTTTGAATTGCACGGCAAAACAACGTTGCGTGATCGGACGGAATTTCCCGCATCTGTTTACGCTTCCGTTACGCTTCCGTTACACTCGGCGTATTTCTCCTTTGTGAATGAGGACCATGGAGTTCCCAATGCGGCCCAAATATGGAGTGTGTTGTCTAACTTCAATGTAGTGACTGACATCCGGCGCAAACAAATCAGTCAGATCCAGAACAATTACTACCATATATGGAGTTTGGGTTGATATGGCACCGACCGGCCGGTGGACCACAACGACATGAAGGCGACATAGCATAGCAGCAGGTATGCAAAGCGACCAGAACTCATAGGTGTGAGGGCTGCAAAGTGACCAGAAGTCATGTGTGAGGGCTGCAAAGCGACCAGAACTCATGTGTGAGGGCTGCAAAGCGACCAGAACTCATGTGTGAGGGCTGCAAAGCGACCAGAAGTCATGTGTGAGGGTTATGAAGCGACCAGAACTCATAGGTGTGAGGGTTATGAAGCGACCAGAACTCATAGGTGTGAGGGTTATGAAGCGACCAGAACTCATAGGTGTGAGGGTTATGAAGCGACCAGAACTCATCGGTGTGAGGGTTATGAATCGACCAGAACTCATCGGTGTGAGGGTTATGAAGCGACCAGAACTCATCGGTGTGAGGGTTATGAAGCGACCAGAACTCATCGGTGTGAGGGTTATGAAGCGACCAGAACTCATCGGTGTGAGGGTTATGAAGCGACCAGAACTCATCGGTGTGAGGGTTATGAAGTGACCAGAACTCATCGGTGTGAGGGTTGCGAAGCGACCAGAACTCATCGGTGTGAGGGCTGCGAAGCGACCAGAACTCATCGGTGTGAGGGTTGCGAAGCGACCAGAACTCATCGGTGTGAGGGTTATGAAGCGACCAGAACTCATCGGTGTGAGGGTTATGAAGCGACCAGAACTCATCGGTGTGAGGGTTATGAAGCGACCAGAACTCATCGGTGTGAGGGTTATGAAGCGACCAGAACTCATCGGTGTGAGGGTTGCGAAGCGACCAGAACTCATCGGTGTGAGGGTTGCGAAGCGACCAGAACTCATCGGTGTGAGGGTTATGAAGCGACCAGAACTCATCTGTGTGAGGGTTGCGAAGCGACCAGAACTCATCGGTGTGAGGGTTATGAAGAGACCAGAACTCATCGGTGTGAGGGTTATGAAGCGACCAGAACTCATCGGTGTGAGGGTTGCGAAGCGACCAGAACTCATCGGTGTGAGGGTTATGAAGCGACCAGAACTCATCGGTGTGAGGGTTATGAAGCGACCAGAACCTCTATAGTTGTTAATGACAGACATTTGAGTCAGTAGTGCAGTAGGCCTGACCCTGCATGGATCATGTACCAATGCATACCAGGGGGTTTTACACAACTAGTTAGAAAAAGCTGCATGGATTCATACTAATGCTTTCCCTACCCCGCCCCATAATTATTATTTAACTCACTCTTAAAGTGTAATCACAGCGCGTTAGGCCTCCTGGCTCGGATTGATTTGTGGGATGCTTAAAATGCTGGCACATGGTGCCCCTTTTTGAATTGTTTTTGTTTTCATGTGTTTAACCCATTTTGAGCGGGAAACCCTTTTGGTGTTACATACATTATGTTATAATTTAGCTATTGAAAAATAGCAGATCTACAAGCTCATAGCGCGCCACCGAGTGGCGCGCTATGAACTTGTAGGTCTGCTATTTTTGAAAAATCGTTAAAATGTGCCCTCAAATCTTTCAGAAAATTGTCATGATTTAGAAAACTTTTTTTTTTAATTTCGACGTCAGGCCTGAATGGTTTAAAGTGTTTAAGCTCCTCTCATGAGATATTACTTCTCCATTCTTGGTCACCAGATACAATATAGATCAAGAAAAAACGTTACTTCTCTAATTTTGCACGCATGCCACAGCAGTGTTGTTTTGTGTGCTGTTTGAGTGTGCGTCTGTGTTTATATATCTGCAAGCAGTTTGTATGCATCTCTCTGTGTGTGTGTGTGTGTGTGTGTGTGTGTGTGTGTGTGTGTGTGTGTGTGTGTGTGTGTGTGTGTGTGTGTGTGTGTGTGTGTGTGTGTGCACGCGCAGGCCATGGAGAGAGAGAGAGAGATATTCGGGGAAGAGGGGCATCTATAGGGACAGGAAGTGGTTCATGTGCGCCCAGCACCATACCCACGGGATTGTGGCGGAAAAGGGGGGGGGTTTCTGGGGTGTGTGAGGACACGGTGGGGGGGTGTAAAGTCGTCACGGGAATATTTGTCACAATCACAATGACTAAGTGTTAATTTCTCGCTCGAGGCTTGGTCTTGGTCGCAGTGCCCGTCAAAAGAAATCCTTGAAGGCCTAAAATTGATTTATTTCTGGATCAGATAACTTTTTAAGTGTCGCCGGTCAATCGAGCTCGCTTTGCATGTCCGTGCATCAAAGTAGTGGCATTTT
Source organism: Electrona antarctica (assembly GCF_951216825.1). Taxonomy (NCBI): domain Eukaryota; kingdom Metazoa; phylum Chordata; class Actinopteri; order Myctophiformes; family Myctophidae; genus Electrona; species Electrona antarctica. Next base: position 6,670,622 of record NC_136804.1, read on the forward strand.
GAAAGGGTTTTGTATGTAATAATTGAGTACTGCTTGGAGGACTGACTGGAGTGTAATGAGGTGAACAACAGTCACAATGGCTTTTGTCACTGGTTCTCAAAGTCCAAGGGGTCCCCGAGATGGTTCTAGAGGGTCCCCAGAAAAATATATAATACCTGCAGTGTGTTTCTTGGACCTTAGAGTACACTATCCATTAGCATTGAATTTAGTCACAACCTATTATTCCTTTCAATCGGGGAGTTACTTAAACTTACCTTATAGGCTTTAGAAGGCGTTTTTAGAATGGGGCCTCACATGGGTTAAGCCCCTTGGAATAGAAATGGTCTCAGACATATCCACGTATTGTATAAAAGGAAACCTGCTATTCTTATTTCTGAAGGTGTGCGGGTCTCAGCACATCACTGCAGGTTGTCATGGGAACAGGGATGCCATGATAGTGTGGGGTTAGCAGAGATGTGTGCAGTGCCTCAATGTCTGCAGGAGACAGATCTTAACGTAAAGTACAATTACAAAACCTGTTCCGCAGCAGTGATTTGTCCGCAGAACCCCCTTTTGAAAATCTTTGGGGTCCCCATAAGAGAAAGATCTGTCAAGATGTGTCCGTTTATTTTTAAATAGCTGATCTAAGCCCACAAGAAAAAGCGTGTGAGCTTGTAGATCGCCCTTTCTTCTATTACGGGGTCCCTTTTTTGTGAGCTTATAGATTGGCTATTTTTTTTTTTTTTTTTTTTTTTAAAGCTGATAAATAAAATGGGGCTTGTTTAAACTATTCCTCATTTTGCCTGGAACCCCCCCAAAGGACCCCTGGTGGTCCCTGGACCCCACTTTGAGAACCAGTGCCTTAGGGCAGTGGTTCCCAAAGTGGGGTCCGGGGAGTACCTGACCAGGGGGGTCCCCAGCTAAATGACAATTTGGAACCAAATGGACCCTTATGGGTCTGTAACTCAGAGAGTGTACACATGAGAGTTGTACACTCTCAGAGTTAAAATAACATTGATTTTACAAAATAAATTGGGAGTCCCAGAGATAGAAATGCCATTAAATGGGGGTCCGTAGACTAATGCATGTCAAACTGGTGGTCCAAACGGGTTGAGAATCACTGCTAGAGCCGTAAAAATCTTCTCTTATGGGGGTCCCTGGCATATCTTTTCAAATGGGGGTCCGCGGGCTAATTACTGTCAATTTGGGGGTCCTTGACATGGAAAAGTTTGGGAACCACAAAACGTATGCTATAGTGTGCATCATGCTGTTTAAGTGCGGAGTGCATTTCACACAATGCATATTGTGCACACAGCACTAAGACAGTGTTACAATTCGAGGGAGCATTTAAGAATCATGTCTGACTCATAGTATTCAGTCATGGTCAATAATTGCCACATTGTTTGGAAATAGCAAAGTCAGTGCTCAGTCTATGACACATACCACTGCAAACATGTGGAGGTCTGTTGTGGATAGGCCAGAGTTTCAACCAAAACAAATGAATGGATGGATGTATTTTTACCGCCATCTTGTGGCTCATGTGGAAATAGCAAGTGGAACATGAATTGTGATAATGCGAACTAAATGAGGCAGACGCGCGCGCGCACACACACACACACACACACACACACACACACACACACACACACACACACACACACACACACACACACACACACACACACACACACACACACACACACACACACACACACACACACACACACACACACACACACACACACACACACACACACACACACACACACACACACACACACACACACACACACACACACACACACGGCCCCATGGGCTTGAAATAACTTAATTACGCATACTTTAAAATCAAACTAGATTCAATTGTGTATTCTTTCTTGGCAAAAATAATGAACACTGAGATTGTGATGTTTATTTTTAGCTGTTTGTTTTACTAAGTTTAGCCATGTGTCTTGTAGTAAATGCAATATAGCTGTTATGAGCAAATTTTACATTTGACCATCCTAAAATGCAATATAGGCCTAATGTGTGTAAAAAAAAAAGTGTTAATGTAAATACACAATAACACAAATGTAATGCATTACATTTTCCCATTATGTTTTTGACTCAAATGTTTATCATGAGCTTAGAAAAGGTCTGTTTACTGTACAATGCATTAACACAACAAATAACAAATAAGGTCAGGGAGGTTTTCAAAATGATGCTAAATCTTACGTTAAGTTTCATGTCCAAATGCTGAATTTGTACTGTACTATTAGCTCCACTGCAATAATTTGAAAACCGTAGTTACTAGTTACTTTGTAGATTTGGATTATCATCACAAATCATACATCAACCAGTACCACTTCAGCCCTATATACATTTCGGCCATTTGAAAGTGGCCGATCTACACAATCTAAACAACGTGTGCCAATGTGAGCTTGTAGATCTGCTATCTTCTAAAGATGTTATACATTTGAAAACTTGTGAAATGGGATCCTTCCACATATTTCTACTTTTGGGTGGGTGGGTGGTTTGGTGGGAGGTGGAGGAGAGGAGAGTGTTGGCTGGAGCAGTAACCGTCTTAGAAAGATGTAAACGGCGTCTGCTGCTCCGAGGGCCGACTTCAAAGTCAGTCTCCTTGTACCTCCTCCCGGCAGGGGGTCCCAGTTCAGTTCACTGTTCGGGGGCACAGGGGGCAGGCGCGCACACACACACACACACCCTTGACCGATGAAAAGTGAAAGCGAGTGATCGTTCACCTCCACACGGTCTAGCGGCCCTTCCAGCAGACCTGTCCACAGACTGCTGATGTGTTTCCCTTTGAAGTTCACAAAACGCCTGATGATTGAATATGACCAGTGAGACGGACGGTGCAACATGTGTACATTACAGTCAAGGCAACACAGCACACTGTCTGTCTGCACATGAACGCAGGTCTGCACACAGAACACCGCCAGCTCTACATGTAGGCCTTTCTTTCCTTCCTTCCGTGCGTGCGTGCGTGCGTGCGTGCGTGCGTGCGTGCGTGCGTGACTCAGTACTTGCATGGACACTGAATAATCAAAGCTACTTCTTTTATGAAGCACATTTTTATATAAATGGCTACCTTATCCTTATTTTATATTCCAATTGATGTGGCATTGAGTCAATGATTATGATTGGAAAAATATCAGAGGACTCTACTTGCTTTGGAAACGCATGCATGTATGCACGCACATGGCGCATGCACGCACGCACGCACGCACGCACACAAACAGCATGAGAGAGCTTCAAGCGTACATTTACAAAACAAAGTGTGAGAGAGGTGCAATTCTTACTACACACAGTTAAATCCAGGATACAAATTACAAACAGTAGAAATTAAATGAAATTTTCGAAATCCCAAGGTTATGTCTCCTCAGCAACAGGCTTGGCGAGTTACAGTACACAGTCTGTCTCACTGTCCGAAATTAAACTTTCCTGCTGGCTTCAAACATATTCCTTTATGACTTTATGAGATAAGCTGCAGTAATATCATTATAGCTGGAGAGACAGAGTAGTCTGGAGCTCATAGTGTCCAGAAGGACCACATCATATTGATCCAATGCCTCTTGCCATGTGAGCCAAACATTCAGAACAGTAGTGATTAAGGTATAAAGCCTCAATACACAGTCAAATCCAGCGTTTTGATTTAAACAGGCAAGCCCTATTTTTTTAATAGCAAGAAAAAAAAGCTGTTTTATAAGCTCACAACACATTGTGGTGCGATGTGTTGTGAGCTTGTAAATTGTATTTTTGAAAATGTATATAAATCTTTGAACATCATTTTTGTGTGTGGTGTGTGGTGTGGTGTGTGTGTGTGTGTGTGTGTGTGTGTGTGTGTGTTCTTAAACAGGAATTCTACAATAACCGCCTTTTCTCCTTCCCAATTTAGTCCTTATGCCAAATTTATTCCTCCTCACACACATTTCTGTTAATTGTCACTGCTATTGTCACTGCTGTTGCATCCTACGGACTGACTCACCTGCCAGTGAGGAGCCCCCACCGGGAGGACGTATAGAGCCTTCTTCGTCCTATTCCTCCCGCCCAACACTCCCTGCTGACAGGTATCGCCCCAGCCGGTATAGGATTACATGCAGCTGACAATTATCAGCCTCCCTGTCTGGCTTATCCCTCCACCAAACACGGGCCAATATGGGTTCAATGCACACACGCCATTTTGGAAAGAGCGTTAGCCTCGGTCCCAGCCTTACGCATCTGCAAAGAGAAAACCCTGGTCTCAATTAAGGCAGAGAGTGTATCGGTGGATGTGTCGGGCCGGAACATCCGTCAGATGCATTTCCCCCGGATGCCATATTGTTCGACCAATCACAGACTTGTTTAATTCACGGAGAATGTAAACAGATTTGTAAAGCGTCAACGTCATTTCCTTGAGCGGTACTTCCGCCCAAATTATGCTACTTCCACCGATACACTCTTGTGTAGTTCTTGCCCAGCGTGAAAGAACCTGGGGCCCTTCCCTACTTCCTTCACAGGTGTTACCGATGATGATACTAATGAAGGCTCTGTTCCAGAATCCATTCTGGTCAAACAGAGTCAGGGTGTTGCTATTGTGCATGTGCCTCACTGCCACTGGAAACGCTAGCTGCTACACTCAAAGTGTCCTTGAGTGGGTTCCAAATGGCCCGTATGTGTCTGTAACTCTGAGAGTGTAGAAATGGACCCGTAACTCTCAAAGTTACATGGGGGTCCTTGAAATGTAAAAGTTTGAAAACTACTGTACCACTAAATGGAACAGAGCCTTAATTAGTATCATCGGTAACACCTGTGAAGGAAGTAGGGAAGTAGGAAGAGTTATTCTGTGCATACAGCACATTGTGTTCGTCAAGCTCCATGGTGGATTCGAACCCACAACCTGACATTTTGTAACGTACAGTAGGCCTATACCTATTGCAGACTGCATACTATACTGTACAAGTATAGTGTGTGTGTGTGTGTGTCTGCTATTTTCGGATTGCACAACACCACTAAGAATACATCAGGCATAACTCCAACAGTAAGCACTAAACCTCCTGCCAAATCCTACTAACCCAGATCCAAAAATACTTTATTCTGAAGACCAGGAACATTGTAGGTTGTGGGGACATTTGGCCCTGACACAATGGGTTAGTCAATCAAAGGTTTGACACAAAATAAATTGTAATAGTAATTGTTCAAGGTTTTTTTTGTATGATCCTTGGGGCCATCCAAATGGCCATAGCCGTCATCACAAATGTCATCACATTTGGCATCACAAGTGGCTATGGCCGTTTTTAGCCCAAGGAGTATTTTCCGTGCTAAAACCCCCTAGCTTGACATTCTACACATTTCACATGCTACTAAAAAGCATAATTAAAATGTGAACACACACACACACACACACACACACGCACACACACACAATTCTGCATCGCGTGATCTTGGTACATAGAAATTGATTTATTGAAGATCCTGACTTACAAATGTACATCATTATTGTATTGTGCTTTTTGCTTTGGCAATGTAATCGTACTGTATGTTTTCTTAAGCCAATAAAGCCAAATGAATTGAAGTGAAGTGAAGTGAAGTTAAGTGAAGTGAATTCATTAATTAATAAATAACCCCCCCCCCCCCCCCCCCCCCCCAAATAACTGATCTACAAGCCCACAAGTTGTGACCTTATAGATCGGCTATATTTCGAAATCTTCTGAACATTAAGCCATGTGTTCCTGCTTGTCTGTCCAAGCATGGTACAAACAGGATTTAATTGACTCCTTATCACCGACATTGCTGAGCAGCGGCGCTACATAATTGGACAAACTCTGTCCCCTGGACAAGGTGCGATAATCACATTGTGTGATGCTGGAGTGCGGATGGTGTGATGTGCGAGTGGAGGCTGGATCTCCTCGAAGTCTGACCTCTCCATCATTATCCCGGCTCACTGACTCACATCTTTGGCCACAAAGGGAGAAATGATGTACAAACCCAGTGTACCTTGTTCTGGCCACTACGGGAAGCCGAGGGGGACAATAAGAGGGAGCATTAGTGGAGAAAAGAGCAAATAAATAGGTGCTTCAATACATGAAAGCCCAGCGACAAAAAAACCCCACCTAGGACAAGGATGAGAAGGAGAGAGGAAAAGGGAGAAATGGCAAGCTGTGCGTGTGTGCGTGTTTATTTGTATTACTACTATAGCCTATTTTTGAGGGCCAAATGTCTCCAAATGTGTGGTAGAATGAGAAATAGACACACTTTGAGGACAAAGGGCCTTGTACTGTACATCTGCTACTTTGGAACATTTTTTGAAAAATCTTGAAAGTGTGACTGTGTGAGAGATACTGATGTAGAGGCAGCCTCAGGTCTTAATGGGTTAAACTGTTGATGTCCTAACAAGTATAGCAATATGAATTTGTGTGTGTGTGTGTGTGGGGGGGGGGGGGGGGGCTGCGAGGTGCTCAAAGGGAGGCAGGGGAGTGGAGGTGATGAGTGGAGAGCCGTCCGGCACGGTACATCTACACAGGAAGGCTTTTAATGAGCCTGACGGTGCTGTGCGTGCGTGCGTGTCCTCATTTGTGACAAAGACACTTCATTCACATTTCCTGTGTCCTATGGTGTGTGCGTGCGTGCGTGCGTGCGTGCGTGGTGTGTAGCCTACTGTACAGTATGTGATTTGTGCATGTGCACCCTGTGTGTCTACTGTGTGTGCCTGCGCGTATGCGGTGGGAGTAGCCTACTTGCATGTGGGCACGTGCACATATCTCGATTTTGGGGAGGGGACAATGAGTCAACATGGCTGACCACAGGCACTTATTTATTGTTTTATCTGAGAGTGCAGTATATATATACATATATACATCGGTGTAATGGTGCAGCAGCCACCGAGTGACAAAAGCCCACTTGAGGGGCGTTTGTCAACAAAGCCCCCCTTTCGTGTGTAAATTGTCAGTTCGTGGAGATGCCTTGCTCATGGGGCCAACAGAGAAGCCCACAAACCGCAAGACAAAGGCCCGGACTGAATTCACACAGACTGTAGTCTGCTTGTCCCAGACTACATTCCAGCAGGAAGCACAGCTATTATGGACAAAACCCCCCATTTTCTCCACGTCCACAAAACCCTGCTTTCATGCGCGTCCTTCGACGTCATCACTGACACCTTGTCCAGGGGACATAATTTGTCCGGCCAATTATGTAATGCAGCTGCTCAGCAATGTTAGTGATAAGGAGTCAATTAAATCCTGTTTGTACCATGCATGGCTTAATGTTCAGAAGATTTGGAAAATATAGCCGATCTATAAGGTCACAACTTGTGAGCTTGTAGATCCGTTATTTGGGGGGGGTGGGGGTGGGGGGGATATTTATTTATTAATTCAATGGGCTTTATTGGCATGAGAAAACATACGTTTACATTGCCAAAGCAAAAAGCACAATACAATCAAAACAAAAAAAATATTTACATTTGAAAGTCAGAATCTTGCACGTTCACGGAGGATTCGGATGTATAGGCTGTCCAACATGACTTTGCGTTTCTTGGCATGCTTTTTACATTTTCACACCAATACGTGTGTACTTTTACTTAAGTCAAATTTAAATTCCGGACTTCTCCTTGCAGCACTTTGTCCATCACTGACAGCCATGCCATTAACCCATTTTGGACTGAGGTCGATAAAAGAAAAGGCTTCTAAATCCTAATAGTTTTCTGAAAAACCCATGTGTCTATGTCAGTTGTGCTCAACCTTTTTCATGTCAAGGACCCCCAGAATTATCTCTATTGGGCCGCGGACCCCCATCTGAAAATATGTAGTTCCAGGGACCCCCCAGAAGCCAATATTTTAGTTAAAAATGTTCGCTCTGAAATATATATTCAAAGATTTTTGCGCCACATTTTCACATTTTCAAAAATAGCAGACCTACAAGCTTGTAGATCTGCTATTTTTCAATAGCTAAAGTATAACATAATGCTTAGAACACCAAAAGGGGTTCCCGTCCAAAATGGCTTAAAAAAACTTCACCTTTAAATGCCCTGTGGCTTTGCTGTGCACCGTAGTCTGTATCTGACCAGCCACTACCAAAGCTAATCTAATGATGAATATCTAAGATGATGAATTCCAAATAGTCTTAATGGTGTGAGTCACAAATTACATAATACTGTAGGTTTCCTGTGTTTTACAAAGGAAATACTGTGCGGCTGAGTTTTGCCATCATGTTGTAGGTTACTCTCACTTCAATGCTGGGCATTATTGGCTAAATGATAATATTGGGTGGCTGGCAGCAATGTTTTCCCAATCAAATTGACCTTGATTCGGTTTGCGTATAAAGTGATTGTGGGCTTGCACTGAGCCCAGATTGAAAGGCGGTAATCAGGAGCATGACGCTCGCCATTAGCCCAGTCACACTGATGACTGAGATTTCTGTTGGACATATTATATTACAGAGAATATTACTGACAATCAGAGGAAACGTGATGCAGATGGAATGAAGAGACATGCATGGCCGGACATGGGTTCTGTCCACGGATAAAACGCAAAACAAGGGCCTGGGCCGTGGCTCAGCGGTCCAGGCACCTTGGCTGGTAATCCAGTCTGGCAGTGTGCCGCGGGTTCGACTCCCGATCCCGACGGCCTTTACTGCATGTCACCACCCCCCCATCTCTCTCCCCATTTCCTGTCAGCCTACTGTCTGTCCCTCCATAAAAAAATATAAAATAAAGGCGAAAAAAACATTTAAAAACGCAAAAGAAGGTGATTGTCACTGGACTAAATGCAATGCCACTGAGAGTGCCATCATTTTATAATACATTTACTGGAAACTGTCCTGGAATGAATGAATGAATGAATGAATGAATTAATGAATGAATGAATGACATTGAATTATGTTCTTGTCCTTCAAAACCCATTCTCGACAGGATTGCAAAACATCAAAGACATAATCCTACTATACTGTAAATGCGCAAAATGTCTGTTCGTGCGTCTGTATAGTTCACGTATCTTGAGAACAGTCCGACCGACAGACATCAAACGTGACAAACGTGAAACCAACGACCCTGTATATGCAGATCCGGTTGTCCAGCAACGCCAATCTCCCTGTATCACTAAAAGCACATTCATTTTGACACTTAATACTGTCAAAATATGTTTTGATGCAACTCATGGTATAAGTAAGGGATAATATCTGGCTAGGTGGTCATTATCGGGAGATAATTCACCGACAGGGAGTTTAACCACGAGGCGAAGCCGAGGTGGTTACACTCCCAGAACAAAAAAAGTATTCCATAAGTTTGTGCTGGCTGCGTCTGTAGCTGCGGGGCTGAAGCACTGTCGGAAAACAAGGAAGTGAGTTGATCAAATAGAATCCATTTTCGGGTCCTGCTTCGTCTATTTCTCGCTCAAATGTTTTCAAAAACATTTTTAAGAGCAATGTTTAGCTGTAAATGACATTGTGTGTCACTAGTGTGTGTGTGTTTACATGGTTGTCATGTTGGAAACAGCAGTAAATCAAGCGGGGCGCAGCCGCGCAGCTGGTGCTCAGAGGGTTTGATTAGGCATCAGTAATTATCGCCACATAATTCACCGCTGAATTAAGCGATTGACCAATCAGAATCAAGCATTCAACCAAGCCATGTAATAAAGGACAATAAAACACAATGTGAAACTCATTCTCAATTCCACTGATGTCACAATAGTTACAAATGCACTCTTACTCTATAACCTACCCGGTAACGGCCAGTCTCAAGTGACATTTCTTTGCGCGCACGCGCGCACGCACACACGCACGCACGCACACGCACACACACACACACACACACACACACACACACACACACACACACACACACACACACACACACACACACACACACACACACACACACACACACACACACACACACACACACATATATCCATAGAGACAGTCAAATATCACCAACGATTTGATTAGGAAAGAGATTGACATTACAATACTGCAATGCTGGTTAATTTAAGTTCATTAATCATTAGGGTTAACTGCAATGTACATGTATTACTTCCACAGGCAGGGAGGGATTCTTGCAACCCCCCGATGATGTTTCAGTCCTGCTCCAGCCCAGCCGGCCAATGGATGAGCGGTCAGACGGGTGATGGACATGGGTTCTGGCATTCGGAGCCACAGTCACGTCACTGGGCTCAACAATGCCCACCACACCCTTATGGCAGCGGACGTGCTGTCCGCTCTCAGTGTCCGTATGATGAGCTGTACCGCACGGGCCAACGCCCTGTTTGGAGTCATTCCAACACATGGAAGGTAAGGAATCCTCTAATGGTGTATAACAGCTTTGACGTTTAACGTGTTGACACTTGACAGTTTGGTTACTGAATCCCCAATAGACTTGAATAATAATAATAATAATCAGTGATTATTATGCGCGCGAGAGTGTGATTATTAATCACTCGCGCACGCACACACGCACACGCACAAAATAGTGTGCCCCCCCCCCCCGCCCTGCTGGGAGAGCCTAAAATCGCCTATGCCCCGGCTTATCGCTAAACTTCTTTGCCTTTTTTACTATTTCGAAAAACATTTTTGAATAGCTGATATACAGGCTCACAGCGTGTTGATGTAGAGAACAATTGGAATATGTTTTTTTTAAGTAAATAAAGGCAGTTTAGGGATTAGGGGTTTAGCATTGACGAAAAAAGGCGGGCCATCTCTCTCTCTCTCACACTATCTCCTCCAAGTGTAGCCCACCTCTATAGAGCGTCGCAGTCCCGCCCCCTTTCATGACGACGCCAGGCCCAGGAAATAATTCCCAATGCATTTTCCCCATAGACATTTCAAAAAGTATTTATTTAAAGGCCTTTTAAGCGTTGTACGAAGCCAACTCGAATCGTAATTACAAAGAAGAAAAACAACAAAAAAGTGCCGTTTTCTTCTTCTTTCTAATTATTTGTTCGGCCCAAAAAATTGTGTTTGTTGTCATGATTTGTCACAACTCGAGTTGGCTTTGTACGAGGCTTAAAAGGTCTTTAAATAAATACTTTTTGAAATGTCTATGAGGAAAATGAACGGGGAATCATTTCCTGGGCCCTGGTAGGGGGGCGGGACTGCGACGCTCTATAGTTGGCATGGTTATCACTAACTATAGAGCGTCGCAGTCCCGCCCCCCCTACCAGGGCCCAGGAAATGATTCCCGTCATGTTTGTTGTCATGACGGGAATCATTCTAAAAAAAGAATTAGAAAGAAGAAGAAAACGGCAGGTTACAACACTTTTTTGTTGTTTTTCTTCTTTGTAATGTCACTACTATAAATACTGACTGAAAACCCACAGTTTCAGTTTTCCATAATCCAAATGGCTAGAGCAATATTATTCCATGTTCATGTGTATCATCCGCTCTAAATATGAATACTTGCTGATGAACAGAGCTGTCCTCCCCCAAACCTCATGCTCCCATGCAGCACCTGAACAGAATCACTGGCACACTGGTTGTTGTGTGTCCCTCACAGCTGGTGTGGGGGGCCCATTAAAGTATCTGAAAGACACAGTACTTTCCTGTGTGCCCCTACCTACCTACCACTGCGATGATATGAAGGAGCCCTTCAAGGTTTCTCATTGATGACATGCACGTGTTGATCACATTAGATCAGAGCTTCTCCAACATCTTTGGCTCAGGACAAACCTGTAAATAAGGTTTTTAATCCACCGCACCCATGAATTACATTGTTACTTTACGGCAGATTGAAAATATATTTAATTTGTTTTTAATGTTTTTTTTGTGGCTTTCGTCTTTATTTTATATTTTTTATGGAGGGACAGACAGTAGGCTGACAGGAAATGGGGAGAGAGATGGGGGGAAGACATGCAGTAAAGGCCGTCGGGATCGGGAGTCGAACCCGCGGCACACTGCCAGACTGGATTACCAGCCAAGGTGCCTGGACCGCTGAGCCACGGCCCAGGCCTGAAAATAACTTCTTGACGTTAAACCACTTGAACCAGAACTTGAACCCCTATTCTGGGACATTCGTCCAAAATACGTCGCCATGCATTGGGAGCTCGCAGATCGCAGCTTCACTATTTTGGTACAACAAAGTATTGAACAAGAAACATAATTACACGTTCGGCAAGCACAAATGTTTGTACAATGAACGAAGAAGGGGAAATATGGAAGGAAGACACACATGTACGAGCAAAGGAAAAATGAGAATATGAGAAAGAGAGGGATGAACACATTGGAGATCTTCAAGATAGTGATAAAAGTAGAAGGAGGAGGAGGATGGAGAGGGAGACACTGTGACGAGAGTGAGGAGGGGACACTGAACTCGTTTGGCAGTTTGGAGAGAGAGTGAGAGAGTGAGTGAGTGAGTGAGTGAGAGAGAGAGAGTGTGAGTGAGTGAGTGAGTGAGTGGAGAGAGTGGAGAGAGTGGAGAGAGTGGAGAGAGAGCGAGAGAGCGAGAGAGAGAGAGTGAGAGAGTGAGAGAGTGAGAGAGTGAGAGAGTGAGAGAGTGAGAGAGAGAGAGAGAGAGAGAGAGAGAGAGAGAGAGAGAGAGAGAGAGAGAGAGTGAGAGTGAGAGTGAGAGTGAGAGTGAGAGTGAGAGAGAGAGAGAGAGAGAGAGAGAGAGAGAGAGTGAGAGTGAGAGAGAGAGAGAGAGTGAGAGAGAGAGTGAGAGAGTGAGAGAGTGAGAGAGAGAGTGAGAGAGTGAGAGAGTGAGAGAGTGAGAGAGAGAGAGAGAGAGAGCGAGAGAGAGAGAGAGAATAAGCCACAGGGGGTGTATTGTGACTGGGATGGACCACCCATGTGGGTTGGCTGAGTGCCCGGGCTGGCTGAACCATATTAACGAGCCATATCGCCAAAGGAAAAGATTACTATTGTACGTTCGTTTCAAGGCAGGTTATAGGCAGCATGCAGGGCATTGAGCCCTGTGACGTGTGCCCGTAGCGAGGTGCTAGCTGAGCGAGTGCCCGCCGTGTGCCAAACCCAGTAGGGCTGGATGCATGGCCGGTTTGTTGCGTCAAACCATCCCAGGCTAAATGGTAAATGGTGCATTTATATACAGTTGGGTGCCACCGATATTGTCCCTTATCATTTTACCCATTTAGGCCTGACCTCAAAATTTAAAAAAATCCTTCTAAATCCTCCGGTTTTCTGAAATAAATATTTTCACGATTTTTCAAAAATAGCAGACCTACAAGCTCGTAGCGCGCCACTCGGTGGCGCGCTATGAGCTTGTAGATCTGCTATTTTTCAATAGCTAAATTATAACATAATAAAACACCAAAAGGGGTTCCCGCCCAAAATGGGTTAACTGTCCTTTTGCGCAGATCACGCAAACCTCAGCAAAAAGAAAAGGACAATATCGATGGACTCCAACTGTAGCACCTTTATCCAAGGCGCTTTTTACATAGATTGTGCATTACATTCACCCATTCACACACACACATTCATACACCGATGGCGGCGGAAACCATGCAAGGTACCAACCAGCACATCAGGAGCAATTAGGGGTTCAGTGTCTTGCTCAAGGACACTTCGACACTAACTCTGGGGGAGCCCGCGGGTTCGAACTGGCGACCTTGCGGTTACCATCTGGAGACTCTACCCCTGAGCCGCCACCGCCGCCCCAGGCTGGTTTCTGCACTGGTGCTCACCTCAGAAGGCACAAGGAATAATCACATCATGTCCTGTGTGTTAGATAGATTGTTTGTGAGATTTTCATCTCACAAACAAGAGGTTGTACTGTAGATGCTCAAAGTGTCCTTTGCACCTCCCTCACACCCACTTTACTGCAGACCTCAGAATTAGACTCATTTACAAACTACGAATGCCGCTAGCTAATCCGATGAAGCTATCCCTGAATTAAACCAGTGTGTGACCACATGTCCTAAGTTATCCTAACTAGAGAGACTGTACTCAGTAGAGTGCATACCACCTCCGACTGAGTCCGACACTAGTATACAATTATCTAGATTTCCACCTCAGATATGAGCGATTATTAAATTATGATTATGACTTTGATTGTGACCTTGACCTTTGACCCTTTCACTGATAATTCCCACCAAGTCATTTTTTTCCCTTAGAGCCAATAATGTTTTACCCTTTTGTCCCAATTTAGTCATTATCTCATTTCATTTCTCCCACGGCTGTCACTGATATTTTCCCACAAAGATTGACATCCCGTGGTGATACAGTCTTGTATAGAGGTAAGAGGTGCTGGAATCAAGGAAAGAAAAATGTGGACAGGACACGCGTCCCCTAACAAACCTGTATGTGTGCAGTGGTAAACGTCTGTGGAGAATCATGTGTGGAGAATGTCTGAAGAGTGCAAACTGACTGTGAAAAGTGGACTGACCAAGTAATCAAAGGGCAGGTGTGCGGAATAAGGCTGGGGTTGCCATGGCAATCAATTGGCTCATATGGCAGAGCCTGGAAATTGGACAGGTGTGATCAATTGGCTAATTTGGGCCCTGTCCAGAGCCTGGGCAGAGCCTTTTGTGCCGGTTCTGGACAACCGGCTATCCAACCCAACGGACTCAACACCGGGCACTACATGGCACATTTATTGTAAGATGCAGGCTACCCTAGCACAAAATGTCAGCCACCTTGAGAAAGAAATTCCTGCAAAAATATCTCATGAATGAGTTTCACGTGGACCAAACGTTCAGTCGAGTTTAAAAGTTGAACTGATACCTGTATATTGGATTACATCGGTATCAAATATGTGAGCAAATAGCAGGGTGTTTCACAAGTGCCAACTGGATAGCTGACCAGCCAACAACTTTTTACGAGTCTATTTTACGAGTTGCATCTCCTGATTCTAATAGTCAAGTTCCTGTAAGGAGCCTTTCATTCAATAGAGTTGAGCCTACTTCATAAAAATCAACTGTTACTCTGCTACTCTACTCCTGTCAGACATCCAACATGATACCATTTGCCAAGCCAAAAGATGGCATCTTTGTCCGTTCCAATGTCACATTGTGGATGGTGTGAAAAATGCATTACAGGCAAACTACAACCTATGAGAATAGTACTGCCGTAGCAGACAACCCGCAGCACTCCAGGTTCAAACAAAATCCTTATAGGTGCAAGGCTCGAAGATATAAGTAGAGATGAAGAATGCCAGCACTCATTGTATGTCCTTTTGCATGATTTTATTTACCTCTGAGACTGAAAAACGGACGCGTATAGAGACTTCTTATTGATACTGTGTAAGATGATAACGGTTGACACCTGTGTTCAATTACTGTTGATTGTATCTCATACCCATGCATAAATACCACACTTCCTGTTATCTTGTCACAAACGCTGAGGAAGGCCATACAGGCCGAAACGTGTCCGTTTTTCAGTCTCAGAGGTAAATAAAATCATGCAAAAGGACATACAATGAGTGTTGGCATTCTTCATCTCTACAAACTACAACCTATACCTTAACCCATTTAGGCCTGACGTCGAAATAAAAAAAAAACGTTCGCTCTGAAAGAATATATACCTATTCAAAGATTTGTGCCGCATTTTTACGATTTTTCAAAAATAGCAGACCTACAAGTTCATAGCGCGCCACTCGGTGGCGCGCTATGAGCTTGTAGATCTGCTATTTTTCAATAGCTAAAGTATAACAGAATGCTTGAAACACCAAAATGGGTTAACAAGATACTTAGATAATTGTTAATTAATCATACAAGTGTATGTCTGTTGATGTTGTCTGTCTATCCATGATATCTCTTATTGAGCCGGCAAAGTATTGTCAATCATTTTATTTAGTGATTATTTTAAAACAATTCTCAACTTTCATCTATTGTAGCTCACTATGATAAAAAAATCACACCTGCGTGAACTGAGTGGTGCAACTACCCCCCCCCCCCCCCTCTCTCTCTCTCTCTCTCATTAGCAGGCAGCAGTGCAGCACTATCTCTCTCTCTCTGTTTCTGGCACAACAGCGCCACTTTTGGTACTCATTGGTAATGGTGCTCATTAACGTCACACACAAACATAGTCACACACATAGTTGAACGTCACAGACATTGCTGTTCCTTGGAGTGGTTGCACCACTCAAAAAAAAGAGTATACTATAGGAAGCATGTCTTCAGAACATAATGTATCTTGGAATCAGTCTATTTAGTTATGCCTGGCTTTAGACTGGAGCAAGGTGGCTTAACATGAAGGCCCGTTCCTGATCAGGAATGTGCCATGATAAAACGTGCATCCATGTTCATTTTGGCGCATGCTGTCAAGGAACCAGTGAAGAACCTGTATTTGAGTGTGCATACCTGACCGGAGAGAGAGAGAGAGAGAGAGAGCGAGAGCGAGGTTACTAGTCCGGCAGCCGAGGTGGACGGGTGGGAAATTTCGTATATAGTATTTTTTATTGGCCTAAAATATTGTCTATATACATACATTCATGAATCCACTTGCTGACCGGCTGTTAGTATTGGGCAATTGTTTTTACAGGGGTTTCTTGTGACCCTACCATTAACATCCTATGGCAGGCAAAAATGTCTTTCCTTTTGCTTTAAGTAGCATGTGACATGTCAAACTAGGGTTTTTTCATGATTCTGAATCCATTCCAAGCATTAGTTTTGCACAAAAATACACTCCTTGGGCTAAAAACAGCCATAGACATCATGACAAATGTGATGAGGTCAGCACATTTTGGGCACATTTGGGCAAGTGGCTGTGGCTACTGCTGCTGCAGTGTATGATTGCGGCCTTATACCCCAACCAGGACGAAGAGGTAAGTAAGTGTACTCACCCAGTTATTCATTCTTTGATTAAGACTTTGGTTCAGATATTGTCCTCTAGTTTTGTATCCATTTGAATGTTCTGGCAGAAAACGTTTCGTGCCACTTTTACACGAGGAAAAGCTAGACTGGAAATATGAAAACTTCCTTTGGGAACAGTCGATGTTCCCAAAGGAACAAACATATGGTGCACACAATTGACAGGTGTGTTGCGATTGGTGTGGGGTAATTGATCACACTACCTATTTTGTGCTGCACCATACATTTAAGTGCTTCCTAAAGGGAGGTTTTGATATGCTCAGTCCTGAGTCTGACCTGCCCCTCGCCTGAGAGAATGTTGTCCGTGTGCAGCTGGGGGGGGGGGGCAGCGGACTGACCTCATGCTTCCTTCTATGCATGAGGACTCCAAGCTGCTTCTTTTCACCTGACGGGAGAGTTTCCCTGGCACACAGAAAGGCCCTTTCGCCAACCCCGCCTCGGGTATGGGCACTGATGACGCGGAGGAGAGAACGCGCCCACAGCGTCCCCAGCGGGAATCGAACCCAGGACCTTCTAGCTGTGAGGCGACAGCACTACAGACCACCATGCCTCCAATACACATTTTCTGCCAGAACTTTCAAATTAATATGAAACTAGTCCCCAAAAGTTTAAATGCCGACAAGGCCAGTCTGCTAGGTTCACGGATAGGACCGATCTATGGCTGTGTATTTGGAATACATGAAATGATCATAGACATTCTAATCTAGGGCTATTAACTTGTAAACTTAGAATATTCATCTAATATTCAAACATGTATCCACCAAGTAAAACCAACTTACAGTTATAGTTGAATGAATTAAAATATATGTGCATGCTCGTGCTCCGGACAAGTGACTTTTGTGTCCGGACAAGTGCCTCAAAAAGTTAATGTCAAGTCATGTACAGGTGTGTATGTGTGTGTGTGTGTGTGTATATATATATATATATATATATATATATATATATATGAATGAGAGAGAGAGAGAGAGAGAGAGATGATGGTAGGAGGGTACAGAGACAAGTTAAAGTATGGAATGACAGAGAAAGAGAGAGAGAGAGAGAGAGAGAGAGAGAGAGAGTAAGCAAATTATACTGTAAATGGGATTTAGTGGAGGGACATGTGCTTTTGATTGAAGCAAATCTAAAGTTTAAAACATTAAAGGAGACATTCCCCACTGTCACATTTGTGGATGTTTACTCAATTTGTGACATTAACTGTGTGGATTAAAACAACATTTTGATAACACAATGCCCGCTGACAAAACACAAAATGTCTTGTCTTCTGAATATGTCGCTTTGCCTACTATACCCAAAATGCAATACAAAGCCATGGTTCTCAGCAGTACTTGAGGTCATTTTTCCTGGTGGCCCCTATAGGACAGACGGGAGAATAACCATAGTTTTTGAGTGTCAGCGAGACTACATCACACACACCAGGCACTATCCTGGATGTAGCTGAAGTAGCTAGATGTAGCCAAAACACTCCCGAGGCGATCGACAACAACGGGAGGTATGATTAATTCTAACGTGACTATAGGGACCGCGATGGGCCGTCTAAAACATAATCTTTGCTTAGAATTGGACGGAATGATTTAGATCAAGAGTTATTCACATTTGATTCGATTCGATTTTCATCCGCTAAAATGGGGGGGGGACATTTTCGATGACGTCCCAACCGGAAATAACATTGAATGTTGCGCAACAGACGCTCCCAGCTTGTGCAGCGATGCAATCGGTTTTTAATATCAATAAATCTCTGTCCTATTATTAACTCCGTCCTGGGCGATGAGCGTTACTAATTGATAGGACGGAGAAGTCCGTTCTTGCCGCTCGGGGTGTTACTGAGGTGTGCCGTGGCTACATCTGGCCTACATCGCTGTAGGCCCTGTGGCCCACAGGTCAATATCGCAATACTGCAATTTAAACCTTCCAAACACTATATAGTAGCTTAAACACCTTTTTGCAAAAACATAATGACATTTAGAAGATTTAGAACACTTTCCTGGGGTCTTTATGTGTGTAATATGTGGTTTTATAGATATTTTAGATTTTAGCAGGGCTCACTTCCTTCCGGGACTACAATTCCCATAAAGCGGTGCACTGCTGCTCCTTGTGGATAGGGGGAGGCCTGTCTTACTGAGACAACATGTAGTCCAGGAAGTAAGTGAGCCCAGTGTCCAATGACATCATGGACACTACTAAAATGTAAAATATCTAAAGCCACATATTACACACATAAAGACCCCATGCAGGAAAGGGTTCTAAATCTTCTATACGTCATTAACATGTATCTTTTGCAAAAAGGGTGAATTGTCCCTTTAATGACTATAGTATTATTATTTTTAATGTCTAATTTTGTATTTAAGTTCATAAAGTTAACTTAAGTATACCTAAATGTAGCCTATTTGAAATTAAATAAAAAAATTACTATTCAGGATTAAAATTCCACAACAGCAAAAATAGCAGATGTAGCGACACGTTTGGAGCATTTATGTATATAGTACTTTTGTGTGACATAGATTTACGGGGGAAAAAAGTTAAAATATGGAGATAATAAGAGGTTTCTGCCTGACAGTAATACAATGTGGCCCTCTGGTCTGGAGTGAGTGTGGACTGTGGAAATATAATGGCCCTCTCCATCATCAAAGCTGCCCACCTCTGCCCATAGAGTATATAAAAGGATAGACTGATCTGGCGCGAAGCTCCGCCCCCTCCGCTATTCATGTCAGTGGAAGTTGCTCAGTGGCGTTTTGAAGCACCCGGAAGGACCGTCTCAAAACGTCTACTTCCGCATTTGACCACCAAATTTTGGTGGTCAAATGCGGAAGTGCAACCGAGCGCTCAATGTTAAAGCCCAGCTGCCCGGTCATGAATCCACGGGTCCGCCTGTAGTCCCTCCTCTTACCACTAGGGCCCAGTGCTTCAACGTTGGAGTGCCTGACTGGCCCCTTGCCTCTGCCCGAAGCCAATTGTTTTGACCAAAAGACATAAGCAGTGGTGGAAAGTACAATTACTTAAGTACTGTACTTAAGTCCAATTTTGAGGTATTTGTACTTTACTTGAGTATTTCCAATTTCCAGTACTTTTACTTCTACTCCACTACATCTCGGAGCCTAAATTTGTACTTTTACTTCACTACAATTATTTGAAAACTTTAGTTACTAGTTACTAATTACTAGGCGATTTTAATTTTGATTAGGAAACATACATTAACCACTTTAACCCAATACATTTCTGCCATTTGAAAATAGCCGATCTACAAGCTCTCAATGCGTCGCAACGTGACACATTGAGAGCTTGTAGATCGGATATTTCCAATAGATTTTCTACACTTTTTTAACTTTCTGCAATATGAACACTTTTACTTTTAGTACTTTAAGTACATTTTGATGCCGATACTTGTGTACTTTTACTCAAGTAGCCTACACAAGTACATTTTCAAATCCGTACTTTTACTTGTAACGAAGTATTTCTAAATTGCAGTATTGGTACTTTTACTTAAGTAAAACAATTGAGTACTTTTTTCCACCACTGCAGAAGTATAAAAAGATACAAGAACTATGACAAGGGGTCAGCAGGTGGCAACACAGCTTTATTAGGAGAAAGGAGTGCCAGACACCAGGTTTACTAGACAATAAAACAATCTTTGTGTAACTCTCCGCACCTGGATACAACATAAATTGCGTAACCCTCCGCACCTGGACTATACATACAGCGAAATGCACATACACCACATTATTGTCATGTAGACAAAGGGATGTTTAGACAATGCAGGGTGTAAGTGAGACACAATAATCCAAGGGCAAAGCAGAGTGACCATGCCCTGCATGCAGGTGTAGCGATACATGTAGTCATTAACCCGCCAGGTATTACTGAAATTGACTAAGGCTGAGCTCACACCTTTCATGCAATTCTCTGTGCTCGTTGGGTGTTGTGTCATGGCCACCCAGCGGCCCAATGCATTTCCAATGGAGGTCACATGGTTTGACCCAACATTGTGTTGTGTGAGGGGGAGGGGCGCAGTCCAGAGAATTGCATTAACCGTGTGAGTGCACCCTAAGGCCTCACTCAGACCTTTACTGCATTGCTGTATGCTTGTTGGATGAATGTTGTGTAGTGTCATGGCTGCCCCAATGCATTTCCAATGGAGGTCACATGGTTTGACACAACATTGTGTTGTATGAGGGGGAGGGGCGCAGTCGAAACACAGCCGAAAGCCATACAACAGCTTGTAGTCCAAAATGTGGACTACAAACCATGTGACTTCCATTGGAAATGCATTGGGGCGGCCATGACACTACACAACATTCATCCAACAAGCATACAGCAATGCAGTAAAGGTCTGAGTGAGGCCTAAGTGAGACACAATAATCCAAGGGCAAAGCAGAGTGACCATGCCCGGCATGCAGGTGTAGCGATACATGGAGACATTAACCACCAGGTATTACTGAAATTGACTAAGAGTCAATACATTGTGGTATTGCTTCTTAACCCATTCAGGACGGGAACCCCTTTTGATTTTGTTTTTCTTTCCCCCAATATTTGTATTGACATTTTTATAACATTACTTGACATACACTACAAGCACACACACCCACACTCACGCACACAGACATTGCACTTGCACTTGCAAATATAAACTAAATATCTAAATAGGCTAGTAGGCTACAATTCTTTAGTTTTCAGTTCCGTTTCCTTTCCTCTTTGTCACGCCTTGCTCCTCTGCCTTTGAATTTGAGCAGTGACTTAGGTCTAAACCACTGGACTAATATTTGGCTTGACCTTAATGGCATAGCGGATTTACCATTGGGCTAGGGTGGGCTGCAGCCCGGGGGCCCCCGACTGGGGGGGCCCTAAAAAAATATATATATATATATATATATATATATATATATAATTTGAAATTGTAAAGTATTGCAATCCAATTCAAGTGAGATGTATGTTTAGTTATTGCATATTTAGTATTATGGTTAAAACATTGAGAGCTTCTGCTCTGCTGTCTGCACTGCAGACAGTGACGCTGTGTTGTGGGGTAGCTGTGGAAACCCCTGCCAATGTCCACTAGTTGTCTGTCTGTCTGTCTGTCTGTCTGCATGCCTTTCTCTTTTGGGGGGGGCTGGGTACCCCCAAATGACAGTGAAATTTTCCGGCCGCGCGGCTTTGCCGCGCAACCGAAATGCACCGCACAGCCCAGGGGTGCCCTGAAATTCGGGGCCCTTGGGAGGTTAAATCCGGCCCTGCTTAATGGTTATGTGGTTAATTTACAGTATTGCTTAAGTCAAGAAAGGAAGTTGTTGTTACTATTCTTGCCTTGTTTACTAATACTGCAGTCCTTCGGACTTATATATTTTGCCTTGTCTTCCTGTTCTGTTTGGTTTTCTGTTACTCTGTTGGTTTTGTGTATCTTATTTTGTAGTATGGTCCCTAGTGTTTCCTGTCTGCCTAGTTACTGTTCCCTATACCTTGTCTCACCTACCTTGTGATGTGTCAGTGTTTTTGAGTTCACCTGTGTCTAGTTAGTCTTTGTCTATTTATATACCCCAGTTTGTTCAGTTCCTTGTCAGATCGTCATTTCATGTCAGCGTGTTTACTGTGTCCTTATTTTGCCTGCCCCACTTTATGGGAAGGTCCTCTGAACGCACCCTGACACTCTTAGATCAGGGGTTCTCCACCTGGGGGTCGCGACCCCTCGGGGGGTCCGATATAATTTTGGGGGGTCCCCAAATTATTATCATTTTTTTTGCAACTGAATGGCTGGAAAATGGAAATTTTTAGTTCACATAGTACACATAGTGCATGCATAAACTTTCCTTAATGATTATGGTTTCAGTATTTATTTATGATGTATTTTCTCTATTATTAAGGTTATTGTAGCGGTCAATTTGTAGTGGTGGTGGGGAGGGGGCGGGGCTGGGGTCGCAAGACATGGCCACATTTCCAGGGGTCCCCAGGCAAAAACGTTGAGAACCCTCGTCTTAGATAATGGTTTGTATAGCACTCATGTATGTCTCCCAAAGCTGGACAAAATCATTCTGCCTACGCCTAACTATATACTAAGTCTTTCCAGTCCAATACAATTCATTATTCATTTATTTTGCCACATCCTCAATGTTGGAGCGTCTGTATTTTTCCAGCATAGCGCAACAGCTCTCCTTGCTTGAAGAAGTCCAAAGTCCAAGATTTTAGTCTGGTTCACTGTCTGTAGAAAGTTATTTGGATATATAACAAGTATACAGAGTATATCCAAAGAACTTTCTACCTCCCTTTTGGTGCATTTTTAAGCATTATGTTATACTTTAGCTATTGAAAAATAGCAGATCTACAAGCTCATAGAACGGCACTGAGTGCCGCGCTACGAGCTTGTAGATCTGCTATTTGTTTGTAAAATCGTGAAAAGGTGTGCAGATCTTTGAATATATATTCTTTCCCAGTGAATGCTTTTAACTCAAATCTTTGCTTCTGGAGGGTCCCTGGAACAACATATCACGGGGTCCACGGCCAATTACATTATAATTCTAGGGGTTCTTGACATGAAACAGTTTGAGCACCACTGAGTTTTTCAGAAAACTGTCAGGATTTAGAAGGCATTTGTAGAATCGTCCTCAGGCCTAAATGTAGAAAATCTTCCAACACTGTTAAAGGACCACTTCACCACTTTTCAACTTCTCTTCCTATAATTGGTCCTAACTAATGTTCATGATAAAATGCCACCATTTTTTCCTACTCAGTCTGTGTCTCATAGGAAGGCTGTGGGCAGTTCAGAAACCCGTCCACCAGTGACATCATCGATGGTGAATCCAAGCTAATAGAAACGGCAGGCTTTCTTTTCCTGAAAAGTTGCAATGCAAAAGTTGAAGACATCATTCTCACGATAATAAAAATCTAAATATATTTTAAAACAAATCTTGTTTAAAAGAAATATGCCTAATGATGATGTCACTGGTGGACGGGTGTCCGAACTGCCCAAAGCCCTCCTATGAGACACAGACTGAGTAGGAAAAAATGGTGGTGTTTTATCATGAACATTAGTGAGGACCAATTATATGAAGAGATGTTGAAAAGTGGTCCTTTAATATGAGATTCATTGCGTTGGTCTTACGTTTGTGTGCAAATTAAATAGCTTCGTTCAGGGTTGATTTCCATGGAGGTCCTTCGCTGTGACTCCTGTTTGATCTGACAGTGCTGTCCCTCGCTTTAATAGGATTAGATGGAGGATCCTTTTAAACTGCTTTAAGTTCTATTCTGTATGTCCCCCCCCCCCCACACACCGCGCACACACACACACACACACACACACACACACACACACACACACACACACACACACACACACACACACACACACACACACACACACACACACACACACACACACACACACACACACACACACACACACGGGGGGGGGGGGGGGGGTCCCTCTTAATCTTTGACCCCCACCCATACCCCACTCTTTGAACCATCCAACTGTCCTAATTGCTGTGGACAAAAACACACACCACTTCTCAGTTGAACGTATAGCTGTCGGGCGGAAACTTTGTTTGCTCTTATTTCAACATAGTTTTTCTTTTCATAAATGAATGCCATGCTGTGATGAGACGCGTTGAACGCGTTAAGTGAAAGTGGTTAAGTGTTTATGTGGGTTTTAAAAAATAGAGAACCAATGGAAAGTTGTTTTTAACAAGAGCTTGTAACTCAATTATAACTACATGGACCATTATGCAGACCGTGGCCATCTTACCATATAAGTTAATGGCAAGGTGCTAACAAGGTGTAACTTCCCATAGACAGCCCATTCATCCAAACAGAAAAGTCCTATCTGATTGTATTACACAACGTCAAACTCACCAACATTGCAGCTGTACGAAAAGCTTGGATTATTCTCTTTCTACCCTCAAAATCCACTGTTGACATGTTATGAGTTACTTTCTGTCCTTGCAGGTGATTCTTTTTCTAAGTGTTGCAGTTTGCAAGTGCTCGTTAGATATCACTCAACTGCCCATGCGTACCACCCGTCTTGAACAATGCAGGAGGCAGCAGGACATTGCTTTACTGAAAACGAGTGCTTCCAAACTCTGATGGCAAGATGGCCGCGGTCTGCAAATGGTCAATTGGATTAATTGGAACACAGGTTCTTTTCTCCATTGTCTGAAAAGTAACAGTTTTGGACATACAAGGTCTCCAACCAACGGTGACCATATCACTCATAATCCCTACAAGGCTGGAGCTATAGGACCCCTCCTGCAGGCCACCACCACAGCTATTCACAACGCCCAGAGAGAGGGACAGACCTCCGTGAAGGCATGAGGACATTGTGAAGTGTTGGTATGAGACAAACCATGACACTCCTGGGAAGAAACAAAGGCTTTTGGCTAAGATGATAAAACGCAGAGAGAGAGACAGAGAGAGAGAGAGAGATTGCGTGTGTGTGTGTGTGTGTGTGTGCGTGTGCGTGTGTGTGTGTGTTCTGTTGCCTACATTGTAGATGATGTGGCATTTGTGTGAGATACAGTAGGGTGTGATGGTGGTGTTATAATGGTAAAATGGTGCATTTATATACTGTAGCGCCTTTATCCAAGGCGCTTTACAGAGATTGTGCATTACATTCACCCATTCACACACACACATTCATACACCGATGACAGAGGAAACCATGCAAGGCACCAACCTGGACATCGGGAGCAATTAGGGGTTCAGTGTCTTGCTCAAGGACACTTCGACTAACTCTGGGGGAGCCTGGGATCGAACTGGGAACCTTGCGGTTTCCATCCGGTCACTCGACCCCTGAGCCAGGTCGTGCAGGGACACATCATTATTTCCACTGTTGATAGATTGTACTGTACATTTACACTTGTGCTTATATTTATTTATGGAATATACATGATGTCAACCCAGTCAGATAAAGTTCAGATGACTAGGGTCATTTCAGGCCTCTGTCTGTCTGTCTGTCTGTCTCTCTCTCTCTCTCTCTCTGAGGACAATTGGCACTGGTAATTATAGCCTCTTGGCAGCATCTAATCAAGCCTCCTCCCCCGCTATTTATCTACCAATTTACACAGTGCAAATTGTATAACTTGGTACATATAAGTTGGTACATACAACCTATGCCGAGTATGGAAATGCAATGCATGCATCCCAATTAACCTGCATTACAATATAATGCACATATTGCAGTGAGTACAGTCCACACAATTATGACATTATTTTGGTATATTGTTTTACTTCTTTCAATTTAGAGTAGCCAATTATTTTTAGTCGTTATGCCAATTGATACCTCCCCACGCACATTTCTGTGTTGTCACTGCTGTCGTATCACCTGCCACTGAGGAGCCCCCACCAGGAGGACATAGAGCTCCTACTCCTCCCGCCCCAACATAGGTGCCGTCCCCGGCCCGTAGGATTATTACGTGCAGTGACCACTGACACCCTCCCCGCCCGGCTTTCCTCCCCCGAACACGGACCAATTGTGTTCGAATAAGATGCCCGGCAGAGCCGGATGCACCGCGGTGGATTGGAACCCACAACCTCCGTGGTGGGCAATTATAATTTCTATGGATGCATTACTTTGCACACGTCTTACAGCACACAGATGATGGATACAATAGATGTCATGCAAAACCATGACAGTTGGTTTATGGTTAGAACGTAGCAGTTGTGGAAAGTAACATGTACTCAAGTACTATAAGTATACTATACGTTTTTTTTTCCTTGCCACTACTGTTGGAGCAGCCATAAACTACACAGGTTCATCTCGATGTTCTGGGCATCTTTGTAATGTTAGTGTTAGTAAAAAGCAGGTAAAGGAGTAATGTTTGAGCAGACTAACATCAGTCACTCTACCATTCAATGTAGTAGAAGACGTGCAGGTTTACCTACCCCGCACGCTGGCTACGTCAGCTCCGCCTACAGGAAATACGTAAGCTGCGACCATGAGACCCGTTTCTGGATTCGTCTATAGAGTGTCTCAAGTCATTGGAAATAATGGGTTTCAGGGTGTCGTGTTGTGTCTGTAAGCCCCAGGCCATACTACACACCAGCCAGATATTTGCCATCGATATATGCTGCCGCTGACCTTAACACATTTTGAGCGGGAACCCCTTTTGGTGTTTCAAGCATTCAAGTGTTTCTAGCTTTAGCTATTGAAAAATAGCAGATCTACAAGCTCATAGCGCGCCACCGAGTGGCGCGCTACGAGCTTGTAGGTCTGCTATTTTTGAAAAGTCGTGAAAATGTGGTGCAAATCTTTGAATATATATATTTCAGAGCGAACATTTTTAACTAAAATATTTGCTTCTGGGGGGGGGGGGGTCCCTGGAACTACATATTTTGAGATGGGGGTCCGTGGCCCAATAGAGATAATTCTGGGGGTCCTTGACATAAAAAAGGTTGAGCACCACTGACATGGGTTTTTCTCAAAAATTTTAGGATTTAGAAGACTTTTTTTTTTAAACCACCTCAGTCCAAAATGGGTTAAGGCAGATAGAATGACTTGCATTGAATGCAGATGTACATACAGAGGGTTCAGTGCATTGCTCTGGGCGGCGGTGGCCCAGGAGGAGGTACACTGTAGAACGGCTGCTTGGGAATCGTTAAAGGACCACCTCACCACTTTTCAACATCTCTTCATATAATAATTGGTCCTCACTAATGTTCATGATAAAACACCACCATGTTTTTTCCTACTCAGTCTGTGTCTCATAGGAGGGCTTTGGGCAGTTCGGACACCCGTCCACCAGTGACATCATCATTAGGCAGATTTTTTTTTAAACAAGATTTGTTTTAAAATATATTTAGATTTGTAGTATCGTGAGAACGATGGCTTCAACTTTTGCATTGCAACTTTTCAGGAAAAGAAAGCCTGCCGTTTCTATTAGCTTGGATTCACCATTGATGATGTCACTGGTGGACGGGTTTCTGAACTGCCCACAGCCTTCCTATGAGACACAGACTGAGTAGGAAAAAATGGTGGTATTTTATCATGAACACTAGTTAGGACCAATTATAGGAAGAGAAGTTGAAAAGTGGTGAAGTGGTCCTTTAAGGTTGGTTCCTGGTGTACTCCCAGGCTCTTCCTGGCTTAGTGACAAAGTGACCACAAGACACCGCTCCCGATGACAAGTCGGTGCCTGCCTTGCGGGTGTGTGGACACCCCCCGTTACCTCCTGACCTAGCTGACACACCCGCCAACGCTCAGTCTCGTTGTATTTGGCCGAACATTATATATATTTTTAATATGATTATGGCCAAATAATCACGGAATATCACTACACTGAGGGGCACACAGCTGCTGTATACTCCTTATGCTCCAATCTCCTTACAATGGTGTTTAGTGTGTTTTTCATGTCACGCACCCCCTAGATGGCGTTCGCACACCGTCCACAAGGGCTGCACGGTGCACGCACCACAGTTTGGGAACCAAACCAAACATGTCGGCCATTGGAAATAGCCGATCTACAAGCTCGAGCTTGTTTGAAAACTTGACATGGGACATTATGCATATCGAGTACTTTCTACTTTCGACACTTCAATTACATTTTGATACCAATACTTTTTTTTACCTTTACTCAAGTACATTTCAAATTCCAAACTTTTACTCGTACCGGATAATTAGTAGTATTGATACTTTTAAATAAGTAAAACATTTGAGTAGCCTACATATTCCACCACCGCCATCCTCGTGGCTGTTGTTGATGGGGTTGTTTGAGTTGTTGAGGGGCCGACACGGACCAACCATCAGGCCACCCTGCTTCCATGTGCCAGCAGGGCCCAAACTCCTCCACCAAAAGGAACCCTGAGGCAGCCACTGAACCCATGCAGGCATCACCGGGGTCCCTCTTAAACATGGGCCCCTGCATACTCCTTTATGAGATTAATCAAGTCCATGGAGCAGGTGTCTGCCAAAATTCCATTCCTATTTAAACCTCCCGGCCCATACCAGCAACCTAATCCTATTAGGCCTAATTGAGTGAAGTCGGCAGTCTTTTTCAGTTAAACCCAAGTTCAGGCACTAATACGATATGGTGACCAGACTTTGGAGTTTGACCGGGACACTCGTAGTTTGAAGATTGTCCCGAATGAAAAACCTTTACTTAAAAAAAAGAAAAACTCCTAAAACTCCCAGCATGGCATTTAAAATGTGTGTTGACGGTTTAATTTTTTCGGAACTTAAATAGACATTTAACACATCCCTTGCAGTTCATTTTCATCTAAATTGCGCTCAGAAAACAAATGCATGGACATGTAATTAATAAGCGCACGCGCGCGCACACACGCGCACACACACACACACACACACACACACACACACACACACACACACACACACACACACACACACACACACACACACACACACACACACACACACACACACACACACACACACACACACACACACACACACACACACACACACACACACACAACTTATCAATTATTAGTATTATCCATTGATGTTTGATGTGACTGTACAGTATAACTGCCGTGTTAATAATAGTTCACAGAGAAGATTGTGTGCCTCTCTTGCCTGTATTGCCTCTCTAGCCAGCCAGGTGCTGGATGTCAAGGCATCAAGGCAAACTTCAAAGAGGAAGGAGAAACATCCGCACACTTGTTTCTAGAGCTCCACAAGAGACTTACTTTATTAAAGGGATAGTTCAGATTTTTTTAACTTAAGCTGTATGAAATACTTTAATATATTTGTTGCAACTGTATTAATTGATTGCCCGAGTCCCATGGTGGGAGTTCTGCTCTGGTTTTGGTGAAATATTAAGTAGTTCCGGTCATTTTGTGGGGGGCACAGGGGGCCACGCATTAAAAGTAATCCACAAAACTAACTTCATTTGTATTGTTGACCTATTTCTAAAATATTAGTGTAACTTTCGTTAATGTTTTACCCATCACACAGAACTATGTTTTTTGTGTCCATATCACTACGCCCAAAAAATAGTTCCATGTGAAAGAGGGGTCAAAGTTGAACGAAAGTTGCGCTAATATTTTAGAAATACGTCAACAATACAAATTAAGTTAGTTTTGTGGATTAATTTACTTTGACTGCGTGGCCCCAGTGCACCGCACAAAATGACCAGAACTACTTAATATTGACCAAAACCAGAGCAGAACTCCCACCATGGGACTCGGGCAATCAATTAATACAGTTGAAACCACTATATTAATGGCAAGTATTTCATACAGCTTAGGTTAAAAAAATCTGAACTATCCCTTTAAGGCAAAAATGCAACGTTTCGACCCTCTAGGTCTTCATCAGACCTGATGAAGACCTAGAGAGGGTCGAAACGTTGACATTCTATATTTAAGAAGGAGTGGGTTGTCTGTCTGATGCTGGCACAGATTGCTTTCTCAGATTATAAACAGCAGAGAAGGGAGAGGGGACAATGATGTACTGGCTCATGACCACGCTTTGAACTTCACCTGGGCAAAATTAAAGCATCTGCGCATAGCCTACAATGCACTTAAGAGACAAACAGACATTGGATTAAGCCCTATTAAGCTCAATAAATGCATAACAGGATGTTCAGTGTTTCCAAGAATTGTAGTCCAGGTTCTTGCTAGCACTGACTCGGAGAGTTTTGCATGTGTTATTAGCGCTCGGTGGCCAAGCATTATGGCTAGACAGTTCAATGAGTACAAGTGAAAGGAGAACCGTGGCCTGCGCTCCTCCACTGCTAGCTTAGTTTGGTTTGACATTGTGTCTAATGCTGAATGCCCTTCCTTTAGGTCTGACCTACTTCACGTGTCAGCGTGTCCACAGAAGTGCATGGATCGAGGCTGAATCGCGTTTTCCTCTGCTTTCGATATTGGCTGTGAAAAAGTCCAAATACGTGCCTTTGGACAAATTGTGTTGATGACATAACAGTGTGTGTGTGCGCGCGCGTGTGTGTGCGTGCACGTGTCTTTTTCAACGAGTACCACAGACGAAAAACAGTCTAAGTCCAAATTTCATTCTGACCCCTCCACGAAAAGGCCTCGTTGTCCTGAACCCTTATCTATCATTTATACATTATGGATCAATAGTGTGGACTTAGACTGTTATTCGTCTGTGGCATTCTCGTAAAGGTAGTTGTGAGCTTCTAGATGGGGGCTCTTCTTGCTATTGTGACACGGCGCCGTCCAAAGTGTAAAAAGACAAAGTAGGACTATACCACATGAACTTCTTTCAGCGAATTTCTTTCAGCGAAATTTGCAGATCTACAGTACACAACAAGCCCACAATGGGCTCGTATAGCTTTAGGTGTAGAGGGACAAAAAAGGAATGGACCAAGTTCAGACCCCTTTCAATATAGGGTTTAAGTGGTTAAGTTGTAAAGCATGTGTTTCTCAAAGTGGGGTCTGGGAAAGCCCAGGGGTCCTTGAGAGGATTCCAGGGTGTCCCCAGCTAAAGTAATTAATATGGCATCAAACTATCGGTTTAACCACTTACTGTACATCCATGGGCCCGGATTAACAATGGAATTTAGCAGCTTGCAGGGCCCTGTGCGAGACTATTTCAAATAGGTACAGCTGTTGCTTCCATCTAAACCATATTCATAGTCACCGATTTCAATGTAACGCAACACAGAAACCCCAGCTATTGTTTTTGATCGTCCAACAGTTTCTTAACCACTCGGTCGGAGGTGACTCAAAAATAGCAGATACAGTTCAGTAGCATAGTCACCTTGTTATTTATCTCTGTACCTATTACCTGCAAACAACATAACTCAGATCTTATGTTGTACTTACTTTAAATCTGTCATATTACCCAAGGAATATGATCTGTGATCATGAATATTACTTTGTCTACCTGATCCTGGGATATCTTTCAGTGAAAATCTCAATAAAAATATTTATAAAAAAATAGCAGATACAGTTGGAGGCCATCGATATTGTCCTTTTCTTTTTGCTGAGGTTTGCGTGATCTGCGGAAAAGGACAGTTAACCCATTTTGGGCGGGAACCCCTTTTGGTGTTTTAAACATTATAATTTAGCTATTGAAAAATAGCAGATCTACAAGCTCATAGCGCGCCACCGAGTGGCGCGCTACGAGCTTTGTAGGTCTGCTATTTTTGAAAAATCGTGAAAATATTTATTTCAGAAAACTGGAGGATTTAGAAGGATTTTTTAAAATTTTGAGGTCAGGCCTAAATGGGTCAAATGATAAGGGACAATATCGGTGGCACCCAACTGTACAGCGTTGGGGAGCAGCCTTATAACTCTATGGGAGCAGTGTTGAGATAGTGCATGGTGCGCTCAAATTCACTGGGCGCGCAAACGCAAAAAGCGATTGTGTTACGTGCACGCAAATCACAGGGGCCTTTTGATTTGGTGTAATGTTTCAGTGGTCACAAAGCTCACCCTTTTGGCACCATTATCTGTGAAATGGGGCGCATTCCTTCACATTAGGTCAACGGCAGCCCCCATGAGGCTGTCACACACACACACATTTAAATTGAATTGAAATGTGTACAAATTGTACATTCAATTTTAAATGTACAGATTTAAAATGTACAGAATTATAATCAACATATGCACATGAACCTACTGTATTCACAGACAACACACACCCACCCACACCCACCCACGTGCGCACACACACATTTCAATTGAATTGAAATGTATACAAATTGTACATTCAATTTTAAATGTACAGATTTAAAATGTACAGAATTATAATCAACATATGCACATGAACCTACTGTATTCACAGACAACACACACCCACCCACACCCACCCACGTGCGCACACACACATTTCAATTGAATTGAAATGTATACAAATTGTACATTCAATTTAAAATGTACAGATTTAAAATGTACAGAATTATAATCAACATATGCACATGAACCTATTCACAGACAACACACGCACGCACACACCCACCCACGTACGCGCGCACACACCCACTCACGTACGCGCGCGCGCACGCACGCACGCACGCACGCACGCACGCACGCACGCACAGCCTCCAGGCTAAGTAGGCCACAGAGTGGGACACAGCGATTAGCTGGTGGCGTCTGAGAGACAGACGTGGCCCGAGGCCTTGACCTCTGAGGAGCAGAGCTGCCAGAGGTGTGACATTGGACTCTCTTTGAAGGGACTCACACACACAAGAGGACTTCAGGGTGATCTCAAGGCACAGATATATAGGCTCAGAAGAATGTGTGATTTCTACACCCCCCCCCCCCCTATCTATTCCTATTTTTTTCCCCTTTTTTCGTGTTGTCTCTTCCCTCATGTACTGTATATGGTAAATAATTGCACACCCTCTCTTACACCTGTAAACTTTATAGTCACAACGAACGTAAACCCCATATGCTTGAGCGGAATCCCTCCAGGCTCTATGCTTGTGTTTTTCTGTTTTCTGTTATTGTGGCGAAGGCTGACAATATAGCCTTGTAAGCTTGTCGTTGGGCTATTTTCACCCTAAAAATATGCTTATGCTGATCCAAAAGTTAAATGACTCATTATGCAGAACAGAATTAATGTCCAATTTCAAGTTTTCAAATGGATAGAAATCTCTTGAAAATAGCAGATCTACAAGCTCAAAACACGTCGCTTTGCGACGCATTGTGAGTTTGTAGATTGGCAATTTTCAAATAGCCAAAGTATGTATATAGGGCTGGAGTGGTTAATGGATTGTATTTGTTGTAATAATAATCAAAAACTGTAAACGTTATAGTCGCAACGAACCGGGTCGCAGTGGCAGACAGTGTTGATACAGTGGCACCTTTTCTTTGGCATAAGTATACTGAATAAAGTACAGTATAGTGACCAGACATCCTGGTTTTGCCCGGGATTGCCCCAGTTTCAAGCTGGGTGTCCCGAGTCTACCACAAAATACCTACAGAATTTGTTTGACGGGCCTGACTTGGAAAAGTCCTTTAGAGGATCTGCACAGTGCCTTAAGAGCTTAACTCCAAAAAAAAAACCAACAGCAATCGGAGAGCTAATTGTGTTAATCCCAATGTTTACATCTCCAGATTACAGCTGTGCTGTGGACTCCTATACACTGCAGTGAAGAGTACTAGTAATGTAACTGTGGACTCCTATACACTGCAGTGAAGAGTACTAGTAATGTAACTGTGGACTCCTACACTGCAGTGAAGAGTACTAGTAATGTAACTGTGCTGTGGACTCCTATACACTGCAGTGAAGAGTACTAGTAATGTAACTGTGCTGTGGACTCCTATACACTGCAGTGAAGAGTACTAGTAATGTAACTGTGGACTCCTACACTGCAGTGAAGAGTACTAGTAATGTAACTGTGGACTCCTACACTGCAGTGAAGAGTACTAGTAATGTAACTGTGCTGTGGACTCCTATACACTGCAGTGAAGAGTACTAGTAATGTAACTGTGCTGTGGACTCCTATACACTGCAGTGAAGAGTACTAGTAATGTAACTGTGCTGTGGACTCCTATACACTGCAGTGAAGAGTACTAGTAATGTAACTGCAGGAGTTTGTATGTACAAGCTCAAAACACGTCGCTTTGCGACGCATTGTGAGTTTGTAGATTGGCAATTTTTTTTCAAATAGCCAAAGTATGTATATAGGGCTGGAGTGGTTAATGGATTGTTTTTTTGTAATAATAATCAAAATCAACAAAGTAACTAAGTAAAGTTTTCAAATTATTGTAGCCGAGTAAAAATATTGCCTCACGGATGTAGTGGGTAAAACTGAAAATGGAACAGGCTCTCTCTCTCTGTCTTCTATCTGGCGCACGCACGCACACATGCACACACACACACACGCACACACACAGTCTCTCTCTCTCTCTCTCTCTCTCTATTTCTCTCTAAATCTAATCTCCCACTAATAGGAGTTCCTCCTTCTTAAGGCCATAAACATCACCCCCTTTAAAATCGTGCCATGCCGGAATTCACTGTACCTAACTCAGCTATTAGAGATAAGCATCTCACTGCGAGGACGGTACAGTGATGCCACTGAAGCCATCTTATCTGCATCCCAAACTTACTCAAGCATTTCCAATGGCCCGTTAAACATGGCTGAAGCTGTGAAAGGAGGCCGGCCCAGGTGTGAGACCAATTGTGGGAACTATATGGGGAGGGTGGTCGTGTCGTTGTCAGCATGAACAACAGTAGATCTGCTATTTTAGCTAGATTTGTTTTATTTTTTTATTTTTTTACATGAACAATAATGTCATGCAAAGCAGCGTTGATTTTGGCAGCAAATTTTGATTTTATATTATTTTTGAGTGGTGTAAACCACTCCTACAACTGGCTTTGTTAGTCTGTGCAGAAAAAATGAGCATGGTTGCTATGTTCACCCTGTTCACCCGGGTGTGATTTAATTACGTCAGACATGATTTAATTACGTCAGACAGGCTATATAATACCTTACACCAGTCAGTTCACACGGGTGTGATTTTTTTTTATGATTCATAGTCTTTTGAATAAAATGTAATTTAGTTTGTGTCATATTTTAGTCATCTGAAATACTTTAGTGTTAGTCTAGTTTTATAGTCGTCTAAATGTCTAAATCTACAGTTTTTTGCCGACAAAAATGCATTTTATTTTTGGTGGCATTGATACCGTCGTAATTGCTGATTGTACACTTGCTGAAAATAGCCGATCTACAAGCTCACAACGCGCCGCTAAATCTGACATGAGTGAATCATGAATGGCTCCAAAACCAGTTATCCTCCATGTGAAGAATGTGACCGCTCACTCTTCACTGGCAGGACTCACTGCTGAGCGGTAATGAAGTAATTAACCCATTTAGACCTGAGGACGCATGTGTGTCATATTATAGCTTTAAACCCATTTTGGGCGGGAACCCCTTTTGGTGTTTTAACTAAGCATTATGTTATACTTTAGCTATTGAAAAATAGCAGATCTACAAGCTCATAGCGCGCCACCGAGTGGCGCGCTATGAACTTGTAGGTCTGCTATTTTTGAAAAATCGTAAAAATGCGGCACAAATCTTTGAATATATATTCTTTCAGAGCGAACTTTTCTTTTTTTTTTTCCAACGTCAGGCCTGAATGGGTTAAACATGTTAAGGCCTTTGCATGCAAACGGGTTACATTTTATTTCCTTCTTATTCCGTCGCCGTTTCCTCCCATTCTCTCTCAATTCCCTCATGTCTGCTGCAAACCCTCCACCCCCCCCCCCCCCCCCCCCCCACCGTTGGCCTGGGAAAGGGTGTAGAGACATCTCTTTCCACCCGACAGTTTCAACCAAGAGAGCGCAATATAGTGTGGAAGTTCACGCTATAGTTCATGAATTCATGATAGGTGACAAGAACTAAAGAGAATCTCTCCAAACTGTACTTTTTGCATATGAGACAAGTATACTTTGTTCATCCTTCAACGGTATATATGGAGATACTGGATGATCGGCTGTTGCCTCCATGACACACACCAGGATTTAACAAGCAGGAAAATGCATATGGCTGGGTGGTGGCGGGAACCTATATATAATATAAAACCCATAAATAATTTTAAGACTGATTTTCTATCAGTGTACGACGGTATAGGTGGGTGTCTTGGATCATGGGTTCAAATGTTCCAATACGCCCTCGGACAGCAGCGCGTGGCATGCTTGTGTCAATGGCAGTGGTGCAAAGTAACTAAGTACATTTACTCAAGTACTGTACTTTAAGTAATAATTGTAGTAAAAGTAAAATGTTTGGCTCTGAGTCTATTTAATGATTTGATGATTTAATGATTCAAGATTGTTAAAATTTGATTGAAGGGTTGACTGAATTTGTGATGAATTAGTTTGTGAGGTGTAAATAACTGTGTCGTCTGCATAAAATTGAACATTACAGCCAGAGAGAGTTGAGGGAAGGTCATTGATGAATATAGTAAACAAGAGTGGGCCCAAGGTAGAGCCTTGCGGCACACCTCGTTCTTGTACTACCAGGTCTGATTTGCTGCCCTGAATAACAACACATTGTTTTCTGTTATGGATTAGGCTACAAACCCCTCCAAATTGACACATTAGGTTCATTAGGTTAGGTTAGATTCATGGGGCCATTTTGGTTCCTAACTATCATAGCTGGGGACCCCCTGGTACTTCCTCAAGGACCCCTGGGCGTCCCCGGACCCCACTTTGAGAACCACTGCCATAAAGCATTATAGTTTTTATTTTTCCTTTTCTTTTTCAGATTGACTCCATGCACAATTGATTGCGATTGATTCTTATTTCCCTTCTCTGTCACTTTCAACCTGGTGTCCTTATTTTTGGCATGCTGGGCAAAAAAATAAAAAATAAAGAGAAAAACTTTCTTTAGGCCTACTTCCTCCCCCCTCTAAAATAGCAGAGCTCACAACGTGTGGTATTTGCGACACACGAGTGTAGATGTGCTATTTTCACAATTTTTTACTTTAAAAAATGTTGTTGAGTCTGGCGTGAACAACAAATGATATGTGCGGTGATGGTGTATGTGGAATGCATGTAGCTATAAGCCTCCCGAACTATGTCAAAGGGCAGAGCTGTTGAGTAAAAACGATGGACAATTGTGTAAAGAGGTCGTTCGGGGTCATTCACCCCATTCACCCCACTATATTGTACTTTTGACTCCACTATACACTAGTTACGAAGGAACCAATTAAGGCCTATTTCAAATAGCAGATCTACAAGCTCACAACACTTTATTCAGTATTATTGATATTTTGGGGGAAATGCCTGGACAAGCTTTGAATTCGTTTTTTTTTTTTAAATGTCTTGTATATTAATACAGCAAGTACTATTGCACTTCTGTATACTTTGACGCACTGTTTGGGGCCTCAGAATACCTCAACAGGCATCATGTGTCTGCCTGGGCTTCAGGACAGAGACGGTCTTAACCCATTTAGGATTGAGACCAGATTCTACAAATTGTGTTCTAAATTCCTGACAGTTTTCTGAAAAACCTATAGGTTTGTATGTGGTTCTGAAACTATTTCATGTCAAGGACTCCCAGAATTATATGTATGTGGCCGGCGACCACCATCTGAAAATATGTTGTTCCAAGGACCCACCCCCCAGAGTTAAGGACGTTCACTCTGAAAGAATATAATATTCAAATATTTGCGCCTCATGCAAGATTTTTCAAAAAGATTGCAGATCTACAAGCTACGAGCTTGTAGATCTGCTATTTTTCAATAGCTAAAAGCATAACATAATGCTTACAACACCAAAAAGGGGGTTCCCGTCCTGACTGGCTTAACTGTCCTGGTCCGCCTCAAACAGACGTTGGCCAAGACGCTAAGTAAGAGACAGAGAGCCAAAGAGAGCTGGGAGAAAGGAAGCCACAGAGAAACGAGAGGCAGAACAAGCACACGTCCTGTGCAGACCAACAGCACCTGTGTGGCAAAAAGATGGCGGCTAACGAAGTTAGGCAGTGCAGCGTCGCTATTCTGGGCATCTCATAATAGGTGAATGTGTGGCGGAACATTCAGCCAAAGTAAGCTATAACAGATCTACAAGCTTGTAGAAAGAAAGAAAGAAAGAAAGAAATTCAAAATTGTCACTCATTTGTAGGCACAAACAGTGAAATCGCGCTGAGGGCAAGGTCGTGCTGAAACTACAGGTCTGGGAATTTTTGGACCTTTTTTGGGTAGTATAGGGCGAAAAGGTGTGCTAATTAGTAAACTCGGGCCGGCCCAGTTACGGCCTTGTCTTACATTTTCGGGCCTGTTGAAAACTTGAATTATTGCCGGCTGCCGGGCACGGCTGCACTAATAACTTTGGGGTGGTCCCGTCTAGACTATGAATGGACAGGTATCAGTCAAAAGGGAGACATCGAAGAGGAAGGACAGGTGGGGAGGGTCAACATCTGATCTCATCTGACTGATGATCCAGTCCTCTCCATGTAGCCTATGGCTATCCAGGGTTTGATCAGCGTCGTGATTTTCATATATGGAGACGGCCATATATGGAGTGTGTCACGAGGCGCGACGGACTGACGGACATATGGTGGTGTGACGTGTCACGAGGCGTGAAGGACTGACTGACAGGTTTTGCAGGTTTTAATCTGCAACCTATGGTCGCAGAGCTCTTGCTCTGCTGTATCCATGGACTGAACGATGCTTGCCAACTTTCCCCAAGTAGTTTTCTTTACATTGTCATGGATTACACCCCGACAGTAAATACACAAACACTGCTTTCTCACCCTGGCTCAACCACTGCCAAACAGACAGCGTGTGACGCTGGTCAGTTGCCAGTCGTCTACACTGTACGGCTGAAATTCAAGCCGTTTGGCGGAGACATGATTAAAACGAAATGTGTCAGGAATTTTGCGTATTTTATGGACCGAGATATATTTACAGCCTTGGACTGTTGGTGATACAGTAGCTTATTTCATAGCTTTAACTCAATTGTAGTTGTTATTGAACTCAACAGCTGTGAGTGACTATCTGGGGCACATGCTAGCACACATCTCATGGCTCGTCTGCAGCATCCACTATGTCCAAACATTTGCTATATAAAACATGCTGCACTGGATGCCATGGTTATGTAACATTTGATAAACTGAGTTGAATACATAAAAAAATAAAAAAAATGAAATGATTTGGGATAACCTGACTTCGCCAGATTGCGGCAGTATTGAGTTCACCAGTTCCCTCCTCCTGCCTGCATCTGGGATCTCTCAAGCAGAAACGATGAACCCGGAAGCAGCGGGACAAACATTTGATATCTCTATAATAATTTCGAGTTGTAGTCCTTGTTAGGTTGTGTTTACATTTGCGCTGTGGCAGCGCTTCAATATGTCATAAGTCTCGCGTTGATCCCGCCTCTAGCGGCCTCGTACAGCCGCATATCGCTCCGGCCAGAATTGGACCGGAGTACATCATCTCTGCCTGAGAGTTCCCAGACTCTCCCTGCTGGCAGAACGCAAATGTTGTCCAGTGGTTTCACCAGGCTAGATTTGGGAGAGAAAAACGTAAAAAAACCTCACTGTGTATTCTAGGAAAAGTATTAAAATATGTTAGACCAAATACATCAATATTATGATAGTAATCAAATAATAATAGCATAAATCAATTTCACAAAGTGTTGCATCGGGCCGTGAACATTGTATGAACATTTAGAAAATGTATATGAACCTTTTTGAAAGTATAACATAGGGCTTAAATGGATATTTCACACAGTTTTTAAGTTGCTCGATTCAATATTTAGATATTTGATATTCATTTTAGCTGTAGTCCCGTACCCTTCCTATACAAACACATTGTAACTTCAACCTCCATTTTAACCCATTTTGACCTGAGATCAGATTCTAAAAATGTCTTCTACATCCTGACAGTTTTCTGAAAAGGCTATGTTTCTATGTCAGTCGTTCTTTGATTTTTCAAAAATAGCAGACCTACAAGCTCATAGCGCGCCACTCGGTGGCGCGCTATGAGCTTGTAGATCTGCTATTTTTCAATAGCTAAAGCATAACATAATGCTAACACCAAAAGGGGATCCCGCCCAAAATGGGTTAACCATGTTAGATGCATCGAATACACCAGACCTCACG
This sequence comes from Electrona antarctica, assembly GCF_951216825.1. NCBI lineage: Eukaryota > Metazoa > Chordata > Actinopteri > Myctophiformes > Myctophidae > Electrona > Electrona antarctica. The sequence goes on from NC_136804.1 coordinate 6,710,772, forward strand.
TATTATGAGGTGTATGAGTCACCAGAAAAAATTATTCGATGAATCTATCACGGTTAAAATGGAGTTTGAAGTTACAATGGGTTCGAATAGGAAGGGGGGGCGTGGCAGCTAAAATGACTATCAAATATCTAAATACTGTATCAAGCAACGTGGTGTTCACAAAAGCCTGAATATAGACGATAAAATGACCAAAAGTTTTTTTGAAAGTGAAATATCCCTTTAAGTGAATAAAAACCAGGAAAGGACACATACTAATTATGCCATATCACAATATTATGATATCCCAAATCACAGACCATATCTAGTCTCATATCACGGTATCGATATAATACCAAAATATTGCCCATGAACCCTATACTGTATACAGTGATAGACAGTAGAGAGAGAAAAAAGAAAAAAAATCAAAGAATTGGATTAACCCATTTTGGGCGGGAACCCCTTTTGGTGTTTCAAGCATTATGTTATACTTTAGCTATTGAAAAATATCAGATCTACAAGCTCATAGCGCGGCACCGAGTGCCGCGCTATGAACTTGTAGGTCTGCTATTTTTGAAAAATCGTAAAAAATGTGGCGCAAATCTTTGAATATATATTCTTTCAAAGTGAATGTTTTTAACTCGGGTCTAAATGGATTAATTGGCATAATTCAAGGTGGCTTGGCGCAGTGAGGGGGGGGGGGGGGGGGGGAGGGAGGGGTAGTGTCAGCGGCGAGCGAATCCTTTTTGCCATCCTCAAAGAGAGACGGTCTGCACAATTAGCCGCGTGCACTCTGACCCCACGCGGAATAATTAATGAATAACAGAGGGGATAAAGAGAGAAAGGCACAGAGCGGTTTGCTTGAGCAGCGAGCGGGAGGTAATACATCAAAGAATGCCGTTAATTGGCCCTGTGGCTTTCATTCCTTGCCCTATTTCTTTCAATTCATTGACTCAAAATAATGGGCTCAGGTTCATTATCAACAGGTCGTAAGCTCTGGGAGTGCCAAACTTCGACAAGGGAGTTAGCCTGTGCGCGCGCGTATGTGTGCGTGCGTGTGTGTGCGTGTGTGTGTGTGTGTGTGTGCAGATCTGTGCATGTGTCCATATGAGTAAATGCTTAGAAGTGTGTGTGTGTGTGTGTGTGTGTGTGTGTGTGTGTGTGTGTGTGTGTGTGTGTGTGCAAGGCTGACTGTGAATCTGGGTGTGTGTCTGTGCAGGTGCACAAGACAACATACGAGCGTATGAGTGGACGGAAGTGTGTGAATATGCATGAGGGTGTATGCATGATTGTGCACGTGTGTAAAGAAGCGCGCGTGCGTGTGTGTGTGTGTGTGTGTGCGCGTGCCTGCCTGAGTTTGCAGAGGCTGAGCCTTAGCCTAGCAGCCCCTCACACCCCCACCCCAAAAGACCTGCCCGCGCTAAACCCCACACAGGACGAGTCCAGGGAGTGGTACAGTCGCAGTGAGCACAAACTCGGCAGGTCGACCAATCATCGCTTATAGTGTTTTTATGTAGGCGTTTTTATTTTATTTTATTTTTTATTTTTATTTTTTTAATATTGTAACATTGTCGCTATGCTGGAATATAACTGGTATGGACAGGTAAGTGACACTGACATGCCTGCTGCACTGCAGGTACCTGACCAATCAGGTACCAGATTACCTGTGTGTTCGTTGATTTTAAACCAGTGGTTCTCAAATTTTAACATTCAAACGAGCCCCTTATGGGTCCATTATAGGTTCCACCTGTATATGGGTCCATTTGGAAACCCCTCTCCAAGGAACCATGCGGGGGAGGGGGGGGGGGGGGGGTCCCTGGACCCCACTTTGAGAACGACTTCTTTAAACATCCTTTGAACTGGCTTTGATCAAATCCAATGACGTGCTACTCATTTCTTATTAAATGCATTGCTAATAGTGTGGTTCATGGAAATGTGACCTGCAGTGAAACAAAATGTGACTTTTGCAAATCACGTTCATTTGGAAGTATATCTGTGGAAAACCATTGTGTCCATTAGCGCAGTAAAGTGGCTAAACAATGCATTGCGATCAGTGGCCTTTTTTTAGTCACACCGTCATAGCGTTGCCAGTGCGCACGTGGAATGTGAAGAAAAGGTTTGAATTTAGCAAACAATCTTGAATCTAAAATTCCCAAATGTCAAATTTACAGCTCTCTTGATAAGGTGTTGCATAATGTAATCCAGGCATCTTAGCGGAGGATGAAAATGTCAACAGAAATGTCGGCCAAACAAAACACAAAGGAAGGGGCCTTCACGCGCAAACGTGAGCGTAGTTGCGAGGTCATCGAGCGGGAGCGGACACACCGAGGTCTGTGTGATGTAAGAGACATGGACAATTCCTAATGCGATTACTGTACCAGTGTTACAGTAAGATTGCTTGGCCATAATGCCTGTGTGCAGTGCATTTACCACATTAGATCAGGGGTTCTCAACCCGTGGGTCGCGACCCCTCGGGGGGGTCGCCTAATTATTTTAGGGGGTCCCCAAATTATTTAAAAAAAAATATATATATTTATTTTTAAATTTTATTTTCACTTTTTTTCAAAAATAGCAGACCTACAAGCTCGTAGCGCGCCACTCGGTGGCGCGCTATGAGCTTGTAGATCTGCTATTTTTCAATAGCTAAATTATAACAATGCTTAAAACACCAAAAGGGGTTCCCGCCCAAAATGGTTTAAGGTTATTGTAGCAGTCAATTTATATTGGGGGTCGGGAGGGGGCGGGGCGGGGGTCCCGAGACATTGCCAAAGCATTTCCGGGGGTCCCCGGCCAAAAACGTTGAGAACCCCTGCATTAGATAATAGTGCACTAAAGCATTTCAGAACTAGGATGAATAAAAAGAAGTAGCAAAGGAGACAAAATCATATATCTGTGACTATAGACATTTGCAATAGAGTGATTTGGAGTGACCTTAAATTGTTCGACTGCAGAACATAACAAAAGGCCGTCCTGTGATGTATATCATAACCAATATTTTGAAGCAAGAACCGATGTAATTTGCTCATGTATGTCAATCGAACAACCGAGAATCGATACAAAAACATTTCATAGATTTTGAAAATGATTAATTAACCCTGTATTATACTCCACGTGATTGATTACTCAGCTATTTTATTTGTAGTTTTTTATTTGTAGTTTAGTATTTATTTTCACCATTTTTTATAATCGTTCGTTCATTAATCCTAAACGAGAGTAAAACTAGAATGTAAACGAGGCTTTACAAAAAAATCAATAACTATGATCTGAAACTGTATTGTCAACAAAACGAAAACTAACTGAAATCAGAGAGAAACTGTAAGAATAGTTGAAGAAAATTGGCGGTCACAATGTGACGCAATGTGAGCTTATCGATCAGCAATTTTTGCCTCCGACTACCACATTATTACAAATATATATATTTTACAAAAAAAACTAAAGTAATTAAAACCGAAACTGAAAACATGAAGTCAAACAATGAATCACACTCGTACATCCCTAACATCAGCCAATCAAATCATCACATTCCGTGCAACAAACACTAACACGTGCTACAAAAACGTGCTCAAAACACACAAAGCTGTGCATAGGCGGGCTAAACGATACGTTGGAGGTGAGCACAGTAGCCTATAGTAGTAGAATAGGTTTGGTATTGTATCCTCAGCTGCCCTGCGTGCTGCACTCATTTGGGTCAAGTTGAGTTCACAAGGCTCAGCTCTGTAACGCTCATATAGCAGTCAAATACAGTTGGAGGCCATCGATATTGTCCTTTTCTTTTTGCTGGGGTTTGCGTGATCTGCGCAAAAGGACAGTTAACCCATTTTGGGGCGGGAACCCCTTTTGGTGTTTTAAACATTATGTTATAATTTAGCTATTGAAAAATAGCAGATCTACAAGCTCGTAGCGCGCCACCGAGTGGCGCGCTACGAGCTTGTAGGTCTGCTATTTTTGAAAAATCGTGAAAATATTTATTTCAGAAAACTGGAGGATTTTGAAGGATTTTTTAAAATGTTGAGGTCAGGCCTAAATGGGTCAAATGATAAGGGACAATATCGGTGGCACCCAACTGTATGTGACCTCCGTAACAAGGATACATATTCTCCTTTCATTCACACAGTTGGTACCAAGTTAGTTAGCGGCAACTGAATTAGCAACGGCCAAACACTGCATTTACTATTCCTGTGTGTGAGAGAGAGGCTCTTCCTGTGTGACACAACACTAGTACACGCACATGCACAGGGACTTAAGCACGCACGCACGCACGCACGCACGCACGCACGCACGCACGCACGCACGCACGCACGCACGCACGCACAGACACACACACACAAAGCCACTACTCATTCACCTTCTGCTCACAGTACAGTCGTGTGTCTGTATGTCTGTCTGCAACTGAACTGACATGCTGGAATATGTTATAATCTAGACAAAAACATCTGCATGTTACAGCTAATGTTTGAAACTATAGTCGTGCATAGCATACTGTAGGTATAGTTTATTTTTGTTAGTTTTTTCCTGGAAGTGACACTTTCTTTTTCCTGGAGTCCTGAAGTACTGTAATTTCAAGACAGGAAAAGAAAAAACATAACCGATGTTGTAGGACTTTGGCAACTCTTGGCTGATATGGAAATAATCCCAAAATGTTATAGTCTTTCTCTGATGCTCTTCTCAATCCTTCAATCTTTCCCCCCCCCTTTCTCTCTCACATCTGTTTCTCTGGCATGCACAGCAGCCTCTCTCTATTGCCCAGTTGCCTAAACCTTTTCCTGGTCACTCCACCCGTCTGATTCTCTTGCCATACGCACATCCGTCTTTCTCTCGTACAGTACATCTCTCGTCCCACCGACACGCTGCATTTCACTGATCACCACTCAAGGTGAAGGCTATTGATCTTTACCTCAAAGAGATCGGAGGTTTGGAAGCGAATCACCACATCACGTGAAATTACTCCCCCAAATGTTGGTAAAACACACACAGACAGAGACACACACACACACACACTCTACTCCATGAAAGAGCGTGGCAGGGAGGGCTGGCCGGGCCGTAACTCAATTGCTGTAACTTTGCTCGAGGCACGTGAGATACCACTTGTTACGAGGCCTGAAATATCTCGCTGTTCCGTCTGGGCTTTCAACATTCACGTGCGGAGTAGCTAGCCTATCCCCTCCCTCCTGTCTTTCTCGTCTGACGCCAGGACCCTTTGATTCCCATATGGGAGCATTTCCCCTACCTGGGTGAACCATGTCAAGCAATTAATACCCCGAGTTACGCCTTTTAAGTGAGTCTTTTGCTCTCCGGGGCTCCCTGCGGCGATGAAACGGACGGCGTCGTCTCACGTTAGACTCACGCAGCCTCATGCCCCACGGCATAAGTATTTACAGTTTTCAGTACATTTACTTCTACTCCACTACATCTCAGAGGCAAATATTGCACACTCCACTACAATTATTTGAAAGCTTTAGTTGCTAGTTACTCTTTATGATTTTTATTATTATTACAAAACATACATTAACCTCTTCACCCCAGTATATATTTTGGCCATTTGAAAGTACCCGATCTACAAGTTCACGATGTGTCGCAATGCGACACTTTGTGAGCTTGTAGATCTATTTTCAAAGGACTTTTGAACACTAGTGAAATGGGACATGTTGCACAATGACTACTTCCTACTTTTGGTACTGCATTTTAATGCCAATACTTTTGTACTTTTACGCAAGTAAATTTAGACTTCTGGACTTTCAATTTCCAGATTGCAGTGGTGATAGAGAAGGTGGTGAGGGGGGGGGGGGGGGTGTGTGCGAAGTGTGAGGCAGTGCAGGGGTGGGGGTGTCGATGGTGGAGGTCGTGGGGTAAGAGATGAGGAAGCTAAGAGACAAAAAGAGAACGGAAGACAAGAGGAGAGACAGACAGACAGACAGAGAGAGAGAGAGAGAGAGAGAGTAGGCAGAGCGAAAGTTTAAAAAAAAATCAGAGTAGACAGAGCGAAAAAAAAAGAAAAAGAAAGAAAAAAAACTAGACAAAGACCAAACATCTCAGGAATGTATCAGGATGGTTGCATTTTCTGTAGTAAGGTCCTATCTAAAGCCAAAGCCTATTAGCCACGTCTTATTAGCCCCGAGAATGTTAAAACAACTGTAGAGCGACCGTGAGTGAGTGCTCACTCGTTCAAAGGCTTTAGAGTCCACCCAGGCACCCATGCTGACAACACCGCTGAAAACAGAGCAAGGTGTTTGTGTGTGAGTGGAGTTTCTGGGTCACGGCTCAGGTCAAAAACATCTTAGCCCGCTAACGGATTCCTTTCTCAGATTCTCATAAGATCCTCTGCGTACGTCTTTTTCTGTTCCTTGTACCCACCGCGAAGGGGTTTGGCTCTCTCCTCTCCTCCCCTCGTCTCCACTCGTCTCCACCTGCCTCAGTATAATTGAGGGCAGTGGAAAAGCTGTAGTTCTGCAGACCTACATGGGAACACTCTCTCTATCAGATCTACACACATGAGAAGTGGACTTTATCAGATATTGCCCATTTCCTCCGTGACTATCTTGTCACTCAATCTCGTCTGAGGAACTGAGGGGTTTGGGACTCTGGTGTGGGGAAGGGGGGTGGATGGATTGCAGGGCAGAGACGCAGGGCTGGGGGGGGGGGGGGGGGGGGGGGAGAAGAGGGGAAGTGGAGAGAATGAATGAGAGTGTAAAGAGCGTGCGAAATATGGGAAGAGAGAAAAGAGGAAGTCAAGAGGGAGAGAAAGGGCCTATAGGCCTGTCTGGTAATCCAGCATGACAGTGTGACGCGGGTTCGAGTTCCGATCCCGACGAACTTTACTGTGTGTCTTCCCCCCCCATCTCTCTCCCTGTTTCCTGTCTACCTACTATACATCTATCAATAAAGGCAAAATCAGTGATGGCCATCAGAGATGGAGACAGGTGGGGGACAGACACGTACTGCATGACAGGGGACAGGGGACTTTAGGTGAAAGGAGACGGAGGACAAAGTTTGGAGGGTTGGGATATTGCCCCATCACTGTTGCCTGTGCACGTATGACGTACGGCACGAGAGGTTTGGAGTGTCCGCGTTGTGTTCTTGGGTCCGTGGTGGCCCCTTCTTCAATCTAAGATTGAACTCAGGCCAAGCTGATTAATCAATTTGGCTGCGACTGGTAAATGAGTGCCGAGAGATGCATGGGTAGTTGTGGGGGGGGTGTTGTGATCCGATAAAAGCAACTGGACAATCCAATCAATGTACATTGAAGTAATCTGTACAGAAATTGATAGCGAGAGTTGATTCACTTAATCTTAATCCAATAGAGGAAAGGCTCGAACGAAACAAATACATAGATCAAGCCGATACTTTCCACATTGTTTCCCCACAATTGATTGGAGACAAAGCAAAGTTTGTGTGCAGGGCAGACGGTCAGTGGAGTTTGAACTGTATAGGAGCTATATTGTGGATTGGGGAGATGCTGCATGGGCACCAGGACAAGGTACAGTATGGGCGTCTGTAGACAGATCTACAGCCCACTTTAACAAGTAAGACGCGCGAACGCGGGAAGCGAACGCAGCTCGTAAATTGCAAAAACAACAATTAGAATAAATTACGTAATTTTGTAAGGTTTTTTTAAGTTATTTGTTTTGTGTTTTTTAAGATTTTTTTTTAAGTTAAGTTTTTCCTTTTAAACTTTTTCCTTTTAAGTTTTTTGTTAAGTTTTGTGTGTGTGTGCGTGCGTGCGTGCGTGCGTGCGTGCGTGCGTGCGTGCGTGCGTGCATGTGTGTTTTTGTGTGTGTTTTTGTGTGTGATACAGCTGCGCCCTCTGGTGGTGGGCGGGTGGTGTTACAGCGTGACACACACACAGACACACAGACAGACAGACATGATCTGCTGGGTCTCATAGTAAATGCTCACTGCGTTCGCAACAATCCTTAAGTAAGCCTTGCCGACTCCGGCCGGTGTCTGTAGCGTGAGGCAGCTTTATATACAAGTACACCCCCTGGACATGATGTACAAGTACACCCCCTGGACATGATGTACAAGTACACCCCCTGGACATGATGTACAAGTACACCCCCTGGACATGATGTACAAGTACACCCCCTGGACATGATGTACAAGTACACCCTCGGACATGACGCTAGTATGTCTCAGAGACTTATCCCAAACCAACCCTTAAAGGAGAATTCCATACTAAAAGGCTTTCTTACCTTTCTTTGTAAAGCAAAGCAAAGCAAAGTTCTTTGTTTACCCAGGGTGAATGGACTAACCTCGAGATGCTTGTTTACAGCCAGACCCTGCTCATAGAACATTTCATGGTAGGGGTTCAATGCCTTGCTCAAGGGCACTTCAGCGGTGGTAATTTTAACGTGCCGGTCCGGGGATTCGAACTGGCGACCTTCCGATAACAAGACCGCTCCGCAAACCGTTCGGCCACCGCTGCCCGAAGTAGTTGTAGTTGTTACGTCCCCACCAAAGAGGTCCAGGTGTTATTTTGTGCAAAAGCTCCTTATTGGCTATTTCCCCTACCATAAGCCCTAAATGAATTGCATTGAATGGGACTTGAATGGGGCTATGGGGTGTTGTGCTAATTCGCTTATTTCCATCGCTCAAAATTATTATTTTTTTGTATATATCCTCTCTTCATAATGTAAATAATATCCCAAGCGGCACACTTTACTACTTATTTCGATGGAAATAAGCGAATTAGCACAACACCCTATAGCCCCATTCAATTCCCATTCAATTCAATGCAATTCATTGAGGGCTTATGGTAGGGGAAATAGCCAATAAGGAGTTTTTGCACAAAAAAAACACCTGGACCTCTTTGGTGGGGACGTAACAACTACAAAGAAAGGTAAGAAAGCCTTCTAGCATGGAATTCTCCTTTAATGCTTGAGTGCCAAGCAGGGAGAAACTGAGTCCCATTTTTCAGAGTCTTTGGTATGTCTCGGCCGGGGATTGAACCCCGACCTCCCCGTTCCAGCGCGGGCACTCTAACCACAAGGCCACGGAGCTGGTGACAACATATCTAAACCTCATCCAGATGAGGGTGTGTGACTGTCTGTCAGTGCCTGCGGCAAATCTTGCAAACCACTGTACAGATCAGCGCCACATTATTTTGTGAATTTTCCAGTATAGTAGACCAAGGAAATAAATCCCTGAATGTCTTTCACATATTATAAATTACTTTTCAAAATAATTAACTTTTTTAATTGTATACTGGAGGTCAAGGGAGAGGCACATAAACTCCATATTTGGAAGTTAATAGTCGTCACGGTGATATGACATGACAGTCACTATGACATCCAACATCCACATGGAAGACATTCACATTATTAGACCCCATGTTGTTTTGAACCGATTGTTCCCCGTCTATCTACAGTAGGCCTACAGCATGCCACCAAAACAAACTCTTGTCACGTCTACAGTTGGAGGCCATCGATATTGTCCTTTTCTTTTTGCTGAGGTTTGCGTGATCTGCGCAAAAGGACAGTTAACCCATTTTGGGCGGGAACCCCTTTTGGTGTTTTAAACATTGTTATAATTTGGCTATTGAAAAATAGCAGATCTACAAGCTCATAGCGCGCCACCGAGTGGCGCGCTACGAGCTTGTAGGTCTGCTATTTTTGAAAAATCGTGAAAATATTTATTTCAGAAAACTGGAGGATTTAGAAGGATTTTTTTTAAATTTTGAGGTCAGGCCTAAATGGGTCAAATGATAAGGGACAATATCGGTGGCACCCAACTGTATATAGAAGAGTAGACATACTTTGTTAGCGATGATAGATGCTACAGTATAGACACTAGTTACTGTATGGATTTCAGATGTGTATTTCCTACTTGTTCACAAATGCTACAGTACATTATTCGGATTGATGTATTCGGTTTTCTTGTCCTCCGAGGTCAAATATGATTTGATAGTATGGATTAAAGGGATATTGTACCACGGTGCATCTCAGGAGCGGACACGTATAACTGAATAAAGAATTGGCAGCACCCTGTAACTGAAATAAATACGGCCCAAATCGTCCCGAGTTGCTCCAGCGCCCATTGCTTTATTAAATGATTCGATAGCCTATGTTATTTGGACAGATGCCAAGTAAGTATGCTAGGTTGACATCTACTAGTTACTTAATTGTAGCACTTAATTTTTGAGCGGTGCAGCCACTCCAATGCACAGCTTTGTGTGTATACGTCCGTTTAAGCACAGAATGCCCTCATATGATTGGCTGAGCACAGGTCTGGACTGAGACAAATATTTGGCCCGTACATTTTCTGTTACCAAGTGCATAATTGTTATGATTGTTTTTACACATTAAATCCCAGTTTATAGGCACGATGCTTTTCTGGTTGTTCGTTTTCCCTAAAAATGTAGTATGTTATTTAGCACACCCAATAGTAACAGAATCCATTGTAAAATCTCTTTTATCAATTATTTTGGATTTCAACCATACCTATAAGTGTCTAATATTTGAGTCTGTGCAAACAGACCACTAGGGGGCGCTCCCAATATGTTTGCAAAGCTTTTTGAAAACATTATACCCATACCCAGAGTAAAAACTAGTCACCAAAAGCCAAATCATTACAAGTGCGCCCCCAGTCACTAACACTATATGACAAAAAATGTTCGTCGACTACCTTTTTTCACTGACGAAAACTAAAGGGAAACTAAATGAAGACTAAGCTATGATGACTAAAACTAAGACTAAATATATATATCAACAAATAAAAACTAGACTAAAATGTTAGTGGACAAGAGATGCAGTAATGGACAACTCATTTTCACACTTGGTTGCATGCTGAAATTATCAGATCTACGAGCTCACAACGCGTCGCCTTGTAGATTGCCTATTTTCAGCAAGTGTAAAATCAGTCATTACGATGGCATCAAGGCCCGCCAAAATACATTGTAGATTTTGTCGACTAAAATCGGATGACATTTAGTCGACTAAAACCACACTAGCACTAAAACATTCCAGGTGAGTAAAATGTGACCAAAACTAAATGAAAACTATTCAAGAGACTATATGACCAAAACTAAAAAATTCTGTCTGCGTCTGGCAGGCCTGTGCGCACGAAAGTGCCCCTGGATCGGTCTCCCTCGGCACGCAGCAGCGCCATCCCTCCTGTCCTTCACATGGGCCGTGGGTCCTCCTCCTCCTCCGCTGGCTGCAGTCACAACAGCTCCCTCGTTCAAAAGATGGGGCACAAAGATACCCGGAGCTCCGCCGCGGGAAACAGACGGCCCCTTTGTCCGCCGCGCACAAACCGTGTATTATTAGTTTGGCTAAGGTCAAAGTAGATCTAATTTTCTGCTTAGTTCTTATTAAACAGCTATTGCATTATTTAATTTCCCACAATCAAGTTAAGAGGACCGGGGGAGGGGGGGGGGGGACAGGAGTGTGTGTGTGTATGTGGGGGGAGGGGGGTGGTGGATGGCACAGGGTGGGGGGAGTGGGGTGGAGGGGGAGTGGGGTTGGTAATCAATAGATCTCCCGTGCGAAGGCTTTTGAACGGCGAACAGATTTAGCCCACAAATGCCCTTTATATGTGTTAGGGGGATAGGGCTTCTCCTTTGATGGTGCGCTCAGCTTCAAGAAGGTCAAGAGGGGCCCGCCCCGCCCGCCAGCCCACGGGAATCAGAGTACATTTCTATCTGCCAGTCAGCCGGAGAGACGGCTTCCGTAACCCCTGTTGTTATCAGTGGACGATGAATGCTATAGGAGTGAACTTTATAGGGCTGTTACTCATTTAATCACAATTAACTCACCGCTATGTTAATCACAATTAATCATATTATTTATTGTTTTAGCCATTTGGCCTATACCTGTAGTTTAGGGCGGTGTTTCTCAACATGTGGGTCCCCCTAATTATTTTTAGTTGTCCCCAGATCGTAATGTGCAACATTGTTTTCTCGCTCAACAGTCAACAATCAACAAGTGTATACAGGCCTGTATCAGCACATTTATAAAGTGACAATTAATACCTCTAAAATGTGTTTTGTTTTTTTGGGGGTTTTTTTCCAAATCAAACTATACTTTTAAAATGGTTAAACATTGGCTATAATATCCTCTGCTCAATTTAGTTTTGTTTTATTTAGTAGAATCCTGTATGAGTAACAAAATACAAATAACCTTTATGTTAAAGCATTACCTACTTTGGAATAACGCCAGCATATTGTTCCACTCCCATGTTATGTCAGGGCAGGGCACTTGTGTCCTATTCAGTATTTATCTCATTGTAAATAGAATATCTAAACGCGTGAATCTTTTTACAATGACGTTATTTTTCAGAAAGGAAGCCATTGAGGGTTAAAATGGGTCTTAATGCTTCCAACTCGAGTAGAATTATTAATGTTTTGTACAAGTTTCCATGACAAAAAAATATATGATGTGGACTTGTGGAGACAATAAAGACTATTATTATCATTATTATTGAAGGTGGTAACAGTCCATTTGCTCAGTAAAATATTTCGGGGGCATATTTAGAATGTTTGCAGGCTTGAGTATGTTGAATCTAGTTTGCATTAATGAGGATTTAGTTGACACAATGAAATAAAATGGCGATAGTATTCCGTGTGGGGCAGACGGCCTGTCACAGCCAGATTTGGGAGAGCAGCGCAGCTTTGTTGTTGCGAGGAAAGCGGTAAAATGAGACTTTCGTGGTTGTTTTCGTCTCAGATTTAGTCCGACGGAGCGTCACAGTATAACTCTATGGGGACACAAAAGCGTCACAAAAGTAGGACCCGGAAGTATCTCACGTGCTCGCGCTCACGTCACAGCTAAAATACTGAATAGCAGCAAACAGCAGTGGTGGAAAAAGTACTCAATTGTTTCACTTAAGTAAAGTATAAATACTGCAATGTAGAACTACTCCGTTACTATAGTAAAAGTCCGGGAATGAAAATGTATTGGTATCAAAATGTACTTAATGTACCAAAGGTAGAAAGTACTCATTATGCAGAATGTCCCATTTCAAGTATTCAAATATATAACAATCTTTTGAAAATAGTAGATCTACAAGCTCACAATGCGTCACATCGCGACACATTGTGAGCTTGTAGATCGGCTATTTTCAAATGGCCGAAATGTACTGTATATATATAGGACTGAAGTGGTTAATGTAGGCTATGTTTTGTAATAATAATCAAAATCTATAAAGTAACTAGTAGTAACTAAAGTTTTCAAATATTTGTAGTGGAGTAAAAGTACCAAATGACTCTGGGCCCCCAACACAATTGCCTTGTCTGCATCACGGTAGTGAAGAAATGGTGAAAAAAATCGGAAGGATACCAACAACGAGAAGCAGGAGGATGAGAGGAGTGGTGAATAAACGCGTTGCATCTAAATGTGTATAGGCAGACACGCCAAAGTCCGCCAAATATTTCGCATTTTCGGGTTGTGTATGCGTCGCATCGCTAATTTGCCGGTGTGTAAAGACCTTGACTGAACGAAAATAAATCGTATGGATGCACCTGGGACGTATCCTCAGTGATGTATCCCACGGTCATTGGGGTTTCGGGGTCTCGCGAACATCATACTGTACCCCTCACTCGGGTGACCCAGCCAGGGTGATCAAGTCCCGACTTACGTCCCAGTAGCTACCCTCGATCAGACCCACTAGGGAAAGACCAGGGCCACACAATCCGTTGGAACCACTCCGGAACTACTCTGCCGGCACAATTCTGGCATGTGGAGGGTATAGGCTCTGTGGGTTGACTCCTGTCCGGGCCCCTCCTACGTCTCACCAGGTCCACTCCTGCTCTCACCAGGTGCAGCCAGGACCTGTGCGTTGCACCAGACTCCCAGCACCAGACACTTCATTCAGGAGCGGTGGATTCTTGAGCCGCAATGGTTCTGCAGGCACCACCTGGGCAACGGTGGTACTGCAGTCTCCGCTTGCGGCTCGAATGGCCCTCCTAAAGGCCTCACCGAAGGTTTTTTGGGCTTCCTCCTCACGGAGGATGCAGGCTGGGGCGCCAACCCATACTGCTCCCGGAGTGACTAAATATGCTGACAATTTCGTCAACAAATAAAAACTAGACTAAAATGTTAGCTAGGGTCTAGTGGACAAGAGATCCAGTAAAACTAAAGAAAGGTCAGTTTGGTTGAGCTCTGAAAATAGCAGATCTGGGGGCACAGTGGCACAGCTAGAAGGTCCTGGGTTCGATTACCGCTGGGGACGCTGTGGACGCTGTGGGCGTGTTCTCTCCTCTGCGTCATCAGAGCCCATACCCGAGGCGGGGTTGGCGAAAGGGCCGTTCTGTGTGGAGTTTGCATGTTCTCCCCGTGTCCCCTAGGGTAGGTTTAGAGACCAGGTAAACATAATCCTGGTCTCTAAACTGCCTCCCCCTGGCCAGCCGGGGCACCTGATGGAGGGGAAAGGAACTGTTTGGAATAACGTGTTCCTTCCACGCACTACGTCCGGCCAGGGAAACTCTCCCCTGTCAGGTGAAAAGAAGCAGCTTGGACTCCTCATGCATAGAAGGAAGCATGAGGTCAGTCCGCTGCAGTTTTGGTCAAACCATGTGACTTCCATTGGAAAAGCATTAAGGCGACCATCAAACACAGACAGAACACAGAACATGCGTTTGCTATGTGTGTATGAGGCCTGACCCCAGACAGGCCGCCGGCTGAGGACCTGATCTGTCTGATCTTTAAACGAGCCTGATTGTGCGAAAGGAAGTAGCAAATTATAGCAATATGTGTTTCAAACAAAACGTATGTCTTCACCGAATTGAATTATGAATATAGAGATTTTTGATCACATTACATTTATCTATAATGCGATACAGTTAGCAAACAGTGATGCATACATCGCCACTGCACCGTGGCAAATTGGAGCAGCAACAATCTGCACTTGACCGGCTTGAGTAAAAGAGAGATCATTGAATCAAATACAGTAAGTTACATAATGCGAATCCACAGATATTATCATGCTAACTTTTGGGACGAAACCCCCCCCCCCCCCAAAAAAAAAACCCTGCATTGGATGAGTGAGAGAATACAGTATACAGAGGTGAACGTTTCATTGAGTGGTTGAAACAACCAGCACATTGAGGCTGACTTTGATTCCTGTAAAAGCAAGCTTTGTTGACAGAGCATTGAATTTATAAACGTGCATTGTCGCAGCTGGTTACGGTGGCTTTTTTTCTAACTCAAATGTGCAGGTCTCTCTCTCAGAGAGAGAGAGAGAGAAAGAGAGAGAGATAGAGAGAGTTACATTGTTTTATTTTGATTGTATTGTTCCACTTCTGCTTTGGCAATGTAAACTTACGTTTTCTCATGCCAATAAAGCTCCTTTGAGCTTTGCGGGTAGGTGCACTCACAAAAAAACATGCAGTAATCCTGGTCTCTAAACTACTCGGAATAGCGTGTTCCTTCCACTCGCTACGTCCGGCCGGTGAAACTCCCCCCTGTCAGATGAAAAGAAGCAGCTTGGACTCCTCATGCATTGAAGGAAGCATGAGGTCAGTCCGCTGCCCCCCCCCCCCCCCCCCCCCAGGTTGGCAGAGGAAGTGTAGCGCCCATGATTACATTAGATAATTGACACTGGGTGAAGAAAATGGGTTGCAAAATCGTGGAATATAATTATAATAATAAAAAAGCTCCTTTGAATTGAATTGAATTGTAGTGAGAGTGAGAGACAGGAGAGAGAGAGACAGAGAGAGAAATAGAGAGAGAAAAAAAAAAAGATTATATGATTTATGAGGGTAGATTGCAAATCCTGAGCAGCTGAGATATAGCCTAATTTAATAAAGAAAGTGTCTTTCAACCACTTTAGCCGTACACTTTGTTGACTGCGGTCCCCCAGGGGTCTGTAATTGGTCCCCTCCTTTTCCCCCCTCAACAACAAATGTCTTCACTGAAATTAGCAGATCCCCACACACACACACACACACACACACACACACACACACACACACACACACACACACACACACACACACACACACACACACACACACACACACACACACACACACACACACACACACACACACACACACACACACACACACACACACACACACACACACACAAAGTTAAAAAACTTAACTTAAAAAAAAACTTAAAAAAGGAAAAACTTTAAAAGGAAAAACTTTAAAAAAACTTAACTTAAAAAAAACTTAACTTAAAAAAAATCTTACAAAACACAAAAAAAGAGAAAAAAACCTTAAAAAATTACGTAATTTATTCTAATTGTTGTTTTTGCAATTTACGAGCTGCGTTCGCTTCCCGCGTTCGCGCGTCTTACTTGTGGTAACCAATATTGACACTGATGTATTTGCACTGAGACCTTATCTCCATTGTGTAACAGCTGATTATGTGGTGGTTGGTGGGGTAGGTGGAAGAGGGTGAGCAAGCTATGTGTGTATTATATGTATGTACTTGTATATCCGTTTGTATCTGTGTACTGTATGTTTTGTGTATTTTGTACAGTATGCTTTTTTGTATTTTGTCTGTTTATGGGTCCCTCTTGAAAATGAGATGCTGCATCTCAAGGGGGCTGTCCCTTCAATAACAAAATCACACCCGTGTGAACTGAGTGGTGCAACTCCCCCCGTTCCACCCCCCCCTCTCTCTCTCTCTCTCTCTCATTAGCAGGCAACAGTGCAGCACTATCTCTCTCTCTCTGTTTCTGGCACGACAGCGCCCCTACTGGTACTCATGAGTCACACACAAACATAGGTTAACACGGACATACATAGTCACACACAAACATAGGTTAACACGGACATTGCTTTTCCTTGGAGTGGTTGCACCACTCAAAAATCTGAAATCTGTTTATGGGGACTCTAAACAAAAAAGTCTTTATGGGGCCCGATTTGGCACCAATAGACTCAACCCACGTCACGCCATTGCCATGAATCTACGTCAATTAAAGCCAATTCAACAATGCTACGCTTAACGCCATTGGCGTAGCTCTACGGCAATTGGGCTTTTATAGTGCTTTCGATTGATCAAGACATAATCACACACACACACACAGCCTCAGTACAATGGTTTCACATTTTACATGCATATAAGTTTCCCTTCTACAATAAGCATGTCTCAACAACATATCCTCTCGGCAACTACAGTATACATGGAAAACGTATACTGTCACTGTATCTTGAATGCGACAGGTCTTCTGTATATTCAGCAGTGCTGTAGTCGAGTTCACCTAAAGCGGTGGGCAAGTCAGAGTCAAGCCTGAGTGTGGGAGGGGTAGAGTTCGAGTAAAGACCGATGGGGGGGCGAGAACGAGACCAGATCAAATTTGATTATGTGGTCAGTTATAGTTGACCAATTGATATATGTTAATGTGAATGGGCTCAAGTGCACTCAAAATGACTCGAGTGCACTTGGTGGGGGAAGAGTCCCGAGTCCCTTGGTCCGAGACCAAGTAGATGAAAATGTGGACTCGAGAGCACACTCGAGACCGAGAGCGGAGCCTACTACACTAATATTCAGCACACAAAGGGCAGACGCTGTGGGTTTGTGCGACTTCGGTAGGTTCCGGATCCCTGGCTATATCCAGGATATGCCATTTAGCCAGTGAATGGATTATTGTGACTATTAATAGCCCACATGAACGGATTATTTTCGAAAGCGGAAATACGTTTGCAATTTAATAAACACACGTCTCCGTGTGCACTGTAGAGGAGCTAGAAGTGGAATATTTAGTGTATGTGTGCGTGCATATGGGAATATGCACGATGGCATTCATCAGCAACAACACCATTATGGAATATGGATGAGCGATTAAGAGCATTGTGTGTGCATGTCAGCATGCTCATTGACTCATGTTGCTTCAGAGGGACCATAGTGTACAGTACATTTAATCCCACATCATGCAGCAGTCAGCGCACACGTGCGAGAGGTTAGAGACGTGCACGTGTGTTCATGGGTGGGCCTGCCCTGCTGTATGTCTTCAGTATGTGTGTGTGTGTGTGCACGTTTGAACGTGTATGTAACATGTATAGGGTCCATGATCTCTCTCTCTCTCTCTCTCTCTCTCTCCTCTCTCCTCTCTCTCTCTCTCTC
>NC_136804.1:6728958-6774856 GCF_951216825.1 Electrona antarctica
TTCCTTGCCACTACTGTTGGAGCAGCCATAAACTACACAGGTTCATCCTGATGTTCTGGGCATCTTTGTAATGTTATTGTTAGTAAAAAGCAGGTAAAGGAGTAATATTTGAGCAGACTAACATCAGTCACTCTACCATTCAATGTAGTAGAAGACGTGCAGGTTTACCTACCCCGCACGCTGGCTACGTCAGCTCCGCCTACAGGAAATACGTAAGCTGCGACCATGAGACCCGTTTCTGGATTCGTCTATAGAGTGCCTCAAGTCATTGGAAATAATGGGTTTCAGGGTGTCGTGTTGTGTCTGTAAGCCCCAGGCTATACTACACACCAGCCAGATATTTGCCATCGATATATGGTGCCGCTGACCTTTTTAACACATTTTGAGCGGGAACCCCTTTTGGTGTTTCAAGCATTCAAGTGTTTCTAGCTTTAGCTATTGAAAAATAGCAGATCTACAAGATCATAGCGCGCCACCGAGTGGCGCGCTACGAGCTTGTAGGTCTGCTATTTTTTGAAAAGTCGTGAAAATGTGGTGCAAATCTTTGAATATATATATTTCAGAGCGAACATTTTTAACTAAAATATTGGCTTCTGGGGGGGGTCCCTGGAACTACATATTTTGAGATGGGGGTCCGTGGCCCAATAGAGATAATTCTGGGGGTCCTTGACATGAAAAAGGTTGAGCACCACTGACATAGAAACATGGGTTTTTCTCAAAAATGTTAGGATTTAGAAGACTTTTTAAACCACCTCAGTCCAAAATGGGTTATGGCAGATAGAATGACTTGCATTGAATGCAGATGTACATACAGAGGGTTCAGTGCATTGCTCTGGGCGGCAGTGGCCCAGGAGGAGGTTCACTGTAGAACGGCTGCTTGGGAATCGTTAATCCATTCTGACCTGAGATCAGATTCTAAAAATGTCTTCTACATCCTGACAGTTTTCTGAAAAAGCTATGTTTCTATGTCAGTCGTTCTTCGATTTTTCAAAAATAGCAGACCTACAAGTTCATAGCGCGCCACTCGGTGGCGCGCTATGAGCTTGTAGATCTGCTATTTTTCAATAGCTAAAGCATAACATAATGCTAACACCAAAAGGGGTTCCTGCCCAAAATGGGTTAAAGGACCACTTCACCACTTTTCAACATCTCTTCATATAATAATTGGTCCTCACTAATGTTCATGATAAAACACCACCATTTTTTTCCCTACTCAGTCTGGGTCTCATAGGAGGGCTTTGGGCAGTTCGGAACACCCGTCCACCAGTGACATCATCATTAGGCAGATTTTTCTTTAAACAAGATTTGTTTTAAAATATATTTAGATTTGTATTATCGTGAGAACGATGGCTTCAACGTTTGCATTGCAACTTTTCAGGAAAAGAAAGCCTGCAGTTTCTATTAGCTTGGATTCACCATTGATGATGTCACTGGTGGACGGGTTTCTGAACTGCCCACAGCCTTCCTATGGGACACAGACTGAGTAGGAAAAAATGGTGGTATTTTATCATGAACATTAGTTAGGACCAATTATAGGAAGAGAAGTTGAAAAGTGGTGAAGTGGTCCTTTAAGGATCCTGGTGTACTCCCAGGCTCTTCCTGGCTTAGTGACAAAGTGACCACAAGACACCGCTCCCGATGACAAGTCGGTGCCTGCCTTGCGGGTGTGTGGACACCCCCCCCGTTACCTCCTGACCTAGCTGACTACCCTCCAACGCTCAGTCTCGTTGTATTTGGCCGAACATTATATATATTTTTAATATGATTATGGCAAAATAATCACGGAATATCACTACACTGAGGGGTACACAGCTGCTGTATACTCCCACAGCTGCCGTATACTCCTTATGCTCCAATCTCCTTACAATGGTGTTTAGTGTGTTTTTCATGTCACGCACCCCCTAGATCGCGTTCGCACACTGTCCACAAGGGCTGCACGCACCACAGTTTGGGAACCAAACCAAACATGTCGGCCATTGGAAATAGCCACTCTACAAGCTCGAGCTTGTTTGAAAACTTGACATGGGACATTATGCATATCGAGTACTTTCTACTTTCGACACTTGATACCAATACTTTTTTTTACCTTTACTCAAGTACATTTCAAATTCCAAACTTTTACTCGTACCGGATAATTAGTAGTATTGATACTTTTAAATAAGTAAAACATTTGAGTAGCCTACATATTCCACCACCGCCATCCTCGTGGCTGTTGTCGAGGGGCCGACACGGACGCATAAACAGTTCTCCAACCATCAGGCCACCCTGCTTCCATGTGCCAGCAGGGCCCAAACTCCTCCACCAAAAGGAACCCTGAGGCAGCCACTGAACCCATGCAGGCATCGCCGGGGTCCCTCTTTAACATGGGCCCCTGCATACTCCTTTATGAGATTAATCAAGTCCATGGAGCAGGTGTCTGCCAAAATTCCATTCCTATTTAAACCTCCCGGCCCATACCAGCAACCTAATCCTATTAGGCCTAATTGAGTGAAGTCGGCAGTCTTTTTCAGTTAAACCCAAGTTCAGGCACTAATACGATATGGTGACCAGACTTTGGAGTTTGACCGGGACACTCGTAGTTTGAAGATTGTCCGGACTGAAAAACTTTTACTTAAAAAAAAGAAGAAAAAAAACTCCTAAAACTCCCAGCATGGCATTTAAAATGTGTGTTGACGGTTTTATTTTTTTTCTGAACTTAAATAGACATTTAACACATTCCTTGCAGTTCATTTTCATCTACTGTAAATTTCGCTCAGAAAACAAATGATAGAAAACACATGGACATGTAATTAATAAGCACACACACACACACACACACACACACACACACACACACACACACACACACACACACACACACACACACACACACACACACACACACACACACACACACACACACACACACACACACACACACACACACACAGTATCACTTATCAATTATTAGTATTATCCATTGATGTTTGATGTGACTGTACAGTATAACTGCCGTGTTAATAATAGTTCACAGAGAAGATTGTGTGCCTCTCTTGCCTGTATTGCCTCTCTAGCCAGCCAGGTGCTGGATGTCAAGGCATCAAGGCAAACTTCAAAGAGGAAGGAGAAACATCCGCACACTTGTTTCTAGAGCTCCACAAGAGACTTACTTTATTAAAGGGATAGTTCAGATTTTTTTAACTTAAGCTGTATGAAATACTTGCCATTAATATAGTTGTTGCAACTGTATTAATTGATTGCCCAAGTCCTGTGGTGGGAGTTCTGCTCTGGTTTTGGTGAAATATTAAGTAGTTCCGGTCATGTTGTGGGGGGCACAGGGGGCCACGCATTAAAAGTAAATTAATCCACAAAACTAACTTCATTTGTATTGTTGACCTATTTCTAAATTTTTGACCCCTCTATCACACGGAACTATGTTTTTTGTGTCCATATCACTACGCCCAAAAAATAGTTCCATGTGATAGAGGGGTCAAAGTTGAACGAAAGTTGCGCTCATATTTTAGAAATAGGTCAACAATACAAAATAAGTTAGTTTTGTGGATTAATTTACTTTGACTGCGTGGCCCCAGTGCCCCCCCCCCCCCCCCCCACAAAATGACCAGAACTACTTAATATTGACCAAAACCAGAGCAGAACTCCCACCATGGGACTCGGGCATTCAATGAATACAGTTGCAACCACTATATTAATGGCAAGTATTTCATACAGCTTAGGTTAAAAAAATATGAACTATCCCTTTAAGGTAAAAATCGAAACGTTGACATTCTATATTTAAGAAGGAGTGGGTTGTCTGTCTGATGCTGGCACAGGTTGTTTTCTCAGATTATAAACAGCAGAGAAGGGAGAGGGGACAATGACGTACTGGCTCATCACCACGCTTTGAACTTCACCTGGGCAAAAGTCATTAAAGCATCTGCGCATAGCCTACAATGCACTTAAGAGACAAACAGACATTGGATTAAGCCCTATTAAGCTCAATAAATTCATAACAGGATGTTCAGTGTTTCCAAGAATTGTAGTCCAGGTTCTTGCTAGCACTGACTGAGAGTTTTGCATGTGTTATTAGCGCTCGGTGGCCAAGCATTATGGCTAGACAGTTCAATGAGTACAAGTGAAAGGAGAACCGTGGCCTGCGCTCCTCCACTGCTAGCTTAGTTTGGTTTGACATTGTGTCTAATGCTGAATGCCCTTCCTTTAGGTCTGACCTACTTCACGTGTCAGCGTGTCCACAGAAGTGCATGGATCGAGGCTGAATCGCGTTTTCCTCTGCTTTCGATATTGGCTGTGAAAAGGTCCAAATACGAGCCTTTGGACAAATTGTGTTGATGACATAACAGTGTGTGTGTGCGCGCGCGCGTGTGTGCGTGCACGTGTCTTTTTCAACGAGTACCACAGATGAAAAACAGTCTAAGTCCAAATGTCATTCTGACCCCTCCACGAAAAGGCCTCGTTGTCCTGAACCCTTATCTACCATTTATACATTATGGATCAATAGTGTGGACTTAGACTGTTATTCGTCTGTGGCATTCTCGTAAAGGTAGTTGTGAGCTTCTAGATGGGGGCTCTTCTTGCTATTGTGACACGGCGCCGTCCAAAGTGTAAAAAGACAAAGTAGGACTATACCACATGAACTTCTTTCAGCGAATTTCTTTCAGCGAAATTTGCAGATCTACAGTACACAACAAGCCCACAATGGGCTCGTATAGCTTTAGGTGTAGAGGGACAAAAAAGGAATGGACCAAGTTCAGACCCCTTTCAATATAGGGTTTAAGTGGTTAAGTTGTAAAGCATGTGTTTCTCAAAGTGGGGTCTGGGAAAGCCCAGGGGTCCTTGAGAGGATTCCAGGGTGTCCCCAGCTAAATTAATTAATATGGCATCAAACTATCGGTTTAACCACTTACATCCATGGGCTCGGATTAACAATGGAATTTAGCAGCTTGCCGGGCCCTGTGCGAGACTATTTCAAATAGGTACAGCTGTTGCTTCCATCTAAACCATATTCATAGTCACCGATTTCAATGTAACGCAACACAGAAACCCCAGCTATTGTTTTTGGTCGTCCAACAGTTTCTTAAAGGACCACTTCACCACTTTTCAACATCTCTTCATATAATTGGTCCTCACTAGTGTTCATGATAAAACACCACCATTTTTTCCTACTCAGTCTGTGTCTCATAGGAGGGCTTTGGGCAGTTCGGACACCCGTCCACCAGTGACATCATCATTAGGCAGATTTTTTTTTAAACAAGATTTGTTTTAAAATATATTTAGATTTGTATTATCGTAAGAACGATGGCTTCAACTTTTGCATTGCAACTTTTCAGGAAAAGAAAGCCTGCCGTTTCTATTAGCTTGGATTCACCATTGATGAACTGCTCACAGCCCTCCTATGAGACACAGACTGAGTAGAACAAAATTGTGGTATTTTATCATGAACATTAGTTAGGACCAATTATAGGAAGAGAAGTTGAAAAGTGGTGAAGTGGTCCTTTAACCACTCAGTCGGAGGTGACTCAAAAATAGCAGATACAGTTCAGTAGCATAGTCACCTTGTTATTTATCTCTGTACCCATTACATGCAAACAACATAACTCAGATCTTATGTTGTACTTACTTTAAATCTGTCATATTACCCAAGGAATATGATCTGTGATCATGACTATTACCGTGTCTACCTGATCCTGGGATATCTTTCAGTGAAAATCTCAATAAAAAGATTTATAAAAAATAGCAGATACAGTTGGAGGCCATCGATGATTGTCCTTTTCTTTTTGCTGAGGTTTGCGTGATCTGCGCAAAAGGACAGTTAACCCATTTTGGGCGGGAACCCCTTTGTGTTTTAAACATTATAATTTAGCTATTGAAAAATAGCAGATCTACAAGCTCATAGCGCGTAGGTCTGCTATTTTTGAAAAATCGTGAAAATATTTATTTCAGAAAACTGGAGGATTTAGAAGGATTTTTAAAAAATTTGAGGTCAGGCCTAAATGGGTCAAATGATAAGGGACAATATCGGTGGCACCCAACTGTACAGCGTTGGGGAGCAGCCTTATAACTCTATGGGAGCAGTGTTGAGATAGTGCATGGTGCGCTCAAATTCACTGGGCGCGCAAACGCAAAAAGCGTTGTTCTTGATTGTGTTACGTGCCGGCAAATCACAGGGGCCTTTTGATTTGGTGTAATGTTTCAGTGGTCACAAAGCTCACCCTTTTGGCACCATTCTGTGAAATGGGGGCACATTCCTTCACATTAGGTCAACGGCAGCCCCCATGAGGCTGTCGCATACACACACACATTTCAATTGAATTGAAATGTATACAAATTGTACATTCAATTTTTAATTATAATCAACATATGCACATGAACCTATTCACAGACAACACACGCGCACACACACCCACCCACACCCACCCACGTGCGCACACACACATTTCAATTTCATTGAAATGTATACAAATTGTACATTCAATTTTACATTTACAGATTTAAAATGTACAGAATTATAATCAACATATGCACATGAACATATTCACAGACAACACACGCAAGCAACACACCCACCCACGTACACGCACACGCACGCACGCACGCACGCACGCACGCACGCACGCACGCACGCACAGCCTCCAAGCTAAGTAGGCCACAGAGTGGGACACAGCGATTAGCTGGTGGCGTCTGAGAGACAGACGTGGCCCGAGGCCTTGACCTCTGAGGAGCAGAGCTGCCAGAGGTGTGACATTGGACTCTCTTTGAAGGGACTGCACATACAAGAGGACTTCAGGGTGATCTCAAGGCACAGATATATAGGCCCTCCCTTTCTATTCCTATTTTTTTCCCCCTTTTTTCGTGTTGTCTCTTCCCTCATGTACTGTACATGATAAATAATTTCACACCCTCTCTTACACCTGTAAACTTTATAGTCACAACGAACGTAAACCCCATATGCTTGAGCGGAATCCCTCCAGGCTCTATGCTTGCGTTGTTCTGTTTTCTGTTATTGTGGCGAAGGCTGACAATATAGCCTTGTAAACTAGTCGTTGGGCTATTTTCACCCTAAAAATATGCTTATGCTGATCCAAAAGTTAAATTACTCATTATGCAGAACAGAATTAATGTCCAATTTCAAGTTTTCAAATGGATAGAAATCTCTTGAAAATAGCAGATCTACAAGCTCAAAACACGTCGCTTTGTGAGTTTGTAGATTGGCAATTTTCAAATAGCCAAAGTATGTATATAGGGCTGGAGTGGTTAATGGATTGTATTTGTTGTAATAATAATCAAAAACTGTAAACGTTATAGTCGCAACGAACCGGGTCGCAGTGGCAGACAGTGTTGATACAGTAGTGGCACCTTTTCTTTGGCATAAGTATACTGGATAAAGTACAGTATAGTGACCAGACGTCCTGGTTTTGCCCGGGATTGCCCCAGTTTCAAGCTGGGTGTCCCGAGTCTACCACACAATACCTACAGAATTTGTTTGACGAGCCTGACTTGGAAAAGTCCTTTAGAGGATCTGCACAGTGCCTTAAGAGCTTAACTCCAAAAAAAACCCAACAGCAATCGGAGAGCTAATTGTGTTAATCCCAATGTTTACATCTCCAGATTACAGCTGTGCTGTGGACTCCTACACTGCAGTGAAGAGTACTAGTAATGTAACTGTGCTGTGGACTCCTATACACTGCAGTGAAGAGTACTAGTAATGCAACTGTGCTGTGGACTCCTACACTGCAGTGAAGAGTACTAGTAATGTAACTGTGCTGTGGACTCCTACACTGCAGTGAAGAGTACTAGTAATGGAACTGTGCTGTGGACTCCTACACTGCAGTGAAGAGTACTAGTAATGGAACTGTGCTGTGGACTCCTATATACACTGCAGTGAAGAGTACTAGTAATGTAACTGTGCTGTGGACTCCTATACACTGCAGTGAAGAGTACTAGTAATGCAACTGTGCTGTGGACTCCTACACTGCAGTGAAGAGTACTAGTAATGTAACTGTGCTGTGGACTCCTACACTGCAGTGAAGAGTACTAGTAATGGAACTGTGCTGTGGACTCCTACACTGCAGTGAAGAGTACTAGTAATGGAACTGTGCTGTGGACTCCTATATACACTGCAGTGAAGAGTACTAGTAATGTAACTGTGCTGTGGACTCCTATACACTGCAGTGAAGAGTACTAGTAATTCAACTGTGCTGTGGACTCCTATACACTGCAGTGAAGAGTACTAGTAATGTAACTGTGCTGTGGACTCCTTTACACTGCAGTGAAGAGTACTAGTAATGTAACTGCAGGAGTTTGTATGCCTCCGGGTTAAAGGACCACTTCACCACTTTTCAACTTCTCTTCCTATAATTGGTCCTAACTAATGTTCATGATAAAATACCACCATTTTTTCCTACTCAGTCTGTGTCTCATAGGAAGGCTGTGGGAAGTTCAGAAACCCGTCCACCAGTGACATCATCGATGGTGAATCCAAGCTAATAGAAACGGCAGGCTCCCTTTTCCTGAAAAGTTGCAATGCAAAAGTTGAAGTCATCGTTCTCACGATAATACAAATCTAAATATATTTTAAAACAAAAAAATCTGCCTAATGACGATGTCACTGGTGGACGGGTGTCCGAACTGCCCAAAGCCCTCCTATGAGACACAGACTGAGTATAGGAAAAAATGGTGGTGTTTTATCATGAACCAATTATATGAAGAGAAGTTGAAAAGTGGTGAAGTGGTCCTTTAAGTGTCCAATGCAGTGTTGATTTTGACATTGACATTTTAATTGTGACCCTAGGTCGCATTTACTATGAAAACCAGCATTTCCGTGTCACGTCATGCCTCCATATATTACAGTATGGTCACGCCTTGTGACATTACACCTCCATATATGGTCATGCCTCGTGACACCACGCCTCCATATATGGTCACGCCTCATGCCTCGTGACATCACGCCTCCATATATGGGCACGCCTCGTGACACGTCACGCCACCATATATGGCCGTCTCCATACAGTATATGAAGATCACAACACTGACCTCATCTAACCCTGGATAACCATACATGGAGAAGACTGGATCATCACCTAGATCTGCATATAGGCCTATGGAGCTGGCCAGCAACTCTACATCTGACCTCAAACCTCAAACCCTTAGATCTCCATATATGGAGCTGACCGGTTCTGCCATTCCATATGTTGATCCCCCCCCACCCGTCCTTCCTGTTCTCCATCCATCCATCCATCCATCCATCTTCAACCGCTTATCCGTAGTCGGGTAGCGGGGGCAACAGCTCCACCAGAGAGCTCCAGACCTAGCTCGCCCTAGCTTTAGGCTTAACGCTTTCGCCCTCAGGGCGTCTTACTGATTTATAGTTGTAGTCATCATCATAGTCTTTTAAATACAATTCTGTTACGCTTTAGTCATATTTTAATCATCTGAAATGTTTTACATTTTAGTAAAATCTGAATCCCCCCCCACCACCCCCCCCTTTTCCCCTCACTGTATATGTTTCTTTTCCCTTTTTACCTCCATTATGATGAATATAGAAGTGTCTATTTGTACGTCTCTAAATGTTTTGATGAATTGAACATGGTGGACCCTGTTGTAAACAAGTGTAATGCTTAATTGGGTCATCCACTCACAGTTAACAGCCTTTGTATTGAGTTTGTGCTTGAAATGTACTGTAATTCTGCAAACTGTTAATAAAATTTTCAATCAAAAAAAAAAAAAAAGTCTAGCTTTAGTTGACTAAATATGAGATGAAACATTTTCATTCAGGCTGGCCTTGATGGCGAGCTGCTGTGCGTCCGAAACGGTCGAAAAATGACAGAGTTACCATGTGTCCCCGGAACATCCAGAGCCCCAGGAAGGCCGCAGGGCTCGTACTATGTGTTCTGTGCCACTTTACTCTGTGCTGTACTCTACTGGCCACTTCAGGTGTTGCAGCTTTCCGTGCTCGGACATACAGACACAGAGACAGACATATATGGACACACACATAGCTCCGTAATGGAGCGGAGGCACTGCTCAAAAAATGCACAATGAAAAATACTACTGTCTTGAAGCTAGAATCCTGAAGAGGTATGCATCCCGTCTGGTGTCCTGTGCTGTGAAGAGTTTTGAAGGTAGAGTTGGAGATCTATCATTCTGGAGATCAATCATTCTGTTGAGCTGGTCGAGTCATCATTGTGATGTCAGAACATCATTGTGATGTCAGAACAGGTTTGATGATTCGCCATGCTCCAACACTGGACTCTTTTAAGGCTGCCTTGAAAAGACACTTATTCTCTCAGGCTTATGGCATATCGTTTTTGATTGTTGTTGGTACATTTTGTAAAGCGTCCTTGGGTTCATGAAACTATTCATGGCGCTATATAAATTCAAGCTATTATTATTATTATTATTGATGAGGTCAGCTCAACATATGGAATGAATTCTGCATTGGCAATATATGGAGCATGTCATGAGGCGTGACTGACTGACTGACTGACTGACTGACTGACTGACGGGAGATAGTGAACAAAGATAGAGAAGTGAACAAAAAAGAGAGATGATAAGAGTCATGGGAGAGTTAACCACGTAAACCCATAGAGTATATAAAGGACAGAGACCGAACTGGAGCACTAGCCCCGCCCCCAAGCTATTCATTTCGATGAAGTTGCTCAGTTGCGTTTTGAAGCACCCGGAAGACTGCCGGAAGTACCTCCTCCGGACCTCAAATTTGAGGTCCGGGGTGACGTATGGGTGACGTAGGGAGTGATGGTCCTACGTGTTAAAGCACGGGTCCGCCTGCAGTCCTTCCTCTTACCACTAGGGCCCAGAGCTTCAACGTTGGAGCGCCTCACTGGCCCCTTGCGTAAACCCCATATGCTTGAGCGGAATCCCTCCAGGCTCTATGCTTGTGTTTTTCTGTTTTCTGTTTCTGTTAAGGCTGACAATATAGCCTTGTAAGCTTGTCGTTGGGCTATTTTCGCCCTAAAAATATGCTTGAAGATCCAAAAGTTAAATTACTCATTATGCAGAACAGAATTAATGTCCAATTTCAAGTTTTCAAATGGATAGAAATCTCTTGAAAATAGCAGATCTACAAGCTCAAAACACGTCGCTTTGCGACGCATTGTGAGTTTGTAGATTGGCAATTTTCAAATAGTCAAAGTATGTATATAGGGCTGGAGTGGTTAATGGATTGTTTTTTTTATAATAATAATCAAAATCAACAAAGCAACTAAGTAAAGTTTTCAAATTATTGTAGCCGAGTAAAAATATTGCCTCACGGATGTAGTGGATAAAACTGAAAATGGAACAGGCTCTCTCTCTCTTCTATCTGGCGCGCGCGTGCGTGCGCGCACACTCTCTCTCTCTCTCTAAATCTAATCTCCCACTAATAGGAGTTCCTCCTTCTTAAGGCCATAAACATCACCCCCTTTAAAATCGTGCCATGCCGGAATTCACTGTACCTAACTCAGCTATTAGAGATAAGCATCTCACTGCGAGGACGGTACAGTGATGCCACTGAAGCCATCTTATCTGCATCCCAAACTTACTCAAGCATTTCCAATGGCCCGTTAAACATGGCTGAAGCTGTGAAAGGAGGCCGGCCCAGGTGTGAGACCAATTTATTGTGGGAACTATATGGGGAGGGTGGTCGTGTCGTTGTCAGCATGAACAACAGTAGATCTGCTATTTTAGCTAGATTTGTTTTATTTTTTTATTTTTTTACATGAACAATAATGTCATGCAAAGCAGCGTTGATTTTGGCAGCAAATTCTGATTATATATAAAAAAAATTATGATTCATAGTCTTTTGAATTAAATGTAATTTAGTTTTTGTCATATTTTAGTCATCTGAAATACTTTAGTGTTAGTCTAGATTTATAGTCGTCTAAATGTCTAAATCTACAGTTGTTTTTTGCCGACAAAAATGCATTTTATTTTTGGTGGCATCGATACCGTCGTAATTGCTGATCGTACACGTGCTGAAAATAGCCGATCTACAAGCTCACAACGCGCCGCTAAATCTGACATGAGTGAATCATGAATGGCTCCAAAACCAGTTATCCTCCATGTGAAGAATGTGACCGCTCACTCTTCACTGGCAGGACTCACTGCTTGAGCGGTAATGAAGTAATTAACCCATTTAGACCTGAGGACGCATGTGTGTCATATTATAGCTTTAAACCCATTTTGGGCGGGAACCCCTTTTGGTGTTTTAACTAAGCATTATGTTATACTTTAGCTATTGAAAAATAGCAGATCTACAAGCTCATAGCGCGCCACCGAGTGGCGCGCTATGAACTTGTAGGTCTGCTATTTTTTAAAAATCGTAAAAATGCGGCACAAATCTTTGAATATATATTCTTTCAGAGCGAACTTTTCTTCTTTTTTTTTTCGACGTCAGGCCTGAATGGGTTAAACATGTTAAGGCCTTTGCATGCAAACGAGTTACATTTTATTTCCTTCTTATTCCGTCGCCGTTTCCTCCCATTCTCTCTCAATTCCCTCATGTCTGCTGCAAACCCTCTGCTGCAAACCCTCCACCCCCCCCCCCCCCCCCCCACCGTTGGCCTGGGAAAGGGTGTAGAGACATCTCTTTCCACCCGACAGTTTCACCAAGAGAGCGCAATATAGTGTGGAAGTTCACGCTATAGTTCATGAATTCATGATAGGTGACAAGAACTAAAGAGAATCTCTCCAAACTGTACTTTTTGCATATGAGACAAGTATACTTTGTTCATCCTTCAACGGTATATATGGAGATACTGGATGATGGCTGTTGCCTCCATGACACACACACCAGGATTTAACAAGCAGGAAAATGCATGGCTGGGTGGTGGCGGGAACCTATATATAATAAAACCCATAAATAATTTTAAGACTGATTTTCTATCAGTGTACGACGGTATAGGTGGGTGTCTTGGATCATGGGTTCAAATGTTCCAATACGCCCTCGGACAGCAGCGCGTGGCATGCTTGTGTCAATGGCAGTGGTGCAAAGTAACTAAGTACATTTACTCAAGTACTGTACTTTAAGTAATAATTGTAGTTGAGTAAAAGTAAAATGTTTGGCTCTGAGTCTAATTCAAGATTGTTAAAATGTGATTGAAGGGTTGACTGAATTTGTGATTAATTAGTTTGTGAGGTGTAAATAACTGTGTCGTCTGCATATAATTGAACATTACAGCCAGAGAGAGTTGAAGGAAGGTCATTGATGAATATAGTAAACAAGAGTGGGCCCAAGGTAGAGCCTTGCGGCACACCTCGTTCTTGCACTACCAGGTCTGATTTGCTGCCCTGAAACACATTGTTTTCTGTTATGGATTAGGCTACAAACCCCTCCAAATTGACCCATTAGGTTAGAGTTAGAGTCATAGGGCCATTTTGGTTCCTAACTATCATAGCTGGGGACCCCCTGGTACTTCCTCAAGGACCCCTGGGCGTCCCCAGACCCCACTTTGAGAACCACTGCCATAAAGCATTATAGTTTTTTATTTTTCCTTTTCTTTTTCAGATTGACTCCATGCACAATTCACTCTTCGCTAAGTCCCACCCAAGCCCGTTGTTGGCCAATACCACGTTAGCGACGGTTACTAAGGTAGAAAACTGGTCACGCTTGCATGCTGGTCAAATACCTGGCTCTCAAAGTCAGTCAGTTAGCACATAAGCGAACACAACAAAAGCTGATTCTGACAGTTTATGACATCAGGAAAACTTTTCGTCTTTTGATAGATTTATAAAGTAACTATTTTGGTTGGAGATATACAGTGAAGCGGTTCTGGTGTTCCCAACTCTCGTTTGTAAACAAGTCTCCATGCTGTTTGAGCACCCAGCTGCAGTCCCAGACATTTCTCCTAAAGTGTCTCCCTCAAACGCGTCCAAAATTGTGTATGGTGTTTGCGACAAGTGGACGAGATCAAATACATTTGTTTACATCCAACGGCCTGGATGGAAGGCTGAGACCGAGGCTACTTCAGAAGTGTGTGTACAGATTTGGACCAATCAGATCGTTTTGTAGGCAAACCGGAACTTCTTTCCACACAAACTTGTCAGGGTTGCCAGGTCTGCTTATTTCCCGCTACTTTTGGCTTAAGGCTAATAATTAGTGTATGTAATACATTACCAAAACATTAATTATCATAGACATAGGCCTACATAGTATTTATAATGATAAATGCATACAATCTTTTTATTATGATTATATATGGTCATATTATTGTGTTTGTTTTGGCTTGTTTTTCTTGATTTGGCTTTAAGAGTTGGCTTGTTTTTGGAGGTGGGTTGGCTTATTTCTCTCACACAATGTGGCAACACTGAAGTCAAAACAAAAACAAACAAGACAACGTTGACATTTTTTATTAAAAATAAAAGTGAGTGAGTTTTCCTGATGTCATAAACGGTCAGAATCAGCTTAGTGTTCTAAAAGAGTGACTTTGAGAGCTGTTCCCCCGTTACAATGGAAGTCAATGAGAGCCTATTTTTATTTCTAATATGTACTATTAAACTGCACAACGGAGCGAAATAATTCATGGAACGGACTAGTTTGCTCATAACAAGGTAAGAAAACAAACCCTCTTTCTGAGGTCCACACATGCTGTACAGCAAATATATTTATTGACACTGCTTAAACATTTTGACCAGCATTGCAAGCGTGACCAGTTTTCTACCTTAGTAACCGTCGCTAACGTGGTATTGGCCAACAACGGGCTTGGGTGGGACTTAGCGAAGAGCTAATTGATTGCGATTGATTCTTATTTCCCTTCTCTGTCACTTTCAACCTGGTGTCCATATTTTTGGCATGCTGGGCAAAAGAAGAAAAAAGACGGTCTTTCTTTAGGCCTACTTCCTCCCCCCTCTAAAATAGCAGAGCTCACAACGTGTGGTATTTGCGACACATGAGCTTGTAGATGTGCTATTTTCACAATTTTCGACTTTAACTTTTTTTAGTTGTTGAGTCTGGCGTGAACAACAAATGACATGTTGTGCGGTGATGGTGTATGTGGAATGCATGTAGCTATAAGCCTCCCGAATTACATTCTATCATGTGTCAAAGGGCAGAGCTATGTTGAGTAAAAACGATGGACTATTGTGTGAAGAGGTCATTCGGGGTCATTCACCCCATTCACCCCACTATATTGTACTTTTGACTCCACTATACACTAGTTACGAAGGAACCAATTAAGCCCTATTTCAAATAGCAGATCTACAAGCTCACAACACTTTATTCAGTATTATTGATATTTTGGGGGAAATGCCTGGACAAGCTTAGATTTTTTTTTAAATGTCTTGTATATTAATACAGCAAGTACTATTGCACTTCTGTATACTTTGACGCACTGTTTGGGGCCTCAGAATACCTCAACAGGCATCATGTGTCTGCCTGGGCTTCAGGACAGAGACGGTCTTAACCCATTTAGGATTGAGACCAGATTCTACAAATTGTGTTCTATATTCCTGACAGTTTTCTGAAAAACCTATAGGTTTGTATGTGGTTCTGAAACTATTTCATGTCAAGGACCCCCAGAATTATATGTATGTGGCCGGCGACCACCATCTGAAAATATGTTGTTCCAGGGACCCCCCTCCCCAGAGTTAAGGACGTTCACTCTGAAAGAATATAATATTCAAATATTTGCGCCTCATGCAAGATTTTTCAAAAAGATTGCAGATCTACAAGCTACGAGCTTGTAGATCTGCTATTTTTCAATAGCTAAAAGCATAACATAATGCTTACAACACCAAAAAGGGGGTTCCCGTCCTGACTGGCTTAACTGTCCTGGTCCGCCTCAAACAGACGTTGGCCAAGACGCTAAGTAAGAGACAGAGAGCCAAAGAGAGCTGGGAGAAAGGAAGCCACAGAGAAACGAGAGGCAGAACAAGCACACGTCCTGTGCAGACCAACAGCACCTGTGTGGCAAAAAGATGGCGGCTAACGAAGTTAGGCAGTGCAGCGTCGCTATTCTGGGCATCTCATAATAGGTGAATGTGTGGCGGAACATTCAGCCAAAGTAAGCTAGATCTACAAGCTTGTAGAAAGAAAGAAAGAAAGAAAGAAAGAAAGAAAGAAATTCAAAATTGTCACTCATTTGTAGGCACAAACAGTGAAATCACGCTGAGAGCAAGGTGAGCAAGGTGAGCAAGGTGTATAACCAACATTTGAAGTGAACAGACCTCCTGACCTGTCTAGTTGAGTAAGTAGCATTATTCTGTATTTTAGCAAACTGCTGTTAGTGTAACTCTAAGTGCTTTTGTATTAGTAGTATATTATTAGCTTGTGTAGTAGTCAGTAGTTTATAGTTGTATTGTTTGTGTTGAAACAGTAGGCTAGTAGACTAGTTTAATTAGTTTCACCCTGTAATAGGCCACTTGATAAGTAGTATAGGCCACTTGATTTCCTTGGGAAGTGTGAAGTGAGTGCTTTAGCCAGCACTCCTGGCAGACGATTAGCAATCAGTTGGATTGGCCTTATACCACCAGGTGAAAGCGTCAGCTGTTAAGCGGCGTCCAGCAAACGAAGGCCAGGCGAACAAAGGCGACAGGCGACTTTGTCAAAGTCCGACTTCGTCACTGAACGACAAGCTGTAGCATTGATTAGTGACATATATAGTAGTGTGATAGATATAGTAGTGTATTGTAGTATATGTTTAGTGATCTACAATGTGTTTTCTTCCTATTCCTGTCCTCTCTTCTTCCTGGCGGTCGCACAAACACTGGGTTACACCCAGATGTCGCGGCACAACTAATCTCATCTATCCTACTCTTTCAACTCACGTCGAGCAAGTGGTAACGGGAGGGCTTTGGAATTGCCACTCGGCTGTGGTGGAAGGCAAATCTGCTTTCATCTCAGCTTACGCATCCTTGCTCTCCCTTAACTTTCTTGCTCTGACTGAGACCTGGATCAGACCAGAAAACACTGCTACGCCCGCGGCTCTGTCAGATGTGTACGCTTTCTCTCACACTCCCAGAGCCGTGCGGACAGGTGGTGGGGTTGGTCTGCTCATTTCCAGAAAATGGAAATACTCCCCTGTTTCACTGTCACTATTCTCTCCTACCTCATTTGAATTTCATGTGGTCACTGTTTCTCATCCAGTCAAGCTCACCATTGCGGCTGTTTATCGCCCACCGGGCCCTGCTGGTGGCTTCCTGGAGGAGCTGGACCATCTAGTCTCCCACTTCCCTGTCGATGGCTCTGGATTCATCCTTCTGGGTGACTTCAACCTCCCGACTGAGAAGCAGCTAGACCCACTACTTTCGTTTCTCGCCGCCTTTGACCTAGTTCTTTCCCCATCTCCTCCTACCCATGAGGCGGGCAACCAACTGGACCTGATCTTCACCAGAGGCTGCTCTATTGCTAACCTGTCTGTCACTCCTCTCTCCAGTGAAAAGGGTAAGAAACTCTCTGATCACTACTTCATGCCCTACTCTCTCTCTCTCTCCTCTCCCCCCTCACAGCCCCTCCCTACCCACATGATTTCCTCACGTCACAATCTTCGCTCACTTTCCTCCACTGATCTTTCCTCTTCTGTTCTCTCTGCTCTCCCTGCCCCTGAATCCTTTGCTCTTCTATCCCCTGATACCGCCACAGATCTTCTTTTCTCTACTCTATCCTCTTCTCTCGACCATCTCTGTCCCCTCACCACCAGGCCTGCACGCCAAACTCCACCTGCCCCCTGGTTGTCGGACTCAGTGCGGACTGAGAGACGGAGCCTGAGAGCGGCTGAGCGCAAATGGAGAAAGGGCAACCTCCCGGAGGACCTTCTCACCTTCCAATCTCTCATTTCTACTTTTTCCTCCTCTCTATCAGCTGCTAAAGCTGCTTTTTTCTGCACTAAAATTCAGGCTTCTGCTTCCAACCCTAAAAAACTCTTTGAAACTTTCTCCTCTCTCCTACAACCACCACCCCCTCCTCCCTCCTCGTCCCTCCTCCCTGACGATTTCGCCAACTTCTTTGACAAGAAGGTGAACGATATCCGATCCTCCTTCCCTCCTCCCCCGGCTGGTGCCCTGCGCACTGCCCACACCCGTCTGCCTGCCACCCCCCCCTCTCTACCTTCATCTACTCCTCTTCCCCCCCCCCCATCCCCTCTCTATCCCACTTCTCTCCCCTCTCCCCTAACGAGGTCCTTCTCCTTGTTACCTCTAGTCGCCCCACCTCATGCTCTCTGGACCCGGTCCCAACCACTCTGTTGCAGTCTATTGCACCTGAACTTCTTCCCTTCTTAACCCACCTTATTAACACCTCTCTGACATCTGGCTACTTTCCCTCTACTTTCAAGACTGCCAGAGTCACCCCCCTCCTGAAGAAACCGACACTTGACCCCTCTGAGATCAAGAACTACAGACCGGTTTCCCTTCTATCCTTCCTATCTAAAACTCTCGAACGTGCTGTCTTTAAACAACTGTCCTCCTATCTCCACCAGAACAACCTCCTGGACTCCAACCAGTCTGGTTTCAAAGTGGGTCACTCGACAGAGACTGCCCTGCTGGCAGTGACGGAGTCGCTCCATGCCGCTAGAGCGAACTCTCTCTCCTCCGTCCTGATACTCCTGGACCTGTCTGCAGCGTTCGACACGGTGAACCATCAGATCCTCCTCTCCACCCTCGAGGGGATGGGTGTCTCAGGCTCTGCACTCTCCCTGTTTGCATCCTACCTGACGGGTCGCTCCTACCAGGTGATGCTGAGAGGGTCTGTGTCAGAACCACACAGGCTCACAACTGGGGTTCCCCAAGGCTCGGTTCTGGGTCCTCTTCTTTTCTCTCTCTACACTACATCTCTGGGTGCTGTCATCCACTCCCATGGCTTTTCCTACCACTGCTATGCCGATGACACCCAGCTGATCCTCTCATTCCCCCCCTCTGATACCCAAGTGGAGGCACGCATTGCTGCTTGTCTGGCTGACATCTCGGCGTGGATGTCGACAAACCACCTGAAGCTCAACCTGGACAAGACCGAGCTGATGTTCCTCCCGGGGAAGGGCTGTCCGCACCGAGACATGGCCATCACCATTGATAATGCTGTGGTGACCTCAACTCGGACTGCGAAAAATCTGGGTGTGACCCTGGACGATCAACTGACGTTCTCGGCAAACATCGCATCAGTGACAAGGTCCTGCAGATTCCTCCTCTACAACATCAGGAGGATTCGCCCCTTCCTCACGGAGAAGGCAGCCCAGGTGCTCATCCAGGCTCTCGTCATCTCCCGCCTGGACTACTGCAACTCCCTCCTTGCTGGTGCTCCGGCATCTGCCATCAGACCTCTGGAGCTTGTTCAGAAAGCTGCGGCTCGTCTGGTGTTCAACCGCCCCAAGTTCTCCCACACAACCATCCTTCTCCGTTCTCTACACTGGCTCCCCGTAGCGGCCCGCATCCAGTTCAAAACCCTGGTGTTAGCCTATAGGGCGGTGAAAGGAACAGCTCCTTCCTATCTCCGGGCTATGGTCGATGCCTACACCCCTGCCCGACCACTTCGGTCTGCCACCTCGGGGCGACTGATTGCCTCGTCACTCAAGGGTCCTTCTGGCCGATCCACACGGTCACGACTCTTTTCTGTTCTGGCCCCACAGTGGTGGAATGAACTCCCCACTGATGTTAGGACAGCAGAGTCACTGCCCATATTTCGCCGCAGGTTGAAAACCCACCTCTTCAGGAAACACTACCCTTCCTCTCTGCCTGACCTACTTGTTGTTAACTAGTTGTACGAACGTTTGTTTTCTATTGTTGTATTGTTTATTGGATCTTGTTTAGTCGATACACTTAATTGTTTTAGCTCATGCTCATTTGATTTAGCTATTTTGTCTCATCCGGTTAAGGAAATAGGTAGCTGATATATTGCACTTTTACCTTAGCGCTAGGTATACTCTTGGTTGCTTGTTTTTGCAGAAAATGCACTAAAGACTTCTGGTGATTAGTAGTTTTTGTTCCCTACCTATGTTGAATACACTTATTGTAAGTCGCTTTGGATAAAAGCGTCTGCTAAATGACTGTAATGTAATGTAATGTAATGTCGTGCTGAAACTACAGGTCTGGGAATCTTTTGACTTTTTTTGGGGGGGGGGGGGGGGGGGGGGGGGGTAGTATAGGGCGAAAATGTGTGCTAATTAGTAAAGCCAGGCAGTTACTCGGGCCGGCCCATTTAGGGCCCAGTTGGGGCCCAGGTACGGCCTTGTCTTAAATTTTCGAGCCTGTTGAAAACTCGAATTATTGCCGGCTGCCGGGCACGGCTGCACTAATAACTTTGGGGTGGGCCCGTCTAGACTATGAATGGACAGGTATCAGTCAAAAGGGAGACATCGAAGAGGAAGGACGGGTGGGGAGGGTCAACATCTGATCCCATCTGACTGATGATCCAGTCCTCTCCATGTAGCCTATGGCTATCCAGGGTTTGATCAGTGTCGTGATTTTCATATATGGAGACGGCCATATATGGAGTGTGTCACGAGGCGCGACGGACTGACGGACATATGGTCGGTGTGACGTGTCACGAGGCGTGAAGGACTGACAGCCATATATGGAGGCATGACGGACGGACTGACTGACAGGTTTTGCAGGTTTTAATCTGCGACCTATGGTCGCAATAAAAGAACACAATACAAAATAAAGTTGGCAGTAGCACAGATAGCTCTTGCTCTGCTGTATCCATGGACTGAACGATGCTTGCCAACTTTCCCCAAGTAGTTTTCTTTACATTGTCATGGATTACACCCCGACAGTAAATACACAAACACTGCTTTCTCACCCTGGCTCAACCACTGCCAACCAGACAGCGTGTGACGCTGGTCAGTTGCCAGTCGTCTACACTGTACGGCTGAAATTCAAGCCGTTTGGCGGAGACATGATTAAAACGAAATGTGTCAGGAATTTTGCGTATTTTATGGACCGAGATATATTTACAGCCTTGGACTGTTGGTGATACAGTAGCTTATTTCATAGCTCTAACTCAATTGTAGTTGTTATTGAACTCAACAGCTGTGAGTGACTATCTGGGGCACATGCTAGCACACATCTCATGCCTCGTCTGCAGCATCCACTATGTCCAAACATTTGCTATATAAAACATGCTGCACTGGATACCATGGTTATGTAACATTTTATAAACTGAGTTGAATACATAAAAAAATAAAAAAAAATAAAAAAAAGATTTGGGCCATCCCTGATTTGGGATAACCTGACTTCGCCAGATTGCGGCAGTATTGAGTTCACCAGTTCCCTCCTCCTGCCTGGATCTGGGATCTCTCAAGCAGAAACGATGAACCCGGAAGCAGCGGGACAAACATTTGATATCTCTATAATAATTTCGAGTTGTAGTCTTGTTAGGTTGTGTTTACATTTGCGCTGTGGCAGCGCTTCAATATGTCATAAGTCTCGCGTTGATCCCGCCTCTAGCGGCCTCGTACAGCCGCATATCGCTCCGGCCAGAATTGGACCAGAGTACATCATCTCTGCCTGAGAGTTCCCAGACTCTCCCTGCTGGCAGAACGCAAATGTTGTCCAGTGGTTTCACCAGGCTAGATTTGGGAGAGAAAAACGTAAAAAAAAACCTCACTGTGTATTCTAGGAAAAGTATTAAAATATGTTAGACCAAATACATCAATATTATGATAGTAATCAAATAATAATAGCATAAATCAATTTCACAAAGTGTTGCATCGGGCCGCGAACATTGTATGAACATTTAGAAAATGTATATGAACCTTTTTGAAAGTATAACATATAGGGCTTAATATTAATATTAATGTGGATATTTCACACAGTTTTTAAGTGGCTCGATTCAATATTTAGATATTTGATATTCATTTTAGCTGTAGTCCCGTACCCTTCCTATACAAACACATTGTAACTTCAACCTCCGTTTTAACCCATTTTGACCTGAGATCAGATTCTAAAAATGTCTTCTACATCCTGACAGTTTTCTGAAAAAGCTATGTTTCTATGTCAGTCGTTCTTTGATTTTTCAAAAATAGCAGACCTACAAGCTCGTAGTGCGCCACTCGGTGGTGCGCTATGAGCTTGTAGATCTTTTTCAATAGCTAAAGCATAACATAATGCTAACACCAAAAGGGGTTAACCATGTTAGATGCATCGAAAACACCAGACCTCACGTATTATGAGGTGTATGAGTCAACAGAAAAAGGATTCGATGAATCTATCATGGTTAAAATGGAGTTTGAAGTTACAATGGGTTCGTATAGGAAGGGGGGCGTGGCAGCTAAAATGAATATAAAATATCTAAATACTGTATCGAGCAACGTGGTGTTCACAAAAGCCTGAATGTAGACGATAAAATTACCAAAAGTTTTTTTGAAAGTGAAATATCCCTTTAAGTGAATAAAAACCAGGAAAGGACACATACTAATTATGCCATATCACAATATTATGATATCCCAAATCACAGGCCATATCTAGTCTCATATCACGGTATCGATATAATACCAAAATATTGCCCATGAACCCTATACTGTATACAGTGATAGACAGTAGAGAGAGAAAAAAGAAAAAAATCAAAGAATTGGATTAATTGGCATAATTCAAGGTGGCTTGGCGCAGTGAGGGGGGGGTGGGGGGGGGGTAGTGTCAGCGGCGAGCGAATCTTTTTGCCATCCTCAAAGAGAGACGGTCTGCACAATTAGCCGCGTGCACTCTGACCCCGCGCGGAATAATTAATGAATAACAGAGGGGATAAAGAGAGAAAGGCACAGAGCGGTTTGCTTGAGCAGCGAGCGGGAGGTAATACATCAAAGAATGCCGTTAATTGGCCCTGTGGCTTTCATTCCTTGCCCTATTTCTTTCAATTCATTGACTCAAAATAATGGGCTCAGGTTCATTATCAACAGGTCGTAAGCTCTGGGAGTGCCAAACTTCGACAAGGGAGTTAGCCTGTGCGCGCGCGCGCATGTGTGCGTGCGTGCGTGTGTGTGCGCGTGTGTGTGTGTGTGTGCAGATCTGTGCATGTGTCCATATGAGTAAATGCTTAGAAGTGTGTGTGTGTGTGTGTGTGTGTGTGTGTGTGTGTGTGTAAGGCTGACTGTGAATGTGTGTCTGTGCAGGTGCACAAGACAACATATGAGCGTATGAGTGGACGGAAGTGTGTGAATATGCATGAAGGTGTATGCATGATTGTGCACGTGTGTAAAGAAGCGTGCGTGCGTGTGTGTGCGTGTGTGTGTGTGCGCGCGTCTGCCTGAGTTTGCAGAGGCTGAGCCTTAGCCTAGCAGCCCCTCACACCCCCACCCCAAAAGACCTGCCCGCGCTAAACCCCACACAGGACGAGTCCAGGGAGTGGTACAGTCGCAGTGAGCACAAACTCGGCAGGTCGACCAATCATCGCTTATAGTGTTTTTATGTAGGCGTTTTTTATTTTATTTTATTTTTTTAATATTGTAACATTGTCGCTATGCTGGAATATAACTGGTATGGACAGGTAAGTGACACTGACATGCCTGCTGCACTGCAGGTACCTGACCAATCAGGTACCTGATTACCTGTGTGTTCGTTGATTTTAAACCAGTGGTTCTCACATTTTAACATTCAAACGAGCCCCTTATGGGTCCATTATAGGTTCCACCTGTATAAGGGTCCATTTGGAAACCCCTCTCCAAGGAACCATGCGGGGGAGGGGGGGGGTCCCTGGACCCCACTTTGAGAACGACTGCTTTAAACATTCCTTGAACTGGCTTTGATCAAAGATGTATCCAATGACGTGCTACTCATTTCTTATTAAATGCATTGCTAATTGTTCATGGAAATGTGACCTGCAGTGAAACAAAATGTGACTTTTGCAAATCACGTTCATTTGGAAGTATATCTGTGGAAAACCATTGTGTCCATTAGCGCAGTGAAGTGGCTAAACAATGCATTGCGATCAGTGGCCTTTTTTGAGTCGCACCGTCATAGCGTTGCCAGTGCGCACGTGGAATGTGAAGAAAAGGTTTGAATTTAGCAAACAATCTTGAATCTAAAATTCCCAAATGTCAAATTTACAGCTCTCTTGATAAGGTGTTGCATAACCCATTTTGGGCGGGAACCCCTTTTGGTGTTTTAAGCATTATGTTATGCTTTAGCTGTTGAAAAATAGCAGATCTACAAGCTCATAGCGCGCCACCGAGTGGCACGCTACGAGCTTGTAGGTCTGCTATTTTTTTAAAGTCGTGAAAATGTGGTGCAAATCTTTGAATATATATTTCAGAGCGAACATCTTTAACTAAAATATTGGCTTCTGGGGGATCCCTGGAACTACATATTTTGAGATGGAGACAATAGAGATAATTCTGGGGGTCCTTGACATGAAAAAGGTTCAGCAGCACTGACATAGAAACAGATTTTTTTTTTTTTAATCGACCTCAGTCCAAAATGGGATAATGTAATCCAGGCATCTTAGCGGAGGATGAAAATGTCAACAGAAATGTCGGCCAAACAAAACACAAAGGAAGGGGCCTTCACGCGCAAACGTGAGCGTAGTTGCGAGGTCATCGAGCGGGAGCGGACACACCGAGGTCTGTGTGATGTAAGAGACATGGACAATTACTAATGCGATTACTGTACCAGTGTTACAGTATTATTGCTTGGCCATAATGCCTGTGTGCAGTGCATTTACCACATTAGATAATAGTGCACTAAAGTATTTCCTAACTAGGATGAATAAAAAGAAGTAGCAAAGGAGACAAAATCATATATCTGTGACTAGACATTTGCAATGGAGTGATTTGGAGTGACCTTAACACATTCAGGCCTGACGTCGAAATAAAAAATAAAAGTTTTCTAAATCATGACAATTTTCTGAAAGATTTGAGGCACATTTTAACGATTTTTCAAAAATAGCAGACCTACAAGTTCATAGCGCGCCACTCGGTGGCGCGCTATGAACTTGTAGATCTGCTATTTTTCAATAGCTAAATTATAACATAATGTTTAAAACACCAAAAGGGGTTCCCGGCCCGCCCAAAATGGGTTAATGGTTAATGTGGTTAAACGCGACATGGATGCGTTCCAGGTCTCAATGGATTAAATTGTTCGACTGCAGAACATAACAAAAGGCCGCCCTGTGATGTATATCAAAACCAATATTTTGAACCAAGAACCGATGTAATTTGCTCATGTATGTCAATCGAATAACCGAGAATCGATACAAAAACATTTCATAGATTTTGAAATGATCGACTAAATCAATTACTCTGATTAACCACAACACCCTGTACTATACTCCACGTGATTGATTACTCAGCTTTTTTATTTGTAGTTTATTTATTTTCACCATTTCTTATAATCGTTCGTTCATTGATCCTAAACGAGGCAATGAGTAAAACTAGAATGTAAACGAGGCTTTACAAAAAAATCAATAACTATGATCTGAAACTGTATTGTCTTGTCAACAAAACGAAAACTAACTGAAATCAGAGAGAAACTGTAAGAATAGTGAATAAGAATAGCTTATCGATCTAGCCTGGCTAATAAGCCAGACCGAATCAGCCGTTGGCAAAAAAAATGTGCCTGCCGGCGGATTGAGAGGCTCAATTGTACGCCCATTTCCTACACCAGAGAACTGGTGTGGCCAATCGGGACACGGTATGCAATATGGGCGGGCTTTGGTACAGTGACGTTCAATGCTTGAGACCTTTGACTGACAGTACCTCTAACCAATTGCGTCAAAGAGAAAATGTCTGAACCCGCCCCCCGGGAAACAAGATCCATACACAGCATCTCCAGACTCAAATACCACACGACAGTGTGATTTGAGTCTGGCTTATTAGCCAGGCTATTATCGATCAGCACTTTTTGCCTCCGACTACCACATTATTACAAATATATATATTTTACAAAAAAAACTAAAGTAATTCAAACTGAAACTGAAAACATGAAGTCAAACAATGAATCACACTCGTACATCCCTAACATCAGCCAATCAAATCATCACATTCCGTGCAACAAACACTAACACGTGCTACAAAAACATGCTCAAAACACACCTCTACACAAAGCTGTGCATAGGCGGGCTAAACGATACATTGGAGGTGAGCACAGTAGCCTATAGTAGAATAGGGTTTGTATTGTATCCTCAGCTGCCCTGCGTGCTGCACTCATTTGGGTCAAGTTGAGTTCACAAGGCTCAGCTCTGTAACGCTCATATAGCAGTCAAATACAGTTGGAGGCCATCGATATTGTCCTTTTCTTTTTGCTGAGGTTTGCGTGATCTGCGCAAAAGGACAGTTACCCCATTTTTGGGCGGGAACCCCTTTTGGTGTTTTAAACATTATGTTATAATTTAGCTATTGAAAAATAGCAGATCTACAAGCTCATAGCGCGCCACCGAGTGGCGCGCTACGAGCTTTGTAGGTCTGCTATTTTTGAAAAATCGTGAAAATATTTATTTCAGAAAACTGGAGGATTTAGAAGGATTTTTTAAAGTTTTGAGGTCAGGCCTAAATGGGTCAAATGATAAGGGACAATATCGGTGGCACCCAACTGTACGTGACCTCCGTAACAAGGATACATCTTCTCCTTGCATTCACACAGTGGTACCAAGTTAGTTAGCGGCAACTGAATTAGCAACGGCCAAACACTGCATTTACTATTCCTGTGTGTGAGAGAGAGAGGCTCTTCCTGTGTGACACAACACTAGTACACGCACATGCGCGGGGACGCACGCACGCACGCACGCACGCACGCACGCACGCACGCACGCACGCACGCACGCACAGACGCACGCACGCACGCACGCACGCACGCACGCACGCACGCACGCACGCACGCACGCACGCACGCACGCACGCACAGCCACACAAAGCCACTACTCATTCACCTTCTGCTCACAGTACAGTCGTATGTCTGTCTGTCTGTCTGTCTGCAACTGACAT
This sequence comes from Electrona antarctica, assembly GCF_951216825.1. Taxonomy (NCBI): domain Eukaryota; kingdom Metazoa; phylum Chordata; class Actinopteri; order Myctophiformes; family Myctophidae; genus Electrona; species Electrona antarctica. The sequence continues at coordinate 6,755,790 of NC_136804.1, forward strand.
GCTGGAATATGTTATAATCTAGACAAAATCATCTGCATGTTACAGCTAATGTTTGAAACTATAGTCGTGCATAGCATACTGTAGGTAGCTTATTTTTGTTTGTTTTTTCCTGGAAGTGACACTTTCTTTTTCCTGAAGTCCTGAAGTACTGTAATTTCAAGACAGGAATGTCTTTTAAAAAAAAGAAAAAACATAACCGATGTTGTAGGACTTTGGCAACTCTTGGCTGATATGGAAATAATCCCAAAATGGTATAGCCTTTCTCTGATGCTCTTCTCAATCCTTCAATCTTTTTCCCCCCTTTCTCTCTCACATCTGTTTCTCTGGCATGCACAGCAGCCTCTCTCTATTGCCCAGTTGCCTAAACCTTTTCCTGGTCACTCCACCCGTCTGATTCTCTCGCCATACGCACATCCGTCTTTCTCTCGTACAGTACATCTCTCCCATCCCACCGACACGCTGCATTTCACTGATCACCACTCAAGGTGAAGGCTATTGATCTTTACCTCAAAGAGATCGGAGGTTTGGAAGCGAATCACCACATCACGTGAAATTACTCCCCCAAATGTTGGTAAAACACACACAGACAGAGACACACACACACACACTCTACTCCATGAAAGAGCGTGGCAGGGAGGGCTGGCCGGGCCGTAACTCAATTGCTGTAACTTTGCTCGAGGCACGTGAGATACCACTTGTTACGAGGCCTGAAATATCTCGCTGTTCCGTCTGGGCTTTCAACATTCACGTGCGGAGTAGCTAGCCTATCCCCTCCCTCCTGTCTTTCTCGTCTGACGCCAGGACCCTTTGATTCCCATATGGGAGCATTTCCCCTACCTGGGTGAACCATGTCAAGCAATTAATACCCCGAGTTACGCCTTTTAAGTGAGTCTTTTGCTCTCCGGGGCTCCCTGCGGCGATGAAACGGGCGGCGTCGTCTCACGTTAGACTCACGCAGCCTCATGCCCCACGGCATAAGTATTTACAGTTTTCAGTACATTTACTTCTACTCCACTACATCTCAGAGGCAAATATTGAACACTCCACTACAATTATTTGAAAGCTTTAGTTACTCTTTATGATTTTTATTATTATTACAAAACATACATTAACCTCTTCACCCCAGTATATATTTTGGCCATTTGAAAGTACCCGATCTACAAGTTCACGATGTGTCGCAATGCAACACTTTGTGAGCTTGTAGATCTGCTATTTTCAAAGGACTTTTGAACACTAGTGAAATGGGACATGTTGCACAATGACTACTTCCTACTTTTGGTACTGCATTTTAATGCCAATACTTTTGTACTTTTACGCAAGTAAATTTAGAATTCTGGACTTTCAATTTCCATATTGCAGTGTTGATAGAGAAGGTGGTGAGGGGGGGGGGGGGGGGGGTGTGCGAAGTGTGAGGCAGTGCAGGGGTGGGGGTGTCGATGGTGGAGGTCGTGGGGTAAGAGATGAGGAAGTTAAGAGACAAAAAGAGAACGGAAGACAAGAGGAGAGACAGACAGACAGACAGACAGAGAGAGAGAGAGAGAGAGAGAGTAGGCAGAGCGAAAGTTTTAAAAAAAAAATCAGAGAGAGTAGACAGCCAAAAAAAAGAAAAAGAAAGAAAAAAAACTAGACAAAGACCAAACATCTCAGGAATGTATCAGGATGGTTGCGTTTTCTGTAGTAAGGTCCTATCTAAAGCCAAAGCCTATTAGCCACGTCTAGCCCCGAGAATGTTAAAACAACTGTAGAGCGACCGTGAGTGAGTGAGTGCTCACTCGTTCAAAGGCTTTAGAGTCCACCCAGGCACCCATGCTGACAACACCGCTGAAAACAGAGCAAGGTGTTTGTGTGTGAGTGGAGTTTCTGGGTCACGGCTCAGGTCAAAAACATCTTAGCCCGCTAACGGATTCCTTTCTCAGATTCTCATAAGATCCTCTGCGTACGTCTTTTTCTGTTCCTTGTACCCACCGCGAAGGGGTTTGGCTCTCTCCTCTCCACCCCTCCCCTCCTCTCCACTCATCTCCACCTGCCTCAGTATAATTGAGGGCAGTGGAAAAGCTGTAGTTCTGCAGACCTACATGGGAACACTCTCTCTATCAGATCTACACACATGAGAAGTGGACTTTATCAGATATTGCCCATTTCCTCCGTGACTATCTTGTCACTCAATCTCGTCTGAGGAACTGAGGGGTTTGGGACTCGGTGTGGGGAAGGGGGGTAGATGGATTGCAGGGCAGAGACGCAGGGCTGGGGGGGGGGAAAGGAAGTGGAGAGAATGAATGAGAGTGTAAAGAGCGTGCGAAATATGGGAAGAGAGAAAAGAGGAAGTTAAGAGGGAGAGAAAGGGCCTATAGGCCTGTCTGGTAATCCAGCATGACAGTGTGACGCGGGTTCGAGTTCCGATCTCGACAAACTTTACTGTGTGTCTTCCCCCCCCATCTCTCTCCCTGTTTCCTGTCTACCTACTATACATCTATCAATAAAGGCAAAATCAGTGATGGCCATCAGAGATGGAGACAGGTGGGGGACAGACACGTACTGCAGGACAGGGGACAGGGGACTTTAGGTGAAAGGAGACGGAGGACAAAGTTTGGAGGGTTGGGATATTGCCCCATCACTGTTGCCTGTGCACGTATGACGTACGGCACGAGAGGTTTGGAGTGTCCGTGTTGTGTTCTTGGGTCTGTGGTGGCCCCTTCTTCCATCTAAGATTGAACTCAGGCCAAGCTGATTAATCAATTTGGCTGTGACTGGTAAATGAGTGCTGAGAGATGCATGGGTAGTTGTGGGGGGGTGTTGTGATCCGATAAAAGCAACTGGACAATCCAATCAATGTACATGTAGTAATCTGTACAGAAATTGATAGGGAGAGTTGATTCACTTAATCTTAATCCAATAGAGGAAAGGCTCGAACGAAACAAATACATAGATCAAGCCGATACTTTCCACATTGTTTCCCCACAATTGATTGGAGACAAAGCAAAGTTTGTGTGCAGGGCAGACGGTCAGTGGAGTTTGAACTGTATAGGAGCTATATTGTGGATTGGGGAGATGCTGCATGGGCACCAGGACAAGGTACAGTATGGCATACATACAGTATGGGCGTCTGTAGACCCGGAGCAGGCAGATATACAGCCCACTTTAACAATCCATAAGTACTGTAAGCCTTGCGGACTCCGGCCGGTGTCTGTAGCGTGAGGCAGCTTTATATACAAGTACACCCCCTGGACATGATGTACAAGTACACCCCCTGGACATGATGTACAAGTACACCCCCTGGACATGATGTACAAGTACACCCCCTGGACATGATGTACAAGTACACCCCCTGGACATGACGCTAGTATGTCTCAGGGACTTATCCCAATCCAACCCTTAATGCTTGAGTGCCAAGCAGGGAGAAACTGAGTCTCATTTTTCAGAGTCTTTGGTATGTCTCGGCCCGGGGATCGAACCCCGACCTCCCAGTCTCAGGGCGGACACTCTAACCACAAGGCCACTGAGCTGGTCTGTCAGTGCCTGCAGCAAATCTTGCAAACCACTGTACAGATCAGCGCCACATTATTTTGTGAATTTTCCAGTATAGTAGACCAAGGAAATAAATCCCTGAATGTCTTTCACATATTATAAATTACTTTTTCAAAATAATTAACTTTTTTAATTGTATACTGGAAGTCAAGGGAGAGGCACATAAACTCCATATTTGGAAGTTAATAGTCGTCACGGTGATATGACATGACAGTCACTATGACATCCAACATCCACATGGAAGACATTCACATTATTAGACCCCATGTTGTTTTGAACCGATTGTTCCCCGTCTATCTACAGTAGGCCTACAGCATGCAACCAAAACAAACTCTTGTCACGTCTACAGTTGGAGGCCATCGATATTGTCCTTTTCTTTTTGCTGAGGTTTGCGTGATCATTTTGGGCGGGAACCCCTTTTGGTGTTTTAAACATTGTTATAATTTGGCTATTGAAAAATAGCAGATCTACAAGCTCATAGCGCGCCACCGAGTGGCGCGCTACGAGCTTGTAGGTCTGCTATTTTTGAAAAATCGTGAAAATATTTATTTCAGAAAACTGGAGGATTTAGAAGGATTTTTTTTAAATTTTGAGGTCAGGCCTAAATGGGTCAAATGATAAGGGACAATATCGGTGGCACCCAACTGTATATAGAAGAGTAGACATACTTTGTTAGCGATGATAGATGCTACAGTATAGACACTATAGTTACTGTATGGATTTCAGATGTGTATTTCCTACTTGTTCACAAATGCTACAGTACATTATTCGGATTGATGTATTCGGTGTTCTTGTCCTCAGAGGTCAAATATGATTTGATAGTATGGATTAAAGGGATATTGTACCACGGTGCATCTCAGGAGCGGACACGTATAACTGAATAAAGAATTGGCAGCACCCTGTAACTGAAATAAATATGGCCCAAATCGTCCCGAGTTGCTTCCAGCGCCCATTGCTTTATTAAATGATTCGATAGCCTATGTTATTTGGACAGATGCCAAGTAAGTATGCTAGGTTGACATCTACTAGTTACTTAATTGTAGCACTTAATTTTTGAGCGGTGCAGCCGCTCCAATGCACAGCTTTGTGTGTATACGTCCGTTTAAGCACAGAATGCCCTCATATGATTGGCTGAGCACAGGGCTGGACTGAGACAAATATTTGGCCCGTACATTTTCTGTTACCAAGTGCATAATTGTTATGATTGTTTGTACACATTAAATCCCAGTTTATAGGCACGATGCCTTTCTGGTTGTTCGTTTTCCCTAAAAATGTAGTATGTTATTTAGCACACCCAATAGTAACAGAATCCATTGTAAAATCTCTTTTATCAATTATTTTGGATTTCAACCATACCTATAAGTGTCTAATATTTGAGTCTGTGCCAAAAGACCACTAGGGGGCGCTCCCAATATGTTTGCAAAGCTTTTTGAAAACATTATACCCATACCCAGAGTAAAACTAGTCACCAAAAGCCAAATCATTACAAGTGCGCCCCCAGCTAGTGTACTTGTGTTGATTTCGTCGACTAATACTATATGACAAAAAAAATTCGTTGACTACCTTTTTTCACTGACAAAAACTAAAGGGAAACTAAATGAAGACTAAGCTATGATGACTAAAACTAAGACTAAATATATATATCAACAAATACAAATCGTATGACATTTAGTCGACTAAAACCACACTAGCACTAAAACATTCCAGGTGACTAAAATGTGACCAAAACTAAAATGAAAACTATTCAAGAGACTATATGACCAAAACTAAAATCTAAATGTTGCTGTCAAAATCAACACTGGTCTACAACAAAATTCTGTCTGCGTCTGGCAGGCCTGTGCGCACGAAAGTGCCCCTCGATCGGTCTCCCTCGGCACGCAGCAGCGCCATCCCTCTGTCCTTCACATGGGCCATGGGTCCTCCTCCTCCTCCGCTGGCTGCAGTCACAACAGCTCCCTCGTTCAAAAGATGGGGGCACAAAGATACCCGGAGCTCCGCCGCGGGAAACAGACGGCCCCTTTGTCCGCCGCGCACAAACCGTGTATTATTAGTTTGGCTAAGGTCAAAGTAGATCTAATTTTCTGCTTAGTTCTTATTAAACAGCTATTGCATTATTTAATTTCCCACAATCAAGTTAAGAGGACCGGGGGAGGGGGGACAGGAGTGTGTGTGTGTGTATGTGGGGGGAGGGGGGTGGTGGATGGCACAGGGTGGGGGGAGTGGGGTGGAGGGGGAGTGGGGTTGGTAATCAATAGATCTCCCGTGCGAAGGCTTTTGAACGGCGAACAGATTTAGCCCACAAATGCCCTTTATATGTGTTAGGGGGATAGGGCTTCTCCTTTGATGGTGCGCTCAGCTTCAAGAAGGTCAAGAGGGGCCCGCCCCACCCGCCAGCCAGCCCACGGGAATCAGAGTACATTTCTATCTGCCAGTCAGCCGGAGAGACGGCTTTCGTAACCCCTGTTGTTATCAGTGGACGATGAATGCCATAGGAGTGAACTTTATAGGGCTGTTACTCATTTAATCACAATTAACTCACCGCTATGTTAATCACAATTAATCATATTATTTATTGTTTTAGCCATTTGGCCTATACCTGTAGTTTAGGGCGGTGTTTCTCAACATGTGGGTCCCCCTAATTATTTTTAGTGGTCCCCAGATCGTAATGTGCAACATTGTTTTCTCGCTCAACAGTCAACAATCAACAAGTGTATGCAGGCCTGTATCAGCACATTTATAAAGTGACAATTAATACCTCTAAAATGTGTTTTTGGGGGGGGTTTTCAAAATCAAACTATACTTTAAAAATGGTTAAACATTGGCTATAATATCCTCTGCTCAATTTAGTTTTGTTTTATTTAGTAGAATCCTGTATGAGTAACAAAATACAAATAACCTTTATGTTAAAGCATTACCTACTTTGGAATACTTTGGAATAACGCCAGCATATTGTTCCACTCCCATGTTATGTCAGGGCAGGGCACTTGTGTCCTATAGCAGCAAACAGCAGTAAAGTATAAATACTGCAATGTAGAACTACTCCGTTACTATAGTAAAAGTCCGGAAATGAAAATGTATTGGTATCAAAATGTACTTAATGTACCAAAGGTAGAAAGTACTCATTATGCAGAATGTCCCATTTCAAGTATTCAAATATATAACAATCTTTTGAAAATAGTAGATCTACAAGCTCACAATGCGTCACATCGCGACACATTGTGAGCTTGTAGATCGGCTATTTTCAAATGGCCGAAATGTACTGTATATATATATATAGGACTGAAGTGGTTAATGTAGGCTATGTTTTGTAATAACAATCAAAATCTATAAAGTAACTAGTAGTAACTAAAGTTTTCAAATATTTGTAGTGGAGTAAAAGTACCAAATGACTCTGGGCCCCAACGCAATTGCGTTGTCTGCATCACGGTAGTGAAGAAATGGTGAAAGAAATCGGAAGGATACCAACAACGAGAAGCAGGAGGATGAGAGGAGTGGTGAATAAACGCGTTGCATCTAAATGTGTATAGGCAGACACGCCAAAGTCCGCCAAATATTTCGCATTTTCGGGTTGTGTATGCGTCGCATCGCTAATTTGCCGGTGTGTGAAGACCTTGACTGAACGAAAATACATCGTATGGATGCACCTGGGACGTATCCTCAGTGATGTCAAGGACTGTCTAAAGAGGACGAGACGCGAAGACCGTACGGGCAACGCCATGTTGCTTATGGTGCTCCATGGAAGGAAAGAAACATGCGCAGTTGAGACCAAGGAAGCTGAACACGGAAGTGTTGGCTGCATATAGCCCATTGCGCATGTTTCTTTCCTTCCATGGAGCACCATAAGCAACATGGCGTCGCCCGTACGGTCTTCGCGTCTCGTCCTCTTTAGACAGTCCTTGAGTGATGTATCCCACGGTCATTGGGGTTTCGGGTCTCGCGAACATCATACTGTACCCCTCAATCGGGTGACCCAGCCGGGGTGATCAAGTCCCGACTTACGTCCCAGTAGCTACCCTCGATCAGACCCACTAGGGAAAGACCAGGGCCACACAATCCGTTGGAACCACTCCGGAACTACTCTGCCGGCACAATTCTGGCATGTGGAGGGTATAGGCTCTGTGGGTTGACTCCTGTCCGGGCCCCTCCTACGTCTCACCAGGTCCACTCCTGCTCTCACCAGGTGCAGCCAGGACCTGTGCGTTGCACCAGACTCCCAGCACCAGACACTTCATTCAGGAGCGGTGGATTCTTGAGCCGCAATGGTTCTGCAGGCACCACCTGGGCAACGGTGGTACTGCAGTCTCCGCTTGCGGCTCGAATGGCCCTCCTAAAGGCCTCACCGAAGGTTTTTTGGGCTTCCTCCTCACGGAGGATGCAGGCTGGGGCGCCAACCCATACTGCTCCCGGAGTGACTAAATATGCTGACAATTTCGTCAACAAATAAAAACTAGACTAAAATGTTAGCTAGGGTCTAGTGGACAAGAGATCCAGTAAAACTAAAAGACAAGTCAGTTTGGTTGAGCTCTGAAAATAGCAGATCTGGGGGCACAGTGGCACAGCTAGAAGGTCCTGGTTTCGATTACCGCTGGGGACGCTGTGGGCGCTGTGGGCGTGTTCTCTCCTCTGCGTCATCAGAGCCCATACCCGAGGTGGGGTTGGCGAAAGGGCCGTTCTGTGTGGAGTTTGCATGTTCTCCCCGTGTCCCCTAGGGTAGGTTTAGAGACCAGGTAAACATAATCCTGGTCTCTAAACTGCCTCCCCCTGGCCAGCCGGGGCACCTGATGAAGGGGAAAGGAACTGTTTGGAATAACGTGTTCCTTCCACGCGCTACGTCCGGCCAGGGAAACTCTCCCCTGTCAGGTGAAAAGAAGCAGCTTGGACTCCTCATGCATAGAAGGAAGCATGAGGTCAGTCCGCTGCAGTTTTGGTCAAACCATGTGACTTCCATTGGAAAAGCATTGAGGCGACCATCAAACACAGACAGAACACAGAACATGCGTTTGCTATGTGTGTATGAGGCCTGACCCCAGACAGGCCGCCGGCTGAGGACCTGATCTGTCTGATCTTTAAACGAGCCTGATTGTGCGAAAGGAAGTAGCAAATTATAGCAATATGTGTTTCAAACAAAACGTATGTCTTCACCGAATTGAATTATGAATATAGAGATTTTTGATCACATTACATTTATCTATAATGCGATACAGTTAGCAAACAGTGATGCATACATCGCCACTGCACCGTGGCAAATTGGAGCAGCAACAATCTGCACTTGACCGGCTTGAGTAAAAGAGAGATCATTGAATCAAATACAGTAAGTTACATAATGCGAATCCACAGATATTATCATGCTAACTTTTGGGACGAACCCCCCCCCCCTGCAACCCTGCATTGGATGAGTGAGAGAATACAGTATACAGAGGTGAACGTTTCATTGAGTGGTTGAAACAACCAGCACATTGAGGCTGACTTTGATTCCTGTAAAAGCAAGCTTTGTTGACAGAGCATTGAATTTATAAACGTGCATTGTCGCAGCTGGTTACGGTGGCTTTTTTTCTAACTCAAATGTGCAGGTCTCTCTCTCAGAGAGAGAGAGAGAGAAAGAGAGAGAGATAGAGTGAGTGACATTGTTTTATTTTGATTGTATTGTTCCACTTCTGCTTTGGCAATGTAAACTTACGTTTTCTCATGCCAATAAAGCTCCTTTGAGCTTTGCGGGTAGGTGCCCTCACAAAAAACATGCAGTAATCCTGGTCTCTAAACTACTCGGAATAGCGTGTTCCTTCCACTCGCTGCGTCCGGCCGGTGAAACTCCCCCCTGTCAGATGAAAAGAAGCAGCTTGGACTCCTCATGCATTGAAGGAAGCATGAGGTCAGTCCGCTGCCCCCCCCCCCCCCCAGGTTGGCAGAGGAAGTGTAGCGCCCATGATTACATTAGATAATTGACACTGGGTGAAGAAAATGGGTTGCAAAATCGTGGAATATAATTATAATAATAAAAAAGCTCCTTTGAATTGAATTGAATTGTAGTGAGAGTGTGAGAGAGAGAGAGAGAGAGACAGAGAGAGAGATAGAGAGAGAGAAAAAAAGATTATATGATTTATGAGGGTAGATTGCAAATCCTGAGCAGCTGAGATATAGCCTAATTGAATAATGAAAGTGTCTTTCAACCACTTTAGCCGTACACTTTGTTGACTGCGGTCCCCCAGGGGTCTGTAATTGGTCCCCTCCTTTTACAATTTACAATTTACAATTTACAATTTAGGCATTTAGCAGACGCTCTTAATCCAGAGCGACTTACAATAGGCAAGAACAAAAAGCATGGGAATACATCACATATGTAAAAAAAAAAAAAAAAAAAAAATGCATTTATCGCGAAACATGCGTAAGCTAAGACCGTGACTAGAACATATCTATATAATGACACTATACATATAAACTATAACTAGAACATATCTATATAATGACACTATACATATAAACTACGCATATATGCTATACTATGCTGTACATATATACTATGAAGTGCTATGACTACATACAATGCACTTATTGTGCTGTCTACATGACATGCTATAAGTCTGTTTCAAATGCTATATAAGTCTAAGAAGTGCTGTCTAAGGGGGTAGGGTAAGTGCTATGGGCCATGATGGAGTCTGAAAAGGTGGGTTTTCAGACTACGGTTTTCACACACACACACACACACACACACACACACACACACACACACACACACACACACACACACACACACACACACACACACACACACACACACACACACACACACACACACACACACACACACACACACTTGGGTTTTTGTTGCAATGCATTACTGTATTATGTAACTGTGCACTTACGGTTAGGGATGTCGGTATCGGCAAATACTCAAAATCAAATGATCGGAATAGGATCTGGAGAGGAGAAAAAAAAGAAAATCGTGATCCCTAGTACTCACTCACGGTATTTTTTTCCCCACCGGAATCAAATGCTGGAATAAATCCCTTATGAAGCAAAGGCCTCGGTTTGTGCATGCAAAGACTCAATCAATCATGTGCATAATTTTAATAGGACTTCATAGTTACAGAACTGAGCCCAGCGGGGACGGCATCCCAGAGTCTGCCACACGGGGAGATTAAAGCCTTCTGTACAGTGCACTGCTCTCTGGCATCACTAAGAGAGGTTCAGGCTCACGGGGCAGTGGGCATCAAGGATGATCTCTCCCTTTCACAACAACAACAACGGCCACTCAGCAGTTTTCCCCCCCAAAATCCCTTGGCCTGTACTGTAGTATATATATTCAATACAGTTGGGTGCCACCGATATTGTCCCTTATAATTTGACCCATTTAGGCCTGACCTCAAATTTTTAAAAAATCCTTCTAAATCCTCCAGTTTTCTGAAATAAATATTTTCACGATTTTTCAAAAATAGCAGACCTACAAGCTCGTAGCGCGCCACTCGGTGGCGCGCTATGAGCTTGTAGATCTGCTATTTTTCAATAGCTAAATTATAACATGTTTAAAACACCAAAAGGGGTTCCCGCCCAAAATGGGTTAACTGTCCTTTTGCGCAGATCACGCAAACCTCAGCAAAAAGAAAAGGACAATATCGATGGCCTCCAACTGTATGTTCCTTATATTCACATCTAGACTCATCTTGTCTAACCTAATGGTAACCAATATTGACACTGATGTATTTGCACTGAGACCTTATCTCCATTGTGTAACAGCTGATTATGTGGTGGTTGGTGGGGTAGGTGGAATAGGGTGAGCAAGCTATGTGTGTATTATATGTATGTATGTATATCCGTTTGTATCTGTGTACTGTATGTTTTGTGTATTTTGTACAGTATGCTTTTTTTGTATTTTGTCTGTTTATGGGGACTAAGAAGTATTTATGGGGCCCGATTTGGCACCAATAGACTTAACCCACTTCACGCCATTGCCATGAATCTACGTCACTTAAAGCCAATTAATCAATGCTACGCTTAACGCCATTGGCGTAGCTCTACGGCAATTGGGCTTTTATAGTGCTTTCGATTGATCAAGACATAATCACACACACACACACACACACACACACACACACACACACACACACACACACACACACACACACACACACACACACACACACACACACACACACACACACACACACACACACACACACACACACACACACACACACACACAGCCTCAGTACAATAGTTTCACATTTGACATGCATATAAGTTTCCCTTCTACAATAAGCATGTCTCAACAACATATCCTCTCGGCAACTACAGTATTCATGGAAAACGTATACTGCCACTGTATCTTGAATGCGACAGGTCTTCTGTATATTCAGCAGTGCTGTAGTCGAGTCCACCTAAAGCAAGTCCAAATCAAGAGGGGGTGGGCAAGTCAGAGTCAAGCCTGAGTGTGGGAGGGGCAGAGTTCGAGTAAAGACCGATGGGGGGGGGCGAGAACGAGACCAGATCAAATTTGATTATGTGGTCAGTTATAGTTGACCAATTGATATATGTTAATCTGAATGGGCTCAAGTGCACTCGAAATGACTCGAGTGCACTTGGTGGGGGAAGAGTCCCGAGTCCCTTGGTCCGAGACCAAGTAGATGAAAATGTGGACTCGAGAGCACACTCGAGACCGAGAGCGGAGCCTACTACACTAATATTCAGCACACAAAGGGCAGACGCTGTGGGTTTGTGCGACTTCGGTAGGTTCCGGATCCCTGGCTATATCCAGGATATGCCATTTAGCCAGTGAATGGATTATTGTGACTATTAATAGCCCACATGAACGGATTATTTTCGAAAGCGGAAATACGTTTGCAATTCAATAAACACACGTCTCCGTGTGCACTGTAGAGGAGCTAGAAGTGGAATATTTAGTGTATGTGTGCGTGCATATGGGAATATGCACGATGGCATTCATCAGCAACAACACCATTATGGAATATGGATGAACGATTAAGAGCATTGTGTGTGCATGTCAGCATGCTCATTGACTCATGTTGCTTCAGAGGGACCATAGTGTGTACAGTACATTTAATCCCACATCATGCAGCAGTCAGCGCACACGTGCGAGAGGTTAGAGACGTGCACGTGTGTTCATGGGTGGGCCTGCCCTGCTGTATGTCTTCAGTATGTGTGTGTGTGTGTGCACGTTTGAACGTGTATGTAACATGTATAGGGTCCATGATCTCTCTCTCTCTCTCTCTCTCTCTCTCTCTCTCTCTCTCTCTCTCTCTCAGGTGTGCCTGTGAACAGGCCTCTTGTCGTTCCTCACAGAGAATAATGTGCTCTAATTGATTTAGGGCGAAAATCGCATTATCCCATTTTGGCTAATTGCATCTCCTCTGCAATGACTGAGAGCCTCGACTGTGCCCTCCTGTCACCCCCCCCCCCCAAACCCTCTGCCTCTCTCTATCTCTCTCCATCTCTCCCTCTCAGCCTTCAGAAGACCAAAGTGGTTTATGTAACATCCGTTGGTCGTAAAAATAGAAGAAAAACCTAAAAAAAAAGAAAGAAAAAGGATTCAATCTCGAATCAGGGCCGCATGTGTTCAGATATTGCTCTTGGCGGAAAGCGGCGGCAACCGGATCCAGTTTGATCCGGCTCGCAGGGCTGTCGGAAGCTGACTGACTGCTGTACAGCTGTACACTGTGGTTCGCAGTGTCGTTTCCGTGATAGTGGTGCTGACATGCTGTCTTGACCACTTAAACCCTATTCTTTGTTTCTCAAGAGATCCAGGGTTGCAAGAAACATGGGGGGGGGGGGGGGGGGGGTATCAAACTGTATACGATTATGCTGGATGAGGCGGCATATGACGTAATTTGGGTTAGTAGTTCAATAATCTAAATGTTATGAAAAGAGAAGGTAACTCATATGCTCCAAAAGGTATATTTAACGTTTCATCTGGTCAAAACCAGATGAAGAGCCTTGACTCGAAACGTCGTCAATAAATATACCTTTTGGAGCATATGAGTGTGCTTCTCTTTTCCTATGTCACTTTTTGAACCCAGCACCTCCACGAAGTGATGTGCGTATTTTACTATAGTTTCTGTCTGACTTTTTATAAGCCATGGAAGACCTAAAGTCAACCTTGATCAATAATCTACACGGGCCATATCATATTTGACTTAAGTTCCGTCTGGTATGGAGCTGTCAATCACACCTGAACAACAGAATCACTGTACAGTAACTATACCAGTAGATGCTTCTACACCAAATAATATGATTTGGTTACATGTGTACATTCTCAGAGTTACAAGTGGATAAATGAACACACACACACACACACACACACACACACACACACACACACACACACACACACACACACACACACACACACACACACACACACACACACACACACACACACACACACACACACACACACACACACACACACACACACACACACACACACACACACACACACACACACACACTCTAATGTGCACCCCTGCTTATATGAGACAATTTAAAATGAAACTTCTATGACAGTGCTGACATACTGAAGTGACATTATTCCGGTACAGTGTGTCAGCCCTTCAGTCGCCCGTCACCTTAAGGCGTCTTACTGGTAAAATAAGTTTAGTCTTGGTGTAGCCCCGGGAGCGTGTTTGTGTCTACTTGTCCTCTACTTGCGAAGGACGATCCACATGGAATATGTGAATCAGCTAATTACGGTTTATTGCATGCATTGCTTGCATATCAGTCAAAGACTCACTGATTCCAATCATGCCTTATTAGTCGATCTCCCTCACTGTCTTACATTACTTCCTGATGTGTTAAGGCCGTTTCAGGCGCCTTGGTAATTCGTTTTTCAACGAGAGGCTTGCATTAATTTTGGATGTGCAGATAAGTTGAGGGTATTTGACGCAAGCGAGCGCACACATTGCCCGTTTGGGCACACGCCCGCCGGCCACCATAGATACCTGGGTTGTGGTGAGCTGTTTCATGTCGCGCTACGCGCCCAGCGCCCCTCATGAGCAGCCCTGTCGCTGATCCAGGCGAGAGCGCCTGCGTCACTCGCTCCCCGTCTCAAACGACCTTTACAAGGATTTTACAAAAAAATGATGCGTAAGACAGGCGTTCTACACCATAGCATGTGCACCATAGACGCACCGGTAGTTAAACTGCTGCCGGAAGTTGTTGTTGGGATGCATTAAAATCAATTAGAGCCAAAAGTCAATTTGTCGGATAATTGGTTCAGGAAAATAAAAGACATTATTATATGGCACATTTTTTGATCTCTTGTCTTTCAATGGGTGCACTATATAATTGTTTTGAGGTATACAAAGAGCACGAGTACCTTTCTGATTGGGTAGTACCGTATTGTGCCGAATATACAGTAAGACAACTCTGACTATAAGACGACCCCAATTTTTTGTGGAAAAAGAACATTGAATGTCAAAGAGTCTAGTCCCTGATTATACGTACTTACTCTGTGCTCGTTTGATACCTCAATACATATGCACCAAAAACAGTGTGATATGTCTTTACATTTCCCTGCACTGATTGTGTTAATGCAGTCATTAAAAGACAGTGTTTGTGCTTGTCCAGCCGGCTCTCGTTGACTTCAGTGTATCACGTAGAACTTCCACCTGCAGTTTTTCTCTCTCTGAGAATCTGGTGAATCTGCCAGCTGGAATTGCAGGATCTTTATTTTCTTTTTCTATTTTAATAATCCTTGATTTGTTCCCTTCCCCGGGATCAGCTGACCTATTTCCTTATAGGGACAGGCATGGTGAAGACTCTGTGCCCGCGTGTCCACACACAACTGCTAGCATACCAGATATAAGCTAGATCTGCTATTTCAGCCGAATGTGGTCAACTGGTTAAGTGCTGGAATAATTACGGAAACACAGGTTGCCTAGAAATTGTCATAATTCCAGTGAGCAACACCCATTAGGAGCTATAGACTAAATTGTGACCTTTTTGTATTTGATATTAACTTATCCTTGCTGTACGCACGCATGCAAGCACACGCACGCACGCACGCACGCAGCCACGCAGCCACGCACGCACGCGTTCACATGTAATCCGGTTAAAATGGCTGTAATATTTAATTCATATTAGAATCATTAGAAGTGCAGTGGGTGTCATGTCTATTATGCATTCCTTTTCTAGCTGGATAAAACAGCCCTCAGATGTGGGTGCAGCCCTTTGAAGTGTATAGTCTCAGAAGCAGGCTGCAACAGGAAGTTCCTGATGTTTTAAACATGGCTGTGCGAGGGGGACTAACAAAAGGTGAGCGAGTGCGCCGGGGCGCGGCACCACCAACATGAGCCCAAAGTGGCCAGCCAGGAATTTGGGGTGTTATAATATGGTTGTGTGTATACTGTGTACACACAGAGGGCATCAAATATACATGATGTAGACTAGGGTATACAGGTGGGTACTGCAGAGGAGACGCTCTCTCTCTCTCTCTCATACACACATGCATGCACGCACGCACGCACGCACGCACACAGCTTTAAAGAAACATACCATGGGTAAACATAAATCTCTACCACTACGCCACCTGATCGCCTCGTGCATGTATGTATATCTTAACCGTATAGGAAACCCCCACCCATTCTACTCGCCGTACGGGTCCATTTTGGTTTCATGATATGCTCTCAAGAGTTAAATATCTATAAGGGTCCATTTGGTTAGCAACTCTCCATCAATTAGCTGGGGACCACCTGGAACCTTAAGGACCACTGGTCGAAAACCAATGTTGTAAAACTATAGGATCGAGGGATTACTGCAAATGCAACGTGTGTCTGTGTGTGTGTGTGTGTGTGTGTGTGTGTGTGTGTGTGTGTGTGTGTGTCTGTGTCTGTGTGTGTGTGTGTGTGTGTCTTGACAGCCGGCCGGCCGGCTGGCAGTCCATGACAACACACATAAGGCTCTTGGCAGTTGGAACAGAAGCCACCAGGGAGTAGGCCTATACGTGGTTGGTGTAAATGTAAAGATCCTGCAGGACTTACCTGGGAAGAAGAGAAGAGAGGCTCATGTGTTGCCCGTGTTGAGCTTGAGGTGGAGGGAACGGAAAGACATCCACTGTGAGATGTCAGCCATGCGGGCAAGCAGCGATAGTGCTCTTCAGCCTGAGTGACAGCAGGGAGGAAAGGAAGGAGAAACACAGTTGAGTGTCATCAGTTGTTGTCAGTGATGGGAGAGCATGTGAGCAAAGTTCACAGAGCCAAGAGATTTTGGGCTTCCATTTTTGTTTGAGCATTCTAATTGAGGATTTAGCAGTGAGGAAGGGGTGTTCCCCCACTGAAGTTGGTATTTTGGTTACCCGTCTAAATATATAACACCTCCGTTACCCGTTACATTATGCATAGGTGTGGTTTGGGCGTTGCAATAATTAAACCAATCACTGTACCACATGCCATTGCCTTTAAAAGGCGATCCACACAGAGACGGACTGAATCCGTTTCATTGGAACCGTTTCAGAAATACGGTTGCCTGGTCCCCGATGGCCATGATTCACATTGCCCGAGATTCAACAGCGCACCCGGGTACACTTGCATAACACACTTTAATCCTCCAGATGGCGGTGTGCTTGATTGCTGGCGCGCCCGGACACTGACCATCAACTCTGCGACATTGTCTCCAATAAATCCAGACACACATTGCATTGCCTCTTTGGCTCTTTGCAGTTATACTACTTCATGTGGCAGCGGTGGCCGAACGGATAGCGGCGCGGTCTAGATACCGGAAGGTTCCCAGTTCGAACCAGCCGTCCGACACGTTAAAATTACCACCGCTGAAATGCCCTTGAACAAGGCATCAACCACTACGATGAAATGTGTTCTATGAGCAGGGCCTGGCTGGAAACAAGTTCTTGAGCTTAGCCCAGATACCCTGGGTAAATATAGATTTCATTTCATTTCATTTCATTTCATTTCACTGTCAGCCTGCCTGCTATTCACTGTGTCAGTCAGTTCTGTGCTCCAGTGTCGTGTTTGCTATGGATTCTACTTTAGCATTATTATTATTTTGTTTTAATTTGGAAACTATGCCAAGCAAAGCCCAAGAGCCATGTGTAGTCCGCAGAATAAGATCAGCGCGTACTGCGGTGCTGCGCGTATACGCAGATTCAACAGGAGACGGGCGGCGTTGAGAAATGCGCTGGTGTTACGCGTCGTGCAGCGTCTGTGTTTTTTTTTGTTGATGCTTGGCTCGTCGACTAGAGATTATGTCACGTTCTCAAAAAAAAACAGTCCACTTCCTTCTTTAGGTACGCATGCATTCACATTGGAACGATCCGTATCTGAATACACTTCAACGGTCCAGAGACCCGCCCCCCATGCGGTCCCGGGGACGGTTGGGCGATCCGCTCCCGGTAACGGTACGCATCATTCACACTACCACCACATCTGCCAAGTGGTCCCAAGTGCGCACCCGGGACCATAGTGTGAATCGCCCCTAAGAGATCCCTTATCCATTGCCCATGTGCTATTGCTTCATAGCCTTACGGTCTCCCATGGAAGAGTGATGAGTTGCTTGCCTTGAAGTCTCACTTGTGCTGCAATCCCTTCAAAATGTAAATTAAAACGTTCGCTTCACTTCACTTTTCCCCCACAATGTCCCTTTAAAAAGGTGTCCCAGAGTCAAGTATCCCCAAAGTAATCCCCAAAGAGTAATCAGAGTATTCCGAACGCTGTAGATCCTCTCTTTTGTTAAATAAAGTAGTCCGAAAAGTTATAAAACAAAAAGGCAATGCATTGCTAACTGGAAAAAGAATATCCTTCTCACCCAACCTTTAAGTCAGGAGTCCTCGGCTGGTTCCTGTGCACAAACACAGAATTGTTTGCTTAGATTTCAAAGCTTCAGAAATGTCCGACCAAACTTTACTTCTTCCCAGACCCAAAGTTCTTCGGTCAAACTGCGTATTGGTTTGAGTTCAGGTCTGATTTAGCTTAGTATTGGCTTGAAAAGAGTATGTGACAACTGAGTAACAACCACACCAAACACTCTTCTAACTGCCCAAAATGGAACCCTTTATACTGTAGCTTCTGGCAGTTCACTTCCTGGAATTGGAACTATTCCTGGAACTATTGCTCAGATACCTTTCCCCACAGCCAAACTTTGTCATTTTGTCAACAGGAAATGTATGACCATGGTTCAACTACACAAAACACATTATATTATATTCTCCGCACACTACATTTTAGTGTTTTTTTTTTTTACTATTTTGAAAAACATTTTTGAATAGTTAAAACAGCCAATCTACAAACTCACAACGTGTCAATGTAGATTGGCTATTTTAACAATTAAAAATACGCCACCCCTTACCCATTATCCCTAAACTTATTTGCCATTTTTACTATTTTGAAAAACATATTTAAAAAGGGTTCAACCAGCCGATCTACATCGACACGTTGTGAGCTTGTAGATCAGCTAGGCTATTTGAAAAACTTTAAAATCTTTTAAAATAGTAAAAATGGCAAATAAGTTTAGGGATAAGGGCTAAGAGGTGGCGCAAGATATAGCTGTTGGTGTAGAAGGAATAATGACGGGGCAAGTGCGGA
>NC_136804.1:6775056-6870056 GCF_951216825.1 Electrona antarctica
AAGAAGAAAAAGGATTCAATCTCGAATCAGGGCCGCATGTGTTCAGATATTGCTCTTGGCGGAAAGCGGCGGCAACCGGATCCAGTTTGATCCGGCTCGCAGGGCTGTCGGAAGCTGACTGACTGCTGTACAGCTGTACACTGTGGTTCGCAGTGTCGTTTCCGTGATAGTGGTGCTGACATGCTGTCTTGACCACTTAAACCCTATTCTTTGTTTCTCAAGAGATCCAGGGTTGCAAGAAACATGGGGGGGGGGGGGGGGGGGGTATCAAACTGTATACGATTATGCTGGATGAGGCGGCATATGACGTAATTTGGGTTAGTAGTTCAATAATCTAAATGTTATGAAAAGAGAAGGTAACTCATATGCTCCAAAAGGTATATTTAACGTTTCATCTGGTCAAAACCAGATGAAGAGCCTTGACTCGAAACGTCGTCAATAAATATACCTTTTGGAGCATATCAGTGTGCTTCCCTTTTCCTATGTCACTTTTTGAACCCAGCACCTCCACGAAGTGATGTGCGTATTTTACTATAGTTTCTGTCTGACTTTTTATAAGCCATGGAAGACCTTGATCAATAATCTACACGGGCCATATCATATTTGACTTACGTTCCGTCTGGTATGGAGCTGTCAATCACACCTAAACAACAGAATCGCTGTACAGTAACTATACCAGTAGATGTTTCTACACCAAATAATACGATTTGGTTACATGTGTACATTCTCAGAGTTACAAGTGGATAAATTAACCGCACGCACGCACGCACGCACGCACACACACGCACACACACACACACACACACACACACACACACACACACACACACACACACACACACACACACACACTCTCTCTAATGTGCACCCCTGCTTATATGAGACAATTTAAAATGAAACTTCTATGACAGTGCTGACATACTGAAGTGACATTATTCCGGTACAGTGTGTCAGCCCTTCAGTCGCCCGTCGCCTTAAGGCGTCTTACTGGTAAAATAAGTTTAGTCTTGGTGTAGCCCCGGGAGCGTGTTTGTGTCTACTTGTCCTCTACTTTGTGAAGGACGATCCACATGGAATATGTGAATCAGCTAATTACGGTTTATGCTTGCATATCAGTCAAAGACTCACCGATTCCAATCATGCCTTATTAGTCGATCTCCCTCCCTGTCTTACATTACTTCCTGATGTGTTAAGCAGATGCGTATCTACAATAAGGCGAGGGCAGGTGTCCGCCTGTCCATTTCTGGCCTGGCCAAAATCCATACAATGAGAAAAAAAAGGACAAAAACAAGACCTGAAAACTATTAGTGGACAGCTGACTGGCTGGTAGAGCGCGACCCTCAATCACCCATTGGAATGTAAATGAATGCCTTTCAGACTTTGTATACTACTCGTCTGGCAGGTATATCTCTTTGAAAACCTTTAGTGCTACGATTGGGGAGACGACAATTAACACAGCATCTTGCCTGCCCAAAACGTAATTCCTGGATACGCCACTGGTGTTAAGGCCGTTTCAGGCGCCTTGGTAATTCGTTTTTCAATGAGAGGCTTGCATTTATTTTGGATGTGCAGATAAGTGACGCGAGCAAGCGCACACATTGCCCGTTCGGGCACGCGCCCGCCGGCCACCATAGACCTGGATTGTGGTGAGCTGTTTCATGTCGCGCTACGCGCCCCGCGCCCCTCATGAGCAGACCTGTCGCTGATCCGGGCGAGAGCGCCTGCGCCACTCGCTCCCCGTCTCAAACGACCTTTACAAGGATTTTAGAAAAAAAATGATGCATAAGACAGGCGTTCTACACCATAGCATGTGCCCCATAGACGCCCCGGTAGTTAAACTGCTGCCGAAAGTTGTTGTTGGGATGCATTAAAATCAATTAGAGCCAAAAGTAAATTTGTCGGATAATTGGTTCAGGAAAATAAAAGACGACATTATTATATGGCACATTTTTTGATCTCTTGTCTTTCAATGGGTGCACTATATAATTGTTTTGAGGTATACAAAGAGCACGAGTACCTTTCTGATTGGGTAGTACCGTATTGTGCCGAATATACAGTAAGACAACTCTGACTATAAGACGACCCCCATTTTTTGTGGAAAAGGAACATTGAATGTCAAAGAGTCTAGTCCCCGATTATACTTACTTACTCTGTGCTCTTTTGATACCTCAATACATATGCACCAAAAACAGTGTGATATGTCTTTACCTTTCCCTGCACTGATTGTGTTAATGCAGTCATTAAAAGACAGTGTTTGTGCTTGTCCAGCCGGCTCTCGTTGACTTCAGTGTATCACGTAGAACTTCCACCTGCAGTTTTTCTCTCTCTGAGAATCTGGTGAATCTGCCAGCTGGAATTGCAGGATCTTTATTTTCTTTTTCTATTTTAATAATCCTTGATTTGTTCCCTTCCCAGGGATCAGCTGACCTATTTCCTTATAGGGACAGGCATGGTGAAGACTCCGTGCCCGTGTGTCCACACACAACTGCTAGCATACCAGATATAAGCTAGATCTGCTATTTCAGCCGAATGTGGTCAACTGGTTAAGTGCTGGAATAATTACGGAAACACAGGTTGCCTAGAAATTGTCATAATTCCAGTGAGCAACACCCATTAGGAGCGATAGACTAAATTGTGACCTTTTTGTATTTGATATTAACTTATCCTTGCTGTACGCACGCACGCATGCAAGCACACGCACGCACGCACGCACGCACGCAGCCACGCACGCACGCGTTCACATGTAATCCGGTTAAAATGGCTGTAATATTTAATTCATATTAGAATCATTAGAAGTGCAGTGGGTGTCATGTCTATTATGCATTCCTTTTCTAGCTGGATAAAACAGCCCTCAGATGTGGGTGCAGCCCTTTGAAGTGTATAGTCTCAGAAGCAGGCTGCAACAGGAAGTCCCTGATGTTTTAAACATGGCTGTGCGAGGGGGACTAACAAAAGGTGAGCGAGTGCGGCGGGGCGCGGCACCACCAACATGAGCCCAAAGTGGCCGGCCAGGAATTTGGGGTGTTATAATATGGTTGTGTGTATACTGTGTACACACAGAGGGCATCAAATATACATGATGTAGACTAGGGTATACAGGTGGGTACTGCAGAGGAGACGCTCTCTCTCTCTCTCATACACACACGCACGGATGCATGCACGCACGCACGGTCGCACGCACGCACGCACAGCTTTAAAGAAACATACCATGGGTAAACATAAATCTCTACCACTAAGCCACCTGATCGCCTCGTGCATGTATGTATATCTTAACCGTATAGGAAACCCCCACCCATTCTACTCGCCGTACGGGTCCATTTTGGTTTAAATGTATGCTCTCAAGAGTTACATTATTGTTAAACATCTGCATTACTTAATTTACAAGAGGTCTACACAATTAGAGAATGTTGAAGAATTAGCCCTTCACTAAGTCCCTCCCCAACCCATCCTTGTCCAATAGGCACGTTAGCAGCGAAGAAAGCTTGACCTGCATAGCAACCGTTGCTAAACTATTTGTATTGACATTGGACACTAGCTATTTGGGGTGGGATTTAGTGAAGGGCTAATTGTTATTTTGATCGAAGTTTGATCAAACAGAATGCAATTCACGACAACACAATATTCTTTAGTTTTGGGTCTGTGATGCTCTATCTCATCAAATGGGGTGGTCCGTGGCTCAAATGCCGAATAAATAATTCAGTCTTGACATGAAAAGGGTTGAAAAGCAATGGTCTAGGAGGCTCGAACAACCTTCCTGTGTCTTAAGATGAGCGCGCTGCGGGCAGGGATGTGGGGTTGTGCCTATAGCTGGAGATGACTGAGGCCTGGAATAAGGACACTTCTGATGCTTCTGATGTTGTAAAACAGCTGTGGTTTTCCATTATTTTCATATCAAGGCCCACTATTTATTCTGCATTTGATCCACAGACCACCATGTGATGACATTTAGCCTTTCGGAAAAGACCCAAATCAAAATAATTATGTTGTTGTCGTTTACTGATTTTGTCCACAATTCCATGCTGTTGGCAAAACATTGATCAAAATAACAATTCTTATACATGCTCTTGTGTAGAATTCTTGTAAATTAAGTAATGCAGATGCAATAACATTAATAGAACTCTTGAGCGTGAAATTAAACCAAATGGACCTGTATATGGGTCCATTTGGTTTCATTATATGCTCTCAAGAGTTAAATATCTATAAGGGTCCATTTGGTTAGCAACTCTCCATCAATTTGCTGGGGACCACCTGGAACCTTAAGGACCACGGGTCGAAAACCAATGTTGTAAAACTATAGGATCGAGGGATTACTGATTTTTTTAAATTTTGAGGTCAGGCCTAAATGGGTCAAATGATAAGGGACAATATCGGTGGCACCCAACTGTAAAGATCCTGCAGGGTGCAGGACTTGCCTGGGAAGAAGAGAGGCTCATGTGTTGCCCGTGTTGAGCTTGAGGTGGAGGGAACGGAAAGACATCCACTGTGAGATGTCAGCCATGCGGGCAAGCAGCGATAGTGCTCTTCAGCCTGAGTGACAGCAGGGAGGAAAGGAAGGAGAAACACAGTTGAGTGTCATCAGCTGTCAGTGATGGGAGAGCATGTGAGCAAAGTTCACAGAGCCAAGAGATTTTGGGCTCCATTTTTGTTTGAGCATTCTAAATACACTATTTGGGGATTTAGCAGTGGGGAAGGGGTGTTCCCCCACTGAAGTTGGTATTTTGGTTAAATATATAACACCTCCGTTACCCGTTACATTATGCATAGGTGTGGTTTGGGCGTTGCAATAATTAAACCAATCAGCTGTGCCACATGCCATTAATAGGCGATTGACACTGAGACGGACTGAATCCGTTTCATTGGAACCGTTTCCGAATACGGTTGCCTGGTCCCCGATGGCCATGATTCACATTGCCCCGAGATTCAACAGCGCACCCGAGTACACTTGCATAACACACTTTAATCCTCTACAGTAGATGGCGGTGTGCTTGATTGCTGGCGCGCACGGACACTGACCATCAACTCTGCGATATTGTCTCCAATAAATCCAGATACATATTGCATTGCCTCTTTGGCTCTTTGCAGTTATACTACTTCACTTTCAGCCTGCCTGCTATTCAGTCAGTTCTGTGCTCCAGTGTCGTGTTTGCTATGGATTCTACTTTAGCATTATTATTATTTTGTTTTACTTGGGAAACTATGCCAAGCAAAGCCCAAGACCCACGTGTAGTCCGCAGAATAAGATCAGCACGTACTGTGGTGCTGCGCGTATACGCAGATTCAACAGGAGAGGGGCCGCGTTGAGAAATGCGCTGGTGTTACGCGTCGTGCAGCGTCTGTGTTTTTTTTTGTTGACGCTTGGCTCGTCGACTAGAGATTATGTCAGGTTCTTTAAAAAAAACAGTCCACTTCCTTCTTTAGGTACGCATGCATTTACATTGGAACGATCCGTATCTGAATACACTTCAACGGTCCAGAGACCCGCCCCCCATGCGGTCCCGGGGACGGTTGGGCGATCCGCTCCCGGGAACGGTACGCATCATTCACACTACCACCACATCTGCCAAGTGGTCCCGAGTGCGCACCCGGGATCATTTTTAACATTTCAAGCTTTCATTTGGTATATAGATTGTGCGTGTAGGCCATCTCTACGAAACGGTAAAGCGAAAATGAAATTTTGTGAAATCGGATTAAACCCCATTTGCGTGATGAAACTGAACGAGCAAATGGAATCGCGCACAATGGCTGGCACAACTTAAGTCAAATAACTTCTTTGACTAGACATATATAAACACAATGGACACAAGGAAATGATATAGGCAGTCACTTCTGGTGATTATAGGAAAATTACAAAGATATGCATAGGAGAATAAGGAGAGATGATCAGATGAAGCAGCCTGACGCCGGACATCTCCATTGCAGGCGAGCGGTGCGCACCGCTCTATACCAAACTAATTTGGCATACGGCTTACGGGTGCTTTTAAACTCCACCACTCCAGGAAAGCGTGCCAACAAGCCTATGACCACACCTCTAGGCGCAAATACCGGTGTCTGTCGGCATAATAGATAGCGGGTGATGCTGCACCAAAATACCATTTAGGTACAGAGCAAGCCCATACTCGTAATTTTCGGGCAGCGGCTGACTTTACAATCAGAACCATGAAGTTATGACAGAGTTATATTAAATAAAATAAAGAAATAAAGGTCTTGTACCTGCGACAGTAACTCTTTATACTGGAAACGAACTGTATTGTAGAGCAAAAGGAAAACACAACTATTTCTTGTTAACTTAAATGTCACTGTTCTTTATCTCAATTAAGGTAGATCAAACCAAAATAGTACAACTGAACAATCAATCCCTTCAAAATGTAAATTAAAACGTTCGCTTCACTTCAGTTTTCCCCCACAATGTCCCTTTAAAAAGGTGTCCCAGAGTCAAGTATCCCCAAAGTAATCCCCAAAGAGTAATCTGAGTATTCCGAACGCTGTAGATCCTCTCTTTTGTTAAATAAAGTAGTCCGAAAAGTTATAAAACAAAAAGGCAATGCATTGCTAACTGGAAAAAGAATATCCTTCTCACCCAACCTTTAAGTCAGGAGTCCTCGGCTGTTTCCTTTGTGCACAAACACAGAATTGTTTGCTTAGATTTCAAAGGTTCAGAAATGTCCGACCAAACTTCCCAGACCCAAAGTTCTTTGGTCAAACTGCGTATTAAACTGGAGTTCAGGTCTGATTTAGCTTAGTATTGGCTTGAAAAGAGTATGTGACAACTGAGTAACAACCACACCAAACACTCTTCTAACTGCCCAAAATGGAACCCTTTATACTGTAGCTTCTGGCAGTTCACTTCCTGGAATTGGAACTATTCCTGGAACTATTGCTCAGATACCTTTCCCCACAGCCAAACTTTGTCATTTTGTCAACAGGAAATGTATGACCATGGTTCAACTACACAAAACACATTATATTATATTCTCCGCACACTACATTTTAGTGTTAAATATTCAATATATATGCATTATGCTCACTCGTTCTTTGGTTTTTTGGCTTCTTTGGCTTTTTTTTTTCTTTTTTACTATTTTGAAAAACATTTTTGAATAGTTAAAACAGCCAATCTACAAACTCACAACGTGTCAATGTAGATTGGCTATTTTAACAATTAAAAAATGTTAAAAAAAAAGCCCTTAGGGCCCTATCTTACGCCACCCCTTACCCATTATCCCTAAACTTATTTGCCATTTTTACTATTTTGAAAAACCTTTTTAAAAAGGGTTCAACCAGCCGATCTACATCGACACGTTGTGAGCTTGTAGATCAGCTAGGCTATATTTGAACAATTTTAAAATCTTTTAAAATAGTAAAAATGGCAAATAAGTTTATAAGGGCTAAGAGGTGGCGCAAGATATAGCTGTTGGTGTAGAAGGAATAATGACGGGGCAAGTTCGGACACCTGGGGGGGGGCAGGTCGAGAGGGCAGGGGGGGGGTGATGGGGGGTTGAAAGCAAAATCTTCACACACACACACACACACACACACACACACACACACACACACACACACACACACACACACACACACACACACACACACACACACACACACACACACACACACACACACACACACACACACACACACACACACACACACACACACACACACAGCAGAACAACTCAAAATGTGCAACATGTCCCCTTTTACATGTGATTTAGACAAAAATTACCATCAATCCATCTAACTGGACCGTTGATTGAGTAACCCGTCTGTGTGTTGCTTTATCTTATCCCGTTTAAAGAGCCGACACCGTATTCACTGGCATTAGGGAGCATATAATTGCATCAGGTCGGGGCATTTCCGATATAATGAAATCGTCAGCCATGGAAGGCACTACGACATTACGAGTCACGACTGCATGTTTTTGTGTCAAGTTAAGTGACTATGCCTAAGGAAACTTGTTGGCTTTGAAATGTAATCACTAGCACAATTGCGCTGTACTTCAATTTGGCTCGGATGTGTTTGTGTGCGTGTAACGATAGATAGACAGACAGACAGACAGACAGACAGACAGACAGACAGACAGACAGACAGACAGATAGATAGATAGATAGCTTGTGAGCTTGTAGATCTGCAATTTTTTTTAAATCGTGAAAATGTGCCGCAAATCTTTGAATATATATTATTTCAGAGCGAACATTTTTAACCGAAATATTTGGGGGGTCCCTGGAAACAACATATTTTCAGATGGGGGTCGGCGGCCAATTACATATATTTTTGGGTGTCCTTGACATGAAAATAACTTGGCTGAGGATTTACAAGACATTTGTAAAAAATCGTCCTCGGGTCTAAATGGTTTAAGGCTGAAAGGGGTTTTGCGGCGTTCTCCACTTGCATAACTGACTTGCTGACCTCAGTGGGACGGTCTAATTCTATTTCCGTCCAGTTACAGAGGTGCTTGTTGGCTCCACGGTGCGCTGACTGTCCTCGTATCGAGCGAGTGCTGCGACTGAAGGAGCGGCGGTTGATCTCGCAGTGACCCACTTCCACTGTGCTGTGTCCAGGCTTTCTCCTGCGGGCAGGGCAGGGCAGGGCAGGGCCCCTCTGGGAAGAAATGCTTCTGTTGGCCTTCCACCATGACCCTCCAATGACTGGAACATCAAGTTCCTCCACCGTTATTAGTTACAGCTCTCTCTGAGGTATAGACCAAATGCGTGTGCGCGCGTGTGTGCGTGTGTGCATTTTGCATACACATTTGTGTGCATTCGCATAAACAGGGGTCTGCAGGTCTGTCTATCTGTATGTGTTGGGGATTCAGGTGCGCGCATGCACACACGTGCGCGCATGCACAGTCACACACACACAGGGACATGCATGCATGTACATTATGTGCGAGTGACTGTGTGTGTGTGTGTGTGTGTGTGTGTGTGTGTGTGTGTGTGTGTGTGTGTGTGTGTGTGTGTGTGTGTGCGCGTGCGTGCACAGTATGTGTGTGGCGGCCTGCGCGCGTGCGTGCGTGCGTGCGTGCTCCCCTAGTTAAGGACATGGTTGCAGTTTGCTGCAGTAGTTGAAAGGCCTTGCTGTAGGAAAGTGGGTGTCGTTGCAATAACCTGGAGGGAATGTGCTGAGCTGAGCTGGAAGGCCTGAAGACAGGAAAACGTGGTGTTCCACAGGCAGGAACTCACTGGCTGTCAACGTACTACACACACACACACACACACACACACACACACACACACACACACACACACACACACACACACACACACACACACACACACACACACACACACACACACAAGAGTGCGCGCACACACACCTCTCCTGCCTTACCCTAACTGCCATCTGTATTTCTGCCTCTGTCAGTCCTTTCACTGACCGACGCGTGCGAGCGTGCACGCATATATGCACACACCGGCACACACACACACCCACCCGCACCCGCCACATGTGCCCACACACACACACACACACACACGTGCACACAGGAAACAGCCTGCGCGGCTCACCACCAGTAAGCTGATGTGTCATGTCTTCCTTTTTCTTTTCCGACATTTCTGCAAAGCTCAGGAAGGTCTCAAGCAGCCATACCTCGTCTCTCTCTCTCGTCTCTCCTCTCCTCTCCCCTCCTCTGCTCATGCTCTATCTTCTTCCCCCCTGTTTCTGGAACCCCCGGCAAACGCGCCGCCCGAGACAAGGAGACACCATCGCCGTTCCGTTGACAGCTCCCCTCTTCTCGCGTCCCGACGTTTTTTTTTCCATTTTTTTTTCTTCGCATTTTATTTTATTTTGCAGCAGCAGCTCTCCCTAGCTCTACGGGGGGCCGGGGAGGTGGGGGGGGGGGGATTGGGGTGATTGGGGGCGGGCGAGAGAGAGACGCACGCGGCTGCCAAGCGCTGGAGCCATGAGTCGATGCTGTGTGGTCAAAGTGATCACCCTGACAGAGGTTCAGCTGCTGAAGGTTCTGCAGGTAGGCTGCGGGGGGGGGGGGGGGGGGGGGGGGGGGCGTGTTGGAAGGAGGGGAGGGGAGCTGCAGGGAGGCAGCGATATGCACACAGAGGAGCGGGGGGGGGGGGGGGGGGCAAACGGAATTCGATGCATTGAAATAAGAGAGAGATAAGGAGGAGAGAACCTATACACAGGTGTGTGTGCGTGTGCGTGTGTGTGTTGGGGGGGGGGGGGGGGGGAGAGGCAGGTGCAGTTCGATCATGGTTGTAACGTCTTGTTTCAGTTTGTGCTTGCTTGACCACAAATACTAATTATATTTCAATAACATGTTGTTTCCAGTTACTTTGAAGCACACATTTTCACTCATGTAATGTACGTTAAATGTATAAGCAGACATTTAACCTGGTTGACTGTATAGGGTTCATGGCATTTACTCCACTATTGCACCTGGTACTGTACTACAGGTTGAATAAGGACTAAATCGTAAGTTGGATGTGGTGAAAATGTATTGATGTATGGTGGGGTGGGGTGTAAAGTAACAAAGTACATTTACTTAAGTATACTGTAGGCTACTTAAGTATAAATATGAGGCATGTGCGCTTTACTTGAGTATTTCCAATTTCCAATACTTTTACTTCTACTCCACTACAAATATCGTACTTTTACTCCACTACAGTTATTTGAAAACTTTAGTTCCTAGTTACTTTGTAGATTTGGATTATTATTACAAAACATATTAACCAATTTTTACGATTTTTCAAAAATAGCAGACCTACAAGCTTGTAGCGCGCCACTCGGTGGAGCGCTATGAGCTTGTAGATATGCTATTTTTCAATAGCTAAAGTATAACATAATGCTTAGTTAAAACACCAAAAGGGGTTCCCGCCCAGAATGGGCTAATAAACGATACCGCTATAAGACAGTGTGCGGGATCTCCTTTCTCTCAAAACGTGAAACGGGACATTGTGCACAATGAGTACTTTTACTTTTGGTACTTTAAGTACATTTTGATACCAATACTTTTACTCAAGTACTTTGAGTATTTTGAGTAAGTACATTTTTGAGTATTTCTATATAGAGGGTATGCGCATGCATAAAGTGAATGGCAGATCGAGTGGCAAAGTGAATTTAATGTTGTTTAAAGTCATTTAATTCAATCAAATAGGACTTTTCAGTTTGGATGTATGGGCTGTCAAGGCCAGAAAGTAGTTTTTTTGTCACTCAATAGGCATTCCCGCATAACTTCCGGGTATGATGATGATGTCACGCGCATACCCTCTATTGCAGTATTGATACTTTTACTTAAGTAAAACAATTGAGTACTTTTCTCCACCACAGATGCATGGCGGAGGTGGGGTGGGGGATGGAGGGGAAGGTTGTGCCATGGCTCTGGGAGGCTGAGATGAGACTGGCTGAAGGATGGATGGAATGGAAAAAGCCAAATAGTACTTACGGTTAAGATCTGGTGTTTTGACTGATTGAAGTATGTATTTATTCACAGTATGTGCAGAATGGGTACATTTCAAGTGAAAGCACAACTCAATACATGAAAACTGTTAATTATGGACGACACACTGTGGAAAAGCATTACACTTGTTTACAACTGGGACCACCATTTTCAATTCATCAGAATTGAAAGTGTGGAGTTCATGGAGTGATTTAACAACCGGCCGCCAACAGAGGGAGTTAAAATGTGTGTGTGTGTGTGTGTGTGTGTGTGTGTGTGTGTGTGTGTGTGTGTGTGTGTGTGTGTGTGTGTGTGTGTGTGTGTGTGTGTGTGTGTGTGTGTGTGTGTGTGTGTGTGTGTGTGTGTGTGTGTGTGTGTGTGTGTGTGTGTGTGCCTGCGTGCGTGCGCGTGTGTGAAATCGGCCAGGCCTTATAGAAAGCACGGTTTTTACGACCGGAATAACAGAATAGGTCATCAGTCGGTCCCTGTGGAAATCCTGATTTTGTGAATCAGTTTGCTTTCGCACATGCACTTATCTGCTCTCGTCTTGCACCATCTGTCCGATGTGTGGTCACGGCTGTTTGCCGGTTAGCAGGCTCAGCAAAACGAGAGCGAGCATGCCTGAGAAAAGGCTGTGTTCCACATTTTGTCCAATCTATCAGTAGATTCAAGATAGGAGAGAGAGAGAGAACAGTGCTCAGTGGCCGACGACATTCCACAAAATGTGTCAACATGGCCTTAAAACATATAGGGCTTTGGTAGAAAATGAATACAAAAACTTGTACTGCAGGTTATGTCCATTATTTCCAAAGCTTAACATTGTCCATGTAGCCCAGGGTTTCATAAGTCAGGTTTTTTTTTCTTTTCTCTTTTTTTTTCTTTCTGAAGTGAAAGGAGAACTTGGGCAAGAATGAAACTAGGTTAAGCAAGAACGTTTCATTGAGGAGACACCTGTGGGTTTGTCTGCCACACTATGTCCCTGTTTGCGCAGCAATTCACTGGGATTTTTAAGACATAGACCTGCTTATGCGAAGGTAATCACATTGCTTTGATTCCGTGTACAATGACAGCTTTAGATAAATCATCAACTAAAATACTCGTAATGGCTTTTCTTTATTTCTTTTTAGATTCAGTGTGTCATTTGTTTGAGATTTTCTTTTATCTCCGTCTTGCGTCCGTTTGCACTAAAATGCCTTAATAGTCCTCTTAAAAATTTAAGAGCATAAATGCAGAAGGCAGTTTTTGTTAAATTTGAAGTCAAGACGTGCCAATTATCCAGCCTTTTAACTTAAATCTGTTGGTATTTCCGCTTTGGCTTGTGTGTTATGGGTTGACTTGACTGCTGGCAATATGGATGTCATTTCTCTTTGAGGTTGACATGTTGATTGTCATCAGAAACAGAGTTATCATATTCTACTATGTGTGTGTGTCTAATACACATGGCCACATGCATTATGTGCAAGTTCTTTATGGCCGCTGTCAGTACAGTGCTTTGACATGGTTTCCTGGGGTAGCAACACTGCACGTTTCTTGGATTTGATTAGTGTGTGTGTGTGTGTGTGTGTGTGTGTGTGTGTGTGTGTGTGTGTGTGTGTGTGTGTGTGTGTGTGTGTGTGTGTGTGTGTGTGTGTGTGTGACATGCCTTTACAGCCTGCAATGTTGATGTCAGCTGTATTACAATGTGCACGTGACACTTATAGTATACAGTGTGTGTGTGTGTGTTTTGCCAACATTTTTGTTTTCCCCCATAAATGAATGTCCTACCTACTCATTAGTACTATCATACTACAGCGTTACACAAAAGCTTCAACAAATAGCAATTCTGCAAGCTTGTTTTGTGCTTGTATATCTGCTACTTTTGCTATCTCTGCATTTGAATCCTGACAAATCACAGTTTTGGACCACCTGGCAGAGACCATACAGAACAATATCATAATTAGCAGATATATAAGCACCTAAAGCATCACGTCACAATGTATTGCGAACTTGTAGATCTGCTGTTAAAAAAAATTACACAAAAAGTTAGACTGAAATTGCAAATGTTTTTTTTTCTCAAACTATCGACACCAGGGTTGACATAGTTATGAGAGACAGAGAGAGAGAGAGCGAGAGAGAGAGAGAGAGAGAGAGAGAGAGTGAACTTCAGATTTGTGTAACATTCCTCATTTTAGTGGCTTAGGCATCCCTAATGAAGTTAAGAGGACACAGCTGGTCTCCTAACAGTGGCAAAGTCTTACTTAACGGGATTAGAAAAACAAACTGAATGACAACTAATCTGCGCCCTGATTCAATCATGAGACAGTATTACTGTATCCAATATGTATTAGGCAACTCGTTTTGAATGTCCAAATTAATCTGGCCCTGATACGTCATATTTCTAGATGATTTGAGGATGGAGTGCACTCTTGGTAGGCAAAAGCATGGGAAATTCTCTTGCAGCATCACTTTTGTTTTTGTTATGGTGCTGGACTGCAAATTGCACACAAGTGACGGATAGTTCTTTAACACAAAGTGGACTTATTGTGCAGCTCTCGGTCAAGGTTTTGCATACAATGTTGACCTTAGTGGGCACTGGGCAGCTCAAACCCTGCAACCCCTGTTATACCAGCAGCAAACTCTCAGCCACCATTTCAGGAAAAACGCCCCAGCAGGTGTCATCAACAATGGTGGTGGCGTGCGTGCGTGCGTGCGTGCGTGCGTGCGTGCGTGCGTGCGTGCGTGCGTGCGTGCGTGCAGGGATGTGTAGGGGGGTCGGGGGGCATGAACAATTGCCACAATAACTCAAAACCAGCTAATTCTCTTAGCAACTTAAGGGGGCATACATGTGGGTCTTTTCTCTTCCTCAAAATGTTATTACATTTTTCCCCCCCAAATTTAATTTCCCCCCCCAACTTGTTTTTCATTATTCCTCTATTTAGACTTATTGGCCTATTCAGGATTGTTATTAAAGTCTGATTCCTCTCAAAACATAAAATCACACAAAACTTAACCTACTTCATCATTTGCTATTCTGATGTTGGTTAGACAACTTAGACTTCACAAACTCTTATTTTAGATGAAGTGTGCCATGATCTGATCCATACAGTTGGAGGCCATCGATATTGTCCTTTTCTTTTTGCTGAGGTTTGCGTGATCTGCGCAAAAGGACAGTTAACCCATTTTGGGCGGGAACCCCTTTTGGTGTTTTAAACTATGTTATAATTTAGCTATTGAAAAATAGCAGATCTACAAGCTCATAGCACGCCACCGAGTGGCGCGCTATGAGCTTGTAGGTCTGCTATTTTTGAAAAATCGTGAAAATATTTATTTCAGAAAACTGGAGGATTTATAAGGATTTTTAAAAATTTTGAGGTCAGGCCTAAATGGGTCAAATGATAAGGGACAATATCGGTGGCACCCAACTGTACATAAGTCTCAGATGCATGCATGGGACTGGGGGGTAGGCTACGATAACCGGAGAATATATCAATATGAGCTTGTAGATCGGCTATATTCTTTGCTATTTTTGAATAAAGAAAAAAAAAAAAGATTGTATGTTTTGACATTTTCCGAATAAAACAAATGCATAATAAAAAACCTATTTCGTCTATAGATAATGACTCGCCCCCAAAAATAGGGACGCCAGGTTAAAAGTAGTTAGATTAGATCGTTATCTCGCTCGCTCGCTGCTCCCGTTTGTCTGTGCGTCAGTAAACGGCGCTCCTTCACACATGCACAGGGCACGCCATTGTCGGGGCTGGTCTCAGTGACTGAAGCGCCATTACATCTCAAATTTAATCAGCTCCCCCCCCCCCCCACCCCACCCCACCCCGACCACCCAGCTTAATTGGCTAATGAGCACGTCTCCGGCATTTACAGTAGTGAGAGCAGCCGATGTGAGACCAGGACAATCCCGCCGACACACTGTGTGTGTGTGTGTGTGTGTGTGTGTGTGTGTGTGTGTGTGTGTGTGTGTGTGTGTGTGGCGGCTCTGGCATCTCTTCCTCTGGCCCCTGCTCGTCAGAGAGCAATGTTGATTGGGAAACAACTGGCATTTTGTTTGGCCCTCGGCAGCCAGATATAAGAGCCCATAGATGCCGGTGACAAGCCGGGTATTGTGGGTGATGGAGTCGTTCCTTAGTTATGTCGACGGGCGCTGAATAACTGCAGCCAATCTACGGCTGACAAGTGGAATTTCATGCTTTTCATAGTTTTTTTTTGTCTTTTTTGGTTCTGGGGTATACTGTGTTAGACCCTTACTTACTATTCCCTCCAATCCTAAACTAAATTAAACTTGATAGTAATCGGCTGTAAATATACCTTGTGATTCTATTGAGCTCCATGTTCCATTATGTTTTGTATTGTATTTGCCCCTGGGGCTTTTTGTGTGATCCTAAAAGGATAACATAACCTTTGACTGTACTATACCTATACTGTTAATAATCGTGTTAATAAAGTATTCAATCAATCAATCAATCAATCAATCCATACCTTAACTTCTCACTAATACATAGTATGCTTTGTTGTACGATGATGAATTGTGATAATAGCTGATCTACACTCTCACAGCATGTCACGCAATGCAGTCTCGCAATGCAGTCTCGCAATGCAGTGTGAACTTGTAGATCAATAAATATTGAATGACATCGGACACCACTAACTGGTTAAAAAATCACACCCGTGTGAACTGAGTGGTGCAACTCCGTGCGGGTGATGTCGGTGATGTCAGTGACGTCACATACTAACCATAGCAACCATGCTCACCCGTACAGGCACAAACACACACGGGTACTAACAAAGCCAGTTGTTGGAGTGGTTTGCACCACTCAAAAAAACAATAGGATTTGTTCAAATGTTCATAGAAATGCCTGGAGACACAGGAACCATCATGAATCCATTCCTGTTCCGGGAGTTTCTCGTAGCTTCATTTGATTGGTTCAGCAACAGATTTGAACTGGAAACACAAAACACCTTCGTGTGTTTACAGTTCAAATCTGCTGCTGAGCCAATCAAATTAAGCTACTGAGAAACGCGAGCATGGAATCTTCAGCTGGTTTGAGTAGATGGTGATTGGCCAGTCGCTGTGATTGACAGCCTAAACCTAACCCTAACCTCAGTAAAACTATAGACAAATTCAGAAACGGGTCTCATGGTCGCAGCTTACGTATTTCCTGTAGGCGGAGCCGACATAACTGCGGGGTAAACCTGCCTCTTAAAAAACCTCTTCTACTACAGTGAACGGTAGAGTGACTGATGTAAAGTCTGCCTCAAACGTTACTCTTTTACCTGCTTTTTACTAACACTAACATTACAAAGATGCCCAGAACATCGGGATGAACCTGTGTAGTTTATGGCTGCTCCAACAGTAGTGGCAACATAAAAATAAATAAAAAAAACGGAATGTCAAAATATCCACCGCAGTGGCTGAGACCAGAGCCATAGAGTAATGGTTGAGATGAAGCAGTGAAGGGTCCTAAAAGATACATAACGTCAGTCTTACCCAATACCCAATCTTCTGCTGTACTTTATACCTCATACTTTAAATGCTTAGTATGAGGTATAAAGTACAGCAGCCTTGTGTTCATAAAACACAGATTACATGCTAGCATGAGAAATTGCCCGGAACAGGAAACAGTATTGCCAACTCTTTGAAAAGGGAACTACGGTCGTGCACAGAGCAACATATTGAAACACATTGAAATCTCTAAGTGGGGTCTTTGGGGGACTTCCAGGGGATGGGATACGCATATAAATCAGTTTAAGCACTCAAACACATTGCAATTAGAACTGCAGACTCACTCCCATCCCATGTCCTGCCGTAGTCTCCACCTTAGCCCGTAGCACTTGCCCTAGCCTCAACAACCTTACAGGCTTATGCAACGGCAACAATGTCATTTAGATAGCATGCTATGTAGACAGATACCAGGTCGATGCCAGGTCATTACTGACCTGGCATCCTATAGTGTTTATAGTTTCAATTAGGCATGTAACGATATATCGTATATCGATATTATATCCCGACGATATGTATCGATTTATTAAAAACTAATATCGATTTAATTTTTATTTATTTATATAGCACCTTTCCAAACATAAAGTTACAAAGTGCTTTACAGACAGGATTAAAAACAGCAATCATAAAGAACATCAAGAATATCAGAAATAACAAAGCATAACATAATTTTTAGGGGGGCTAGTGTGTGATATGAAATGTGAGCTGTAATCATATTCCATCATATTCACGTGCTTTTGGAGAGAAATGAGACAGACTCCATGCAGTCACTTTCAGTAGTAGAGGCCTACAGAGGGGAGCTGTATGTGTCTGTGACACAGGTGATCAGGGCCGTAGGAGACACGGGGGCCCACGGGGGACTAGTCCCCCGTGGGCCGCGGAGCCGCTCACGGCCCGGTCGCGAACCGTTTGTTGGGCCGCCGGCCACGGGGAAGAGAATAAGGAATAAAAAAGCCTCAAATAGGGCAGGCACTTGGACCATGCGGGCGCTGACTCGGAGGGGGAAGTGAGGGCTGCCCCAGCCCCCTCCTTACCTGCTGAGGTGATGGTCATTATTGATGCTCATTAATACATCAAGTAAGGCAATTATGTTTCTGCACTGTCAAATAGGTCTACATCTATCCTAAGATGCCATCAAAGAAAAGAAGAAATGTTAACTCGAGCTAGGTTTAAACATGAAAGCAAGCTTACAGTTGTTGCACAGAAATTGACGACGAAACCGGAAATCGAGCCATGCTGCTAGGGCTTCTGGGAAAATGAGTCCAATGCAAGTGAACGGGTGTTTTGACTGGACTACAACAGGCTGTGCAGGCTGTTTTCGTTTCGCATCGCAATGGCGGCATGTTTTTCTCTTCAAAAACAAACCATGGGACTATTTTCCGTCGGATTTTCGTCGATCAAAGCTGAAAATACATCGGCGTTATGCTCCAAAGCAAGGTAATAGATCAATCCTGGCAGCCTAGGTAGGATGGCTTTATTAATCTAAGGCCGCAAAAGTTAAGACAGTTTTTTTCCCTTTTTTAAGAGAATAAATGACAAAATAAGTGTATGAGAATAGTCAACAATGTGATAGAGAACAGCTCCTCGACCTGGGCCGTGGCTCAGCGGTCCAGGCACCTTGGCTGGTAATCCAGTCTGGCAGTGTACCGCGGGTTCGACTCCCAATCCCGACGGCCTTTACTGCATGTCATCCCCCCCATCTCTCTCCCCATTTCCTGTCAGCCTACTGTCTGTCCCTCCATAAAAACAAAATAATAATAATAAAGGCGAAAGCCACAAAAAAAGAAACAGCTCCTCATTCTACAGTTAAAAAGTCTTAGCACAGGTATAAAATCCGACATCAATGCACGTACAACTTAAGCAATCGAATGCAGCAGAGATAAAATAGTCCATTGTCCCTTGACAAACCTACTGTGCTACAGTACAGTCAACAGTGTATAGTACAGCTTACAGTCAATACAAAAAAAGAAAAACCTTTCGAGGAAGTACATTGAAGAACACAGACCAGACAACTACAGTATCAGCATTGATAAGAGCATCACCAAACCATTGCAAGCAATGAACTCAATGTTTATTTATACAGTTCTTTAGAAACAGCTTAACAGACCGTAAACTAATAAAGCAACTTGCTACAATGATGGCCTTTGTGGGCCCCCCCCGAAAAGTGAATTACACATTTTTAGATATGAGAGGTTCCCCCGCAATCTATTTTCCCTGGCAATTGCATACAACGTAACAATGATAATGGAGACTTTTGTAAAGCCGACTTGGAAAATAGCTTTGCACGCTTACTCATCGGGAAACTGAGGCTATGAAATTTGTCTGGATTGACACTATATGCAGGCCAGGGTAAAAATGGCATCAGGGGAGTTATTTAAAGCCCCCCGCTGGGAGAACAAGGGTCAATTGTGCTGCCCTCCAGGCCCTGGAGCAGACTGCAGAGGACTCTGGGAGGAAGCTGCTGGTTGGTCAGTGACACAGAAAAGGGGCGGTCCAGATGAATTACTGATAGACGCTAAAGGCAGATATCCTGCAGTGATCAAACCCTGGGTCATCTGTCGGCCCTCTGTTTGAGGTGATTACCACGCTAGGCAACATAAAGGCTTCCTCTCGGCTTTGAGCCCAATTAGTTCACTTTGGGCCCTTTATAAGACACAGGAGAGAGGGCAGGACGGACGCCCACTGCCATAGACGGCACACACAGGATAGCAGCAGCAGCAGCAGCGACAGCAGCAGCAGCGGATTTGGATTTTGTTAAATTCACCTGCTGCCCCAAAAGAGAGAAAAAAAAACAACAAAAACAAACTGAAGAATATTTGCGTTCCTGAGAATGCCACACCTAACTGACTGTAGCTACTACAGGATGCGGGACGCGACGGGAGCTTCAAATGTAAGAATGTTGCAAAGCTGAGATTTACTTTATAGCAAAAAAGGACAACTGTAATTTGTTTCTGTTGGGTAATTGTTTTTTTTGTAGTTCACAGTACAATCTGTGTGAGTGTATGGATTCTTATGGGGTCCGGATTTGTTGATGGGGCAATGCTCACAGCTACATACTGTACTAGTATTTGTGTTTCAACAAATTAAATGGCAGATTACGCTTTTGCATAATTATCATATGAAAGTAGATAATCAGAGTTACAGTTTTGGTGAAAAAAGAAATTGAGATTGATATAACGTGTGCGTTTGGATAAGTGCACCAGGAGCACACTCACGTATTGGTTTGTATTGGCACCAGTGCACTCAGTGCCTATACCCAAACGCACCCTATGTCTTTAAATTGAGCCTATTAGTAAACTATATTAAAAACAACTACAACTGGGGGCGCCCACTGGCCAAGTGGTCCAGGCGCATGCCACATATAGCCTAGGCTTTGGCCTGACAGCACGTTGCGTGTTCGAGTCCCGTTCATGACAACCTTTGCTGCATGTCTCTCCCCTTCTCTCTCTCCCTCTTTCCTGTCAGTCTTCACTTGAAAGGCAAAAAAACAACTACAACTTATAGGGGCAGAAAACATGTGAAAGAAACTGACAATGTTAATGCAGCAAGTGAGTCAAAACAATGACTCTGGAATGTGGTTGATCAGGATGATGATAGCGGTCAAACGTGACTCACTCTGATTTTACGCAATCGTGCACTCCTATGGAGGGTGTTACAGTAACTGTTACAGTAACTGCGCCTGGAGGAGGGAAGTTCAACCTAATGACGTTTCTGTTTGTTCGCTTATTGCTGAGGTTAGTGGGTAGCGTGGCATTGGTCCGACCTCCAGTTAGTCCGACCATTACTAACACTATCCCAAACCCTAACCTATAACCCTAACCTCACAGGAAGTCACAGGTGATTTGTAACCCGCAGCACGGGTGATTTGTAACCCACAGCACGGGTGATTTGTAACCCGCAGCACGGGTGATTTGTAACCCGCAGCACGGGTGATTTGTAACCCGCAGCACGGGTGATTTGTAACCCGCAGCACGGGTGATTTGTAACCCGCAGCACGGGTGATTTGTAACCCGCAGCACGGGTGATTTGTAACCCGCAGCACGGGTGATTTGTAACCCGCAGCACGGGTGATTTGTAAGCCGCAGCACGGGTGATTTGTAACCCGCAGCACGGGTGATTTGTAACCCGCAGCACGGGTGATTTGTAACCCGCAGCACGGGTGATTTGTAACCCGCAGCACGGGTGATTTGCAACCCGCAGCACGGGTGATTTGTAACCCGCAGCACGGGTGATTTGTAACCCGCAGCACGGGTGATTTGTAACCCGCAGCACGGGTGATTTGCAACCCGCAGCACGGGTGATTTGTAACCCGCAGCACGGGTGATTTGTAACCCACAGCACGGGTGATTTGTAACCCGCAGCACGGGTGATTTGCAACCCGCAGCACGGGTGATTTGTAACCCGCAGCACGGGTGATTTGTAACCCGCAGCACGGGTGATTTGTAACCCGCAGCACGGGTGATTTGTAACCCACAGCACAGGTCGGACTAACGGGAGGTCTGACGTAAGGGCACAGGTTAGTGATGGGCACCCGCCAGTAACCTGCCTGAGACAAACTGCTGTTCCCAAGACTGTTTTACTGGTGTAGAAAGTCTGGTGTAAAAATAACACCATAATGCATGCACAGTGAAATCCTGCGGGTTCATTTAACTCTGAGAATGTTCAATGCTCGCAATAGTTAAAGTAACACTTAGGCTACTGTAGGAATCGCTGCATGGACAATGATTGCCGGGGTGAATAACCGAAGGTTAATCGACCTCGCTTTCATCTTCCTTTCTTTCTTTTTTTGTTAGGTACAGAACCACCTGGAGAGCTCAAAGTTCCACATCCAGCAGACCCAGAGTCAGCAGGTGAAGCAGTACCTGACGCTTGGCTCCAAGCTGGCGGCCGCGGGCGGGCCTGGCCACGTCGTGCCGCACCCCCACGCCCCGGGCCAGCCGCTGGCCGCCGTGCCCATCATGAGGAACGGACACATGCCCCCCGTCAGCGATGGCAGCAACCCCAACAGCCCCGTCACCCTGCTCACCCTGGCCAATCACGACAGCGAGGTGAGTCCGGCGTGCACCAAACTGTACGTGAAAGTACAGAAGAGTGAATTCAGCTATCTGAGAGCAGCCATTAAAAAAAAGGCTAAATAATTACAATAAATAATCATCCGTACTGCATTGCTGGTTTCGAGGTCGAAGAATGGACTTGTGTGCCTTGTAGTAAATGGGGAAAAGAGTGAAATTGCAACAACAACAAAATATCTATGAACCACAGTTCAGTTGTATACAGATTAACTGTGCATTTCGCAGCAACCCTACAGTACATTTCCACAGCAAACAGCAGTACCATCCCTGAGGAACTATATTCCATGTCACGTGTAATTTGCAAGAGAGTGGTTCAAAGCTGACGTAATCACCGCCACTATGCTAATGGCTAACACTTCATTTGGATGGACCATCAGCACAGCACAAAAGCATGCGAGACCGTGATCCGTACAGAATCACAGCCATTAAAAATAAATAAAAAAACATCTGCAGCATTGTCTATTTGACGTTTACAAAGAATAATGACCCTCCCAGTCACTCCAGTCACTCCAGTCAACAATGTGTTGTCATTATTGATTCTCCTTGTCTCTGCTGTGCTCATCAATAACTTCAGACATGGCATTTCTGATTAGGAAAAAGATCCTGCAGAATGTGATGTGGAAACTGGTTTGATAACAGTTGTGGGGGCAATCTTTCTCATCACCTACTGTAGCTGTCTTGCTAATCAACTTCAAGACATGGTGGCAGGGGGAAATAAATAGGCCTACTCCTCTGTTTTTGATTAGTCTCAGAGAAGAACCAACCTAGCCTGGCTAATAAGCCAGACTCAAATCACACTGTCGTGTGGTATTTGAGTCTGGAGATGCTGTGTATGGATCTTGTTTCCCAGGGGCGGGTTCAAACATTTTCTCTTTGACGCAATTGGTCAGAGCTACTGTCAGTCAAAGGTCTCAAGCATTGAACATCAATGTACCAAAGCCCACCCATATTGCATACCGTGTCCCGATTGGCCACACCAGTTCTCTGGTGTAGGAAATGGGCGTACAATTGAGCCTCTCCAGACCGTAATCCGCCGGCAGGCAAATTTATGTTTTGCCAATGGCTGATTCGGTCTGGCTTATTAGCCAGGCTAGAACCAACCCACCCTCCTCTTTCTTTTCATGCCATATTTTCTTTTTTTTATGTTATGAGGATTCTCTCTATGAGGACCACTCATGGACAGCATTTGTATATGGATAAATACACCCAGGATTTTACTGTGTCATAGAATCTGTTGTGTATATGCATTTATTTATCTACCCATCAACAGCATGTCCATGAGTACACTGTAATTACTGTTCTCTTTCAGTTTCCAATGGATGAAGTTATCGATGACCTAATTAGTCTCGAGTCCGGTTTCAATGATGGAGGATTGGATTGCATGGAGTCTAACATGATGATGCAAAACAACGTAAGTATGGCACACATTAACCTTTGCTAACAGCTACAGTATGAGCAAGCGATGTCCACAGTCCACACCCATCGACGGGGAACCGCTATTGGGTTCTGTTTTTCACGTCTAGTTTCATTATTTGCAGCTGCGGTGAGAGGGTTCAACTTGGGTTGCATAACTAATGATTTTTCTCTGCCTCAAAGAGGAATGAGAGCTTCCTCCGGCCCACAACATGAACACTCAGGCTTGACTAGCTTGGGAATCGGAGGACCCGTCTTTAGAGTGAGGTCAGCTTAAGTCCAGAGATGAGTCAAAGTTCATTCGGCCAAGGACCAGGGCTTAGCAGCATTTCTCACATTTCTCAACAGTAGATCAATTAGGGGAAAAATCACACTTGTGTGAAATGAGGGGCGCTCTTATCATCATACATCATCACATGCCGTGCTCAGCCAATCAAATCG
Organism: Electrona antarctica; assembly: GCF_951216825.1. Lineage (NCBI taxonomy): Eukaryota > Metazoa > Chordata > Actinopteri > Myctophiformes > Myctophidae > Electrona > Electrona antarctica. Next base: position 6,798,860 of record NC_136804.1, read on the forward strand.
TCACATTCCGTGGTACACACACACACAGACACACAAAGCTGGGCGTAGGAGGGGCTAGAACCACACGGAAAATCTATTTAACTAAAGCAGTGTCAAGATACTAAGTTGACAGTGTCATCGGCTATAGAGCAGCTATATTATAACATGAAATGCTTGAAAATGAATGATAAAGAAAACCTGAAACAAGTAATGCTGCATTCACATGGAATCAGGCAAGTGGTAGAAGTCATTTTAGTGGACGGGAGCAGGACGGTCAACGGAACAGGACGGCACGGCAGACAGAACCGGCGGCGGTAACGGCAGACGGCATCAATGTTAAAATATTGAATCTTTTTACCGTTCCGTGCCGTCCAGCAGGTTTTGCCGTTTGCCGCCTACCGCTTGCCTGATTCCATGTGAATGCAGCATAACTCTTTGGTGAGGTTTTCTGATGAATTGAAAATGATGCACCCTGTTGTAAACAAGTGTGAGTGCTTAATCATGGTGTGTCCAGAGTACCAGTTTTAGTATTGACCTGTGCTTTTGTTTGAAATGTACCCATTCTACATACTGTCTACATAAGTCAGTCCCTGGTATCGGTATTTTGGACTAATTTGGACTCTCATAAATCACCCCAAAAATCATCAAAGATGGTAAAAAAGAATCACACTTGTGTGAAGTGAGGGGCGCCCACTGTATTTATATCGGCCACATGATGTCTCACATCAATGTTTGTTTAACGGCTGCCCTAAACAAACATTAAAAGTCCATAGACTGCATGGCTGCCATTCGTTTTCGTGTGCTCTAAACAAAGTCCATATATGGTGCGTTCAAACCATGCAAAAACGCATCACAGCATAATGTGCGGCAGCTTCACGCATCATAGCCGCTTCGTAGCTTCCCGTCGCTGGCTTGCATCGTTTCATCTGCCCGTGTGAACGCAACAATAGACTTGGCTGCCACATGACATAATCTTCAAAAGCCATGCATTGGAGGGGCTGGCGCCCCTCAAAAGGTTATACAAAAACAAAATCACACTTGTGTGAAGTGAGGGGCGCTCTTACCATCATACATCATCACATTCCGTGCTCAGCCAATCAAATCATCGCATTCGTGGTACACACAAACACACAAAGCTGGGCATAGGAGCCCTCAAAAATAGCAAAAACAAAAGCATATCAACAAGCTTTCGCTATTCGCCATACAACAAGGTATAGAGCGGTTATAAGAACACCACTTGCATAACTGTTACATAGAGGCATATAGCAATAGCTGTGATTCAGACGATACATTCCGACAAATGGCAGAGATGGCATTGAGGACATGTGTCCCCTGTGCGATTCGCAGGCAGAAGGACGACATTTTGAAAACGGAATTCTGGGACAAGAGATCCATTCGGCTGACACACCTGAACCTTAATACGGTGGTATGCGTGTGGCTGAAAGAGGACTTGTCAAACTTTGGGATTCCAAGAAAACACAGTGGAATCCAGGCCTAACGCCTTGCGTGCAAGTAAGCAGAGACAGGGACTGCTGGCAGACAAAGAACCCTACATCCATACATATTACATGCGTATACATACTGCACATGCTGAGAAACTGTGACAGAGTTAGGTAGGATAGAGCTATATGCAAGGCAAAGCGAGGAGGGAGTGAGGGAGGAAGGGAGCAATCGAAGAGCAAATGACAGAGGAATAGGGGCGAGAGATTTGCAAGGAGAAAGAGAAATATATAGCTGCCGGCTTGGACTAATGCATGGTCTCCCCACTGGCTCGTTCAGAAATGATTTTCAGAAACAATGTTGAGAAGATGTTGGTGCTTAAAAGGATCAATTTGAATTAGTCATACAGTGAAATGTGCCGGGTCGCAGGGGCCAGATGGATGGATCTGAGCAATTTCTGTAGGGACGCAGTCAACACTGCATTCTTCCAGTCTAACTTCTAACTCACCCCCCCTTTCCAAACCAAACCAAATAATTTGTGGTTCTTTCTCTAGTCTCTTTCTTGTTTCATGTTTGCTCTTCCCTTCTCATTTCCCCTTCTGATATCCTAGCGTCTTTTTCTGTCTTATCTCGTCCTCTTGCTTCCTCTTCCCTCTCCTCTCCATGCCCCCTCCTCCCTCGCATGTCCTCTAACCCTAGTACCCTCCATTTTCCCATCGCCCTCACGGTCTGACCTCCATCCTTATCAGGTTTTACACTCTTTTAGGAGACAGATTTCACAGTACACGCCCTAGTGGATAAAATTGGCCCCGGACAGCAGCTCGGCAACGCACGCAAGCGCTGGGTGGATTAGACACGGATGTGTGTGTTGTGCGAGCGTGCCGAATCGCCACATTCTCCACCAGTGTCGGTTGAAAAGGCGCCGTTATCGCAGCGCTCCACACATGTTTTCCCAGGGAGAGCGTCTTCGCCGAGGAAAACAGTTTTGCCTCTGTTCGGCCCGCTTGACCCAAAACCACCGCTTCTCATGTATGTAACGGCGAGGCTATTTCCAACACACAGGCAGCCTCTGTGTTGGAAGCCCCTTCAGACAGAGCCGAGGGGCTTCTGATAATGGTGGCCAAGGCAGATCAAGGCCACCCGGCACCAGGTCAAGCCCACGCCCCGGGGACCATGGGGGGGGGGGGGGGGGGGGTGTATCGTGGTAATGGCCTTTAGAATAAACAAGGGACATCTTCAGTACTGCTTGTGGGGCTTCTTGTGTACTTCTTGTGTACTTCTTGTGTACTTCTTGTGTACTTCTTGAGTACTTCTTGAGTACTTCTTGTGTACTTCTTGTGTACTCCTCCACTGCGAGTTACTCTAATGGCAGAACCACGCTTTGTGAAATAAATCACACCCGTGCGAAGTCATCTTACATCATCACAATATATTAACTTAACATGCATATGTCGATTTGCTCAGTGACAGACAAAACAAACATTAAACTCTGTTCATTGTTAATGGCATTTAATGTTTGCGTTAGTGACAAAACATTAAATTCTGTCCATCGTCAATGGCGTTTAAAAATGGAGGCCCCTCAACAAACGAAAAATAAAAGTGACACGATGTGGTACTTGTCATTCAGTAATTACTCAAATACGGAGAGGTCCGCCTGTAAAGGAGGTGTGATATTTCCGTCAACCCGCCGGGCTTAAGTTATAGACACGCTACTGTGCTTTACAAAGTTTAGACTTTAATTATGTGAACAAGCCTCTTCAACTGATTGCACAGTTGATTGAGCAGGCATCCTGTCACTGTATGCACTGCCTGCAGGGATATGGGGACCAAAAGTATCATCCTCAGTCCTTAAACAGGCCCATTGTGACACTCTGCATGCAGGGTTAAGTTAACACTCACGCAAGGCCCGTCCTCCAGATCAGAACAACTGGGTCTGTGTCGCATGCGAGATTTGATTGAAGTATGAATGCACAATAAAACCCTGCGTGTTCATTTAACTTACATTTAAGATTTGTACACTTTTGAGTTACAAATGGATACAAATGGATGGAATGAACACCGAGGATTTTACGCGCGCGTGCGTGTGCGTGTGTGTGTGTGCGTGCGTGCGTGCGTGCGTGTGTTGGGGGGGAGGGGGTGGCTCTGGTGGTGCTCGTAAAACGTTAATGTGTTTCTACTATGTTTCTCCAACTGACAGAATGAATGACACACACTATCTCAATTTCTGTCCCCTCCTTCTCTCCCCTCTCTCTATCTTCTTCAATCCTCTTCTCCTTCACTCTCTTCGTGTCTTTCCTTCTGCTCTGTAATTCTATACCTCCCCTTTTTCCCTTTCACTTTTCCTCTTTCCCAATCACTCATGTCCCCTGACTCTCACTTCCTCCTGTCTTCCTCCATCTCTCTCTCTCTCTCTCTCTCTAGGTGTCACTGAGCAGTAGCATGCTGGACGTCTATGGGGGTGAACCAGGTAAGAATGCCCCTCATGGCGGAATGAGTCCCACATCTAACCCACCAAAGCTCACAGTAAAAAGGGAATACACAGGTATGCACTCATACTGTGTATACGCTGCGACGCGTTGTTTCGCTTGTAGATCTGCTATTTTCAGCATGCAACCTGCAGCATGTTAAAGGACTTATACTGGATCTCTTGTCCACTAGTCCCTTCCTAACATTTTAGTCTAGTTGTCATTTGTTGACGAAATTGTCAATATATTTAGCCTTAGTTTTAGTCATCATAGCTTTGTTTTCATTAGGTGTCCATTTAGGTGTCCAGTAGTTCGTTCGTCAGTGAAAAAAGGTAGTCGACGAACATTGTCCCAGTTGGGACAACTTTATTTACAGTGAGCAGTACGACACAATATACACTAGGCAAGAGGCAAAACAAACAGATATATAGCGCAGGCAGACTCTTCACATACTAGAGCATGTCTGAAATAAGTGTCAAGAGCTGAAATCGACATGTAAATATGAAATAAATGCCCAAACATGTAGCTAGGTGTAATGTTAGAGACCACAGAAGTGAACCTTTCAAGCCTGTTTTCTCAACTCTCTGTTTCTCTGCAAGACATTACTCTATAAGCCATATCTCCAAAACCGGTGGGTCAAACTGAACAACCAATAGGCCTATGTCAATTTGAAGCTATGATTCCCTGCTTTCATATGACGTGGAAAAAATGAAAATTCAAAAAAATACAATGGCAGTCCCTCAGTCAAATTTAGTCACATTTTATGAATGACCCTTAACCCATTTTGGTGTTTTAAACATTATGTTATAATTTAGCTATTGAAAAATAGCAGATCTACAAGCTCATAGCGCGCCACGAGTGGCGCGCTATGAGCTTGTAGGTCTGCTATTTTTGAAAAATCGTAAAAATGCGGCACAAATCTTTGAATAGGTATATATTCTTTCAGAGCGAACGTTTTTTTTATTTCAACGTCAGGCCTGAATGGGTTAAGGCCACCATTAAAAAAAAGATACCTCTCTGCACAAAGGTTCTGGGTGATATCAGATGATCGGAGATCTCCGCCTATACAAAAACATGAGAGGAAACTGAAATTCAACGTACAGGCTATAAGAGTGGAGAAAACCTCCATTTGTCTTAGCATTTTTCTGTAATATGTGGTTATTTCTTTGGTTGTTTGAGATTGTAAATCTCCAAATTGTATCCAGCCAGTTTTAGGCCCTACATTGCATTTAGATGTCACCAGATGTATCGGCATAGGCCAAGATCTCCAATAGACCAATAGGCTACGTGAGACTAACAGCACACAAGATCTCCAATAGACTGGCTACGTGAGACTAACAGCACACAAGATCTCCAATAGACTGGCTATGTGAGACTAACAGCACACATAGGCCAAGATCTCCAATAGACTGGCTATGTGAGACTAACAGCACACATAGGCCAAGATCTCCAATAGACTGGCTACGTGAGACTAACAGCACACAAGCATTGACCGTAAATGTCTACTTGTTTGGACGACATCAGATCCAATTGCTGGTGTCGAGCCAACACGTCGACGTGTAGTAAGTTGATTTTGTCGCGTTCCGGTCCGGTGTCTGGCCGAACAACAATCGAGGCACTGTGGCCGATGGTTCCGCATGGGAGGCTGATTGTCTTTGGTTGTTTTCACAGCGCTGAAGAAACGTGTAGACGTTTGTGTCGCACAACGAGAACGGAAAAAAAAAGGAGGGAAGCTTAAATCCCACAAAGACCTCTTTGAGAGAATTCTTATGAATGTCATGCATCAAGCAAAAGAAGCTTAATTGATTTAGGAAATAGAAAGGATGCCTGAAGTGCTCTTCACTCTCGACGAGAAAATAAGTAAATTGCCATCCCCCCCACCCCCCCTTCGACTTTGCCGTGCGGACAATGGTGCCGTTACACGGAATTTAAAATGCCTTGATTGAATCAACAGAGACAAATTGGGCAATCCAATCTTAGGTCCCCAATTATGTAATTTGGAAGAATGTGAATGCAAATATGGACGCCTTAGCATTCCTGTCCCCTTGCTTTGGGGACAGATTAGCGAATTGGCTGAACTGCCTTAAATCCAGGCTGAGTTTTGGACAAAAAAAAAAGGACAAACAGCTATTTTCCTTTTTTTTTTTCCACCGTGAACTACATGTGCGTGCATGCGTGCGTGCGTGCATGCGTGCGTGCGTGCGTGCGTGCGTGTATGTGTGAGAAGAGGTCAAGCCTTGTGTCTGTAATGCGTAGACTTACGCAAGGAAAAGTCCACACTCTATTTGACCCTGAGTGTGTCTCACGAACACACACATACTTACTGTCTGCTAACAAAAGCAAAAAGAAACAACAGAAGAAACCCTGTGGGGATGTCTTTGCCCTGGCTAATCAATGTGTTTCTCTTTTGCGAAACAGATCATCAGGACACGAGGGTGATGGCCAAAGAACGCCAGAAAAAGGACAACCATAATTTGAGTAAGTGTCTCTGGGACGCCGTCACAAACCATCACCACAAAATGCATTAAGCTGTGTAGACCAGAATGCCGCGCCCTGTCTTATCGCAACGTCCCGTCCTGCGTTTCTTTCTCACAGTTGAAAGGAGGAGACGATATAACATCAACTACAGGATCAAAGAGCTGGGGACGCTCATACCCAAATCCAATGACCCGTGAGTTGCACATCTGTCTTCTGAGGCTGCCCAACTATCCATACGTTTTCTTAGCGATTATTCAATTGATCACTTTTTTTGATTAATCAGATAAATCAGTTTTATTTGCACAATGACAATGGTGTCATGCAAAGATAGTGACCTACAAGCTTACAACGCTTTATTTTTTATTTTTTAGCAACAATGACATGCCCAAAATAACTATTGATTAATTTATGATTTGTATTAAATTATATATATATATATATATTTCTAATATATAATTGATTCAATCTTAATTCATTAACAGTTGCATCCCTACTGTTTTCTAGCATCTGTAGGCCTATGGTTTTGGTCCCTCGCATGTCTGACTGCCTTGCTTTATCTAATGTCCCGACAAACATTTTGAGCTTATAGAGCATCACAGTCCCGCCCCCTTTCAGAACGACGAGGGCACCAGGACATAATTCCCCATTCATTTCCCCATAGACGTTTCAAAAAGTATTTATTTAAAGACATTTAAGTCTCGGACAAAGCCAACAGCCGAAATCATGACAATGCATTTTTGGGCCGAACAAATGAATAGAATAGAATAGACTTTATTTGCCATTTGCACAAGTGCATATAAGAAATCCAAGTGCTTCATAGTCTACCTAAAAACTATGCATATTCAAGTTTGTCTATCATGACAGAGTAAATAAGTAAAGTGCTTCATAATCTGCCTAAAAACTTAATTCAGTTCATCTTTCATCATGATTCAGTTCATCTATCATATTGATTTCAGTCCCTAATGTCCTCGGCTACTAGTCGCACAGTAATTCATATTAATTAATAATTAGAAAGAAGAAGAAAAGGGCAGGGTACAACACTTTTTTTTTTTTTAGTTTTTCTTCTTTCAAATTATTTGTTCGGCCGCCCAAAAAAACGTTTATTGTCAGGACAAAAAGCTATTTTCCTTTTTTTTCCCCACCGTGAACTACAGACATGTGCATGCATGCATGCGTGCGTGCGTGCGTGTCCTCGGCTACTAGTCGCACAGTAATTCATATTAATTAATAATTAGAAAGAAGAAGAAAAGGGCAGGGTACAACACTTTTTTTTTTTTTCTTCTTTCAAATTATTTGTTCGGCCGCCCAAAAAAACGTTTATTGTCATGATCTGTCAACTCGGCTGTTGGCTTTGTCCGAGGCTTACAGACCTTATAAAAATAAATACTTTTTGAAACGCCTATGGGAAAAAAATGAACGTAGATACCATTGTGCAAAAATGATAAAATGCAGCTTAAGTGGTTAATTATTTGTTCAGAATGAATAGCTTGTAGCTTTCATTATATGACCATGCAGGAATATCTAGATACTTTGACTCAAGTACTGGGGTTGAGTACTTTGAACTGAAATACGCTGACCTTCCTTCCCTCTCCCCCGCTCGCCTCCCTCCTGTGCAACTGAACTTTGATTCCAATTGTAAATGGGAGGTTAGCGTCGCCATTAACCCATTCAGGTCTGACGTCGAAATTAAAAAAAAAAAGTTTTCTAAATCATGACAATTTTCGGAAAGATTTGAGGCACATTTTAACGATTTTTCAAAAATAGCAGACCTACAAGTTCATAGCGCGCCACTCGGTGGCGCGCTATGAGCTTGTAGATCTGCTATTTTTCAATAGCTAAATTATAACAATGTTTAAAACACCAAAAGGGGTTCCCGCCCCAAAATGGGTTAATGGTTAATGTGGTTAAACGCTAACGTGACATGGATGCGTTCCAGGTCTCAATGGGTTAACACGGAATGAAAAGGAGATTATTAGCTCGGAGCAGACCGACGTCTCACTCCAAAAGAACAGGACAATTTGACTACCTCATACACCTTCTTCCTTAAAAAGAAAAAGAAAAAAAAGTAATAATATCTGAGAGAGAACGACTTGCACTCTGCCACCTAAAGTCCAATTTTCCATTTCCACCTCCGCTCGCTCTCCCCCCCTGCTCTGTCTTCGCACTTCACTTCTTTCTTCCTCACCTATTTTAAACCCGGGGATTAATTTTACCGAACAAGGAGGGCAGGAAGAATGGACTTCTTTTTTTCTAACGTGCACATACTTAACTATTCTATTAAAACCTCTCATTCAGAGTGTCCGTGCCTCATGTCCAAGGATGAATAATTGCACCCCTGTGTATATCACCGTCCGCTTATTCATATCATAAAAGAAAAGAAAGGGAGGGGGGAAAAAATGTCTTTCTGCCTTAAAAGGTAACCCGCCCCCCCACCCATAATCTTTCCCTCATTTTATTTTATTTTTCTCTTATACTTTGGAGAGGATTCTGCTGACGTTAGCCAGGTGGTTCATCGGTGTAAAAGGTTATCTTTTAACACGTTTTGGGCGGGAACCTCTTTTGGTGTTTTAAACATCGTTATAATTTAGCTATTGAAAAATAGCAGATCTACAAGCTCATAGCGCGCCACCGAGTGGCGCGCTACGAGCTTGTAGGTCTGCTATTTTTGAAAATTTGTGAAAATATTTATTTCATAAAACTGGAGGATTTAGAAGATTTTTTTTAAAATTTCGAGGTCAGGTCAAAATGGGTTAACACGTTTTTTTTTCTTTCCCTCCCTCCCTTCCTTTGCTCATTGGCTGTGAACAGCGACATGCGCTGGAACAAAGGAACCATCCTGAAGGCCTCGGTGGAGTACATCAAGTGGTTGCAGAAAGAGCAGCAGCACGCCAGAGAGCTGGAGGGACGACAGAAGAAACTGGAACAAGTGAACAGGAGACTGCTCCTCAGGATCCAGGTATTATATATGTATACGCGAGCATTCATACGGCGTCTCTGGTGTAAACAGGGTTCAGGTTTATTTATACGCGCGTCGCTAATGCACACCTTAAGCGAAGTGATAAAGCGTGTCTCAACGGATGGTAAAGAAAACATATACGTATACGTGTGTGTGTGTATATATATATACAAATTCCCAACGTGCAATAGCACAAGGGGCTCATAAAACTCTCAACTCGTAAATTTCAGCGTGCAACACACATGCACGCTGCGTTTCTCTGTGGCGTCTATAGGCTATTGTATTGGCAATTGGATTAGGGGCAATCTTGGAGGGTGATTTAGCGTCTACTAGCTCACTATAGTCCTCATTTAGCACCTTCCACATTTATTTACAGTGGAATAACAGTCTTCCTCTAGGAATCCCGGCACACCCGGATACCCTAATGTTCCTACAATATTTAAAATGAGCTCGTGCAGTGGCATTTTCTATAGCAAAGTGAGATGATTAGTCATATTGTATACAGTTGTTTATTTACGGTCCAATTTTTTATTCAGTGACATCATCATGTTGTGTGTTGGGGGTGGGCTCCGATTTGGTGTAGCGGTAGCCCATCGGCCCTGAGAGGCGTTGATCCGGGCCTGTGACACGCGCACGCACGCACGCACGCACGCACGCACTCGCGCACGCACGCACTCGCGCACGCACGCACGCACGCACGCACGCACGCACTCGCGCACGCACGCACGCACACACGCACGCACGCAATCTCCGAAAGCATTATAATTGGATACAGCATACTGTAGGTGGGCACTAAGGACATCTGGGCACTTCAATGTAAAATGAGCCTATTTTGTCCAAAAAAGTTACAAAATAAAACATTTGAAAAATTGTCCTATATGTAAAGAAAGGTGTGCATCAGCCTCATTTTTTGCCTTCAACTTCTTGTTTCCCCCCCAAAAAACAACTGGATATACATGTTTTGTAGCAATTTGAAGCAACTGTAGAAAAATGAGACCTTGAATGTTTAAGCATGTTCTCGTCATGTATAGGCTATACTTTACTATTATTATTATTATTATTATTAACATTTTGGACAAAATAGCCAATTCTACATTGAGGTGCAAATATGTCGTGCCCTATAGTGCCCACCTATCCCATTACCTTATAGTTACTCTGATAAATAGAGCTACTGTACACTAGTTCAGACAGACGGGGTGCATACTTAGTTTAGACTAGTCATTGGGTTAAGGTTAGGTTTAGGTGTGCTGCCCCGTGGGAGGTTAGGTTTAGGGTGAGGGTTTGGGATAGGCTGTAGTTGTAGGACTAATGACTGGTCTAACCAATGACTAGTCTAAACCAAAAACTGTCTAAACTAAGTACTGCACCCGTTCAGACAAGAGGACTCTTAACCCATTTTGGGCGGGAACCCCTTTTGGTGTTAGCATTATGTTATGCTTTAGCTATTGAAAAATAGCAGATCTACAAGCTCATAGCGCGCCACCGAGTGACCTTGTAGGTCTGCTATTTTTGAAAAATCGAAGAACCACTGACATAGAAACATAGCTTTTTCAGAAAACTGCCAGGATGTAGAAGACATTTTTAGAATCTGATCTCAGGTCGGTCTGAAGTCCAAACCGCCCGCAAGGGCTGTGTGAGGAGAACACCATGGCCAAATAAGAGCTGACTGCAGACGACTGGAAAATGATTAGATCCTATAACGTGGTGGGTGTGTACATACGAGAGGGTGTCAAGTCCTCACCTTCCCACGCACACACCACAGCTCTCTCCCTCCGAGCCAATACACAGCATATTGAGGTTATGCGGTGAAGATAATATATACGTTACACACAATGTAATAGTAATGTGTGTATCAAAAAAAAAGATGGGCACATTTTCTTAAAGCCCTATACAAATAGAAAAAAAAAAAACCTTTTTTTTGGCTATTTTTTAATAACTTAATTGGACAAATTTAGAAAATGCGCCGAAAATAGGGGTGCCAGGTTGTGATTAACATACATTATTACATTTTATTGTAAAGTCTATTGTAGGCCTACCTTTCCCAGAAGGAAATGCATGTAATTAATTCGGACTGACCGGAAGCAGAAATGAAACATATCCCCACCAGGCATGGCACCAGAGTGGGGATATCAAAAGTAATATAAATATTTGTAAAGTGAATTATGTCACAAAAGACTTTAGGCAAGACCGTTTACCTAATTGTTTTTCTTTTTTTCTAAATAAGGAACTGATTAATTTCAGTCTGGTGTTCGTGATTTTTGCCATTTTTGTCATTCTGAGGGAAACAATTTTTTTTTTAATTCACTTTTATTTACAGTATTTAACATTTCACCTAGAAATCTGTGGGTTTTGTCATCCTACCACAAAGTATTTGAGAGCATATAGTTAATGGAAACTCTGCAATCGTATCTGTGGGTGGCCCTCGAATGACTCCGCTGCCGAATTTGTGTCATCGCTATTGGTGACCTGCTCCAACTGATTGATTGATGAGAGGCATGGTGGGAGGGAGGGGGGACTCAATGTCATTATTCTGTCACTAACTGGTCCCCGGGGTGTGTTTATGCGTCGAGTCAGGGCGCCGCAGCCCCGGGGTCTTACCCAGCGGAGGTTTGAAGATGACTGTGGTTAATACGTAGTGGTCCAAACACATGACGCTATGACGTGAAGATCTATTGTATTATATAGGCCATTTTATGAAGCAGTTTCTCCTCGCCATCAGTCATCATTGACCTAACGGGCTGGAGCAGGGCGTGTGCGTGTGTGTGTGTGTGTGTGTGTGTGCATAATGTGCACACGTTTTGGGCTCATAATAATGCATCATCATGTGTATACTGTACATGGGCTTTGAACTGTGAATCCCCCAAAGAAATTATCGTTTAGGTATCTCACCTGTGCAATATATTTATTGAATATTGTCCCTTTAAACAAACTAATAAAAATACAATTCAGTTGAAGAATTCTATAACCACAACCACTTCTATAACCACAAGCCTTATATACTCCATCATACGACAATGTTTTGGCCAACTTTGTCCATCACAAATAGCAAGCCTGGGAGTCATGACGCATTACAATGCAATGTATTATACAGTTGGGTGCCACCGATATTGTCCCTTATCATTTGACCCATTTAGGCCTGACCTCAAAAAAAAAAAAAAAAAATCCTTCTAAATCCTCCAGTTTTCTGAAATAAATATTTTCACGATTTTTCAAAAATAGCAGACCTACAAGCTCGTAGCGCGCCACTCGGTGGCGCGCTATGAGCTTGTAGATCTGCTATTTTTCAATAGCTAAATTATAACATAATGTTTAAAACACCAAAAGGGGTTCCCGCCCAAAATGGGTTAACTGTCCTTTTGCGCAGATCACGCAAACCTCAGCAAAAAGAAAAGGACAATATCGATGGCCTCCAACTGTATACACTTGCTATCTTTTAATTTGTATAAGACATTTCTATAATGTCATGCCAAAATAGGACCAGTAGGTTGGAGAGCTTGCCATGATGTAAAATATCTATCTATCTATCCATTTCTATAAATGCACCTACGGCTGTAATCCGCGTAACTCGAGAACCGTTCGCCCCACCGACTTCAAATTCGACACACGCGTTCAACACCCCCACAGGGAGAGCAGTGCCCGGTGTCGGCCGGACACACGGTTGTCAAGAACCGCCACAAAAGGCATCTGCCCGGGCTCTGGACAAGGCTCCTGCCCAGGGTCCATATGGGGCTGACATCACAACTCTCCACATTTGGCCATGCCTGACACAGAACCCCTATAGGAATAAAAGGGACACAGACGCTCTGACATCTGCATAGACTCCATATTTGGGCATGCCTGACAAATAACTCCATATATGGGCATAAAAGGGACATAATAACTGGGTGGGACATTCATTTTCGACTTGCATTGTTCCAAGTAGGCCAGTGCCCAATGGGCACCGCTCTGATATATTACAATGGTAAACACCCCACAACTTTAACCCATTTTGGGCGGGAACCCCTTTTGGTGTTTTAAACATTATGTTGTAATTTAGCTATTGAAAAATAGCAGATCTACAAGCTCATAGCGCGCCACCGAGTGGCGCGCTACGAGCTTGTAGGTCTGCTATTTTTGAAAAATCGTGAAAATATTTATTTCAGAAAACTGGAGGATTTAGAAGACATTTTTTAAATGTTGAGGTCAGGCCTAATGGGTTAACTACAACTCTCTTGTTTTCCAGGAACTCGAGATCCAGGCCCGAGCTCATGGCCTCCCCAACATGGCCAGCGCCCTGGGGACTGGGGAGTTGTCCACCCACCTCCTCAAACAGCAACAACAACAACAGCAGCAGCAGCAGCAGCAACAACAGCAGCACCAGCCTCTGCCACCCCAGACCCAGCAGCCCCCTCCTCTCTACCAGGAGGACCTCAACAGCGACTACCTCCAAAGGACGGCCACCGTCACCACGGCCACCGCCACCATGCAGGAGATGCCCCTCGGGGACGGCGGCGTCCCGGTGTCGCAGCAGGACCACGCGGTCGCGAGCAACGACGGCTCCACCACGTTCTCCGACCCGCTGTCCCACTTCACGGACTTCTTCAGCGTCACGCTCAAAGAGGAGCACCGGCTGGACGAGATCCTGATGGACGACCCGCTGTCGCCGTTCGGCGCCGACCCGCTCCTCTCGGCCGGCTCTCCCGGCGCCGACGGCTCCAAGGAGAGCAGCCGCCGGAGCAGCTTCAGCTCGGACGACGACGACGACCTATGATGGCCTTGGGCGCACGAACGGTGACAATCGCTATGCAAGATAGATTTTTCTGAAGAGATTTCTGAAGTGCATTTAAATGAGTAGGCCTAGACTCAGTGAATCAGGTGGGTTTCAGGAGGTGGAGGACTGGAGCAGGAAAAAAAACTAACAAAGATTGCCCAGATTGTTCTAAAGGACCAGAAGCAGGCTGAAGGCAATCTGAAAGAGACAATGAACTGTACAGCCCAAAGATGCTCTTTCAAACCTCGGTACAGAGAAGCCCCTGCCTCTGCCTCCTGGACATGGCATCACACTTAGCCTACCACACAACAAAAAGGGAGACATTATGATCCGTATTCAAAACAAAGAAAAAAGAAAAGAAAAAAAACTACTGCTGTTTGGATACACTGTGGTAGCTGTACACTGTAAAGCAAAAAAAAATGAAAAAATGAAAACTTGCCAGAAGTGTCCTTTTCTTATATTTTTGTGAAAGTGGAAATACTGTCATTTTATTAAAAAAAAAGGATTTCAACTCATTGCAGTGGGAACTGTGATATCATGTGCCTTATTCAATACTTTTTTGTTCTCACAAAAAGATGGACATGTAACTGTTGTACTAGCCAAAATGCCTAACACATCCAATGTCTAGTCTGTTACTTTGAAACAACATGTTTTGATAATGTTTATAAATGTGCTGTAATCCACATATTCTTTTTAAAAAAAAAGTATATATTATTATAATTATTATCTAACATGTTATCTTTTTTATTCTTTGGAGGGGTGGGGAAAATATAATAAAACCCCTTTTTTCATATATTTGATTTGGTTTCTTATTGCCATCACTACATAATAAATGGAGAGTGCCACCTAGTGGACACACAAGTGTAGAGCTTGTGCCAGAGAAAAAGGACAAATAAAAGAATAAATAAGCGTGCGCGCGTCCATGTGCACGTTGCGTGCACGTCAGATTTAAAAACAAATTTAAAAAAAAGGGGAAAAAAATATTCTTTTTCTTCTTTTTATTTTTTAAGACGTCAAAAGGCGTCATTGGCAACAAGGTACATACGGGAAAGGCGTCATTAGGCGCCATGTGGCATGTAGCCAAAAGACTCCCGAGAGGATCGATAACCACCGATGACAACCACCGATGAAGTATGATTTGATTACTTCTAACACGACAAGTGACGGGACTGCGATGGGCCGTCAAAAACACAATATTTTGTTAGAATTGGAATCATTGATTTAAATTAGAGTTATTCACTTTGGATGACGGACCAGCCGGAAATGACATTGAATGTTGCCCAATAGACTCTCCCAGGCTGTAAACTGGTGCGCTCTGTTATGAAACGAGGAATGTTCCTTTTTTTTGATTAATCTCCGTCTATGGCGACAGGTGAAATTATTTAATAGGACGGAGACCTCCGTCTGGGGCGACAAGAGTGTTAATCGTATAGGCCTAAGTCATACAAT
Organism: Electrona antarctica; assembly: GCF_951216825.1. Classification (NCBI taxonomy): domain Eukaryota; kingdom Metazoa; phylum Chordata; class Actinopteri; order Myctophiformes; family Myctophidae; genus Electrona; species Electrona antarctica. Next base: position 6,814,377 of record NC_136804.1, read on the forward strand.
ATGATATTTGTTTCAACAATCACTTTGAACGAGCTGGTATTTTATTCTCAAATCAATTCAACATTCTTTGGTATACAAGCAACAGGTCAAAGAACGTCATCAACTATAATGTATAATGTATAGATATAAATCTCCCAGGTAGTAAGATACCAGTAAGACACATGTGTGCACGCATCCGCCTATAGGTGACAGCAGACTGCTGGGCGAGCGCTGATGCTTTGGCATGGGGGGGTCAGATGGAATGAATTCTGTACTGGAAATATATATGGAGCATGTCTTGAGTTTACAGGGTTTGATGAGGTCAGATCAACAAATGGAATGTCAGAACAGGTCAGCTCCATACAGGAGATCTATAAGGGTGGCAGCGGGAGCAGTGTCTTGAGTGTACAGGGTTTGATGAGGGCCGAGGTGGGGCCGGGCCTTAATTTTCGGGCCTGTTGAGAACTGTAATTTCCGCTGGCTGCCGGGGGCGGCTGCACTAATAACTTTGGGGCAGGCCCGTCTAGAGTTTAAATGGACAGGTATCAGTCAAAAGGGAGACATCGAAGAGGAAGGATGGATGGGGAAGGATCAACATATGGAATGTCAAAACAGGTCAGCTCCATATATGGAGATCTAAGGGTTTGAGGTTTGACGTCAGATGTAGAGTTGCTGGCAAATATTGATGACATCAGGGATCTCCATATATGGGCATTCCCATATATGGGCTTTTACAAATGTCTTGTTATCTAATAGGCTATCCACGCTATCTAACCATGCGTATCAGCCTCAACATGAAACCCTAGGCAGAAATACCGTAGGCAAACAACCGAAGACCACGCAACGCAAGCAGCGGTCCTCGACGCAAGCAGAGAAAAGTACCCCTGGCGACGTTTGGCAGCAGAGAGCAGGAAGGCTTTTCCTCCTCTGCTCGACTCCCTCTTTCTGAAAGAGGACGACACTTCCGCCGGCACCTTGAGTTGTAAAACGTAAATACGATCGGCAAGATCACATTGAAAGTTAAACAGGACTTCAGATTTTACGGGGGCCAGTTTCGAATTGCAGCCATCCGTAGGTGCCCTTTGAGAGCGGTTTTGAAGGAGTCAAGGGATTCGCATGTCTTAATGACTGTTGGTAGGGCGTTCCACATTTTGGTGGCATAGGAGCGAAAAAGAATTAGTCCCTTGTTTGTGCCGAATCTGGGTTGTAAATGGTTCGTTGCACTCCCTCTGGTGTTGTGGGTGTGGACCGCGTTAACATTAAGGAAGTATCTAGACAGGTACATGGGTATCTTGGTGGTGTATCGAATCTTGTGGACCAGACCCATTGCAAGATGCTAGAAGGACAACATAACATCATCGTTCGAAGCACAGCTTTGCAAACTCGTCTGTGATTATCAGGCCTGGACTGGCCACTTGACGTAATGTCCAGTGGGCCGCCCCCCCTTGCTTTAATATTTTTTTGTCCAGCCCTGGTGATTATCAGTCCCGAACGGAATCCACGGCTGAGGTGTTCAGACGAGAACTCTGTGGAATTTCAACGGAGAACAGAGTGTGTACAAGCTCTGATAATTGTGTATAATTTATCGTCTCCGAATCCTATTCTTCCGTTTGGTGACAATTTGGCCGTTTACAGACGCGACCAACAGACACGACCGATGATCATCCACGGCCACTAGTAATAAACTTCATGTCGCACGGCTTCCTTTGACAATGAATGGTAGACTGCATGGTTTAATCTGCCCTGTGAAAGCAACATCATTTATATGTAGCCTAAAGAGTACATAAAATCCATTAAAAGGAAAATCCTATGGATTTGGTGCCAAATGATTAATTGATTACATCACTAGCAAAAGACGCAAAACTGGGTCAATTCAATTAGAATAAACAAGTTGCAAGCTTGCAAGGCGTCACGGTGAGAGCTGATTGGCCAGCACAGTCAGTGGTACAGTTGGGTGCCACCGATATTGTCCCTTATCATTTGACCCATTTAGGCCTGACCTCAAAATTTAAAAAAATCCTCCAGTTTAAATAAATATTTTCACAATTTTTCAAAAATAGCAGACCTACAAGCTCGTAGCGCGCCACTCGGTGGCGCGCTATGAGCTTGTAGATCTGCTATTTTTCAATAGCTAAATTATAACAATGTTTAAAACACCAAAAGGGGTTCCCGCCCCAAAATGGGTTAATTGTCCTTTTGCGCAAATCACGCAAACCTCAGCAAAAAGAAAAGGACAATATCGATGGCCTCCAACTGTATATACTTCAATATGATGCTATAGTGTAAAACTCACTATATACAGTTATAACTACATCTCAACTCATAACAAATATAAAGTGGCAGTTGTGGCAGTACAGTGTGTACAATCTAATCCGTCATAGCTGCCATCTAGTGGATGAATGGTTGATTGCACATTATAGACCGACGCAAGCCTACAATAGCGACGTAACTCATGCAGGACTATAAGGACTAAATAACCTTGCGTGTTTTGTGTGCGTTTTCCCTCACCCCTCCGCAAGGCAAAGCGGACTCTGTCGAGGCCTTTAGAAGGATGTGACTTCTAGGAGGCTCCATTCCAAAAATGTCTGCGATGACAAAAGTTAGCAGTGATAAGTTTGGCTGACTCTCACCTTCAAATGATCTAAACTAAAGTCACACAAACCAACCCATCGGAGGGTGTTAGATCTGTTGAAGAAGCCTCGCATCAACAAACGCTTTTTCTAATCTTCAAGTCATGCATTAATAATACAACAAACAGGCCCAGGTTGTTAACCCATATAGGCCCGACGTCGAAATAAAAAAAACGTTCGCCCTGAAAGAATATATACCTATTCAAAGATGTGTGCCGCATTTTTACGATTTTTCAAAAATAGCAGATCTACAAGTTCATAGCGCGCCACTCGGTGGCGCGCTATGAGCTTGTAGATCTGCTATTTTTCAATAGCTAATGTATAACAGAATGCTTGAAACACCAAAAGGGGTTCCCGCCCAAAATGGGTTAAAAAACATATCGACGCGTCCTGATGGATATCCTACGCTCATCATCAAAAGCTCCTCCAAATTAATGTTTTAGAATGTTATTAGCTTGTGTGTGTTTCTCCATAATGAAATCGAAGGATTCCAGCTTGCATCTCCACTCCGGCAGCAAAATAAGATTGAACCGGCCAATCGTTATGGGAACGCAAGGCTCTCCAACTACAAAGTGTTGAGTGATGTTTACGGGTAATTGGCCAAAGCAATTATGGAAGGTAAATATGGATTTTCATTATGCCGAAAAAAACATGGCGGTGTCTGAGAAAAGAGTGCGTGACTAAAATTAATTTTCAAAGGCTTCAATTTACATTTTGATTTCCAATGATTCTTTTCTTTCCATTAGGCTTACATTTTCCCTTTTTAATGCTAAGTGTGCAAAATATAAATAAAAATTACCCTAAAAACAGAAATGTATCAAAGTAATATTAATAACGAGCGCATCGCAGTGCATAGCAGTTAGCTTAGCACAGCTAGTGATTCATTTAAAAATCTTCAAAATGCACATTAACCCATTTTGGGCGGGAACCCCTTTTGGTGTTTTAAACATTACGTTATAATTTAGCTATTGAAAAATAGCAGATCTACAAGCTCATAGCGCGCCACTCGGTGGCGCGCTATGAGCTTGTAGATCTGCTACAGTTGGGTGCCACCGATATTGTCCCTTATCATTTGACCCATTTAGGCCTGACCTCAAAATTTCAAAAAATCCTTCTAAATCCTCCAGTTTTCTGAAATAAATATTTTCACGATTTTTCAAAAATAGCAGACCTACAAGCTTGTAGCGCGCCACTCGGTGGCGTGCTATGAGCTTGTAGATCTGCTATTTTTCAATAGCTAAATTATAACATAATGTTTAAAACACCAATAGGGGTTCCCGCCCAAAATGGGTTAACTGTCCTTTTGCGCAGATCACGCAAACCTCAGCAAAAAGAAAAGGACAATATCGATGGCCTCCAACTGTATTTTTGAAAAATCGTTAAAATGTGCTTCAAATCTTTCAGAAAATTGTCATGATTTAGAAAACCTTTTTTTTTTAAATTTCGACGTCAGGCCTGAACGGGTTAACAGACACCTCGGTTCAAGGTAGCTCAGAAGAAAGCCAGCAGTGGAAAAAGAAAAGTATGACCATAACTTCCCTCAACTCTATACTTTGTTTTGATCAAGACTTGTCGTGTATCAAAGGCTACTGTGTGGACAGCGTTCAAAGGCAGTTCTGCTGCAGCACGCGGGCGCTTCAAACGGCCATGGATGCGGTTCGGATGAGGCAAGGGTGACATCAGAACAAGGGAACTTTTTTTATTTGGAATATCACACTTCATCAAAAAAAACCTTGGCTCGGAAAAGTCGCACAGCACTGATGTGAAACATCCCTTTGTGAATCGAGAAACCAGCGGGGGTATCAGATAGCACTATAATGTTAGAGACATTAGCCCCCCTACATTAACAACAGAGCCTCGGTTCAGAGCAGTATAACAGATTCCGCCTGGTTTAAGATTATTCCAAAAGGAGGGGAGTTTCTCTCTTTCTGCCCTTTATCTAACCCGGCCCTCATAAGAAGGCGATTGTGGTTTTTGGTCCCTCTTTCTTTAGACGATCTGCCAAGAAAACTGTGCACCTTGTAAAATAATCTCCCCATTCCTTTTGTCTTAGCCCACTACTGCATGCACAGTAAATTGCTATAGCATGAATTACCTCGCTTTCCCTCCTCGATGAAGGCCGAGGAGTGCTGCATCACATGTCAGACAGCAGGTGGCAGCAGCGGCCCGTGTTTGCTGATCAGCTGAACCCTTGCAGCACCTCAATAGAAGGGGGGGAGAAAACACCCACGTTATAACTATAGCACAACAGAAAAGTACCAACTGTGGTGGATCAATTCAAACGGCAAAATCTTCGGGCGGGGTGGAGTTCATTCCACCTGAACTCCTGCTTCAGCCATCTTATAGCGTGGAAAATGCAACCTAAGATGGCGTCACGCGACCCCCCGTGTCCTCGCCGCCGGTTGGAACGCGTCGACTTTTGGGGGCCGAGCAAGTGCGAGCAGAGGTCTGCCCACGGACGACCACCCCCCCCCCCTGACTAATAGATACCTCCCAGCGTACGGAGTGACAAATCTGAAGAAGGCAAGCGATGTCGTGAACCTCACAGCGGCGTCGTTCGACCTGTCACCCAAACAACATTGTCACCCCTTCCTGCCAACCGCCAACACTGACACCAACACCGTACTGTACGTGCGTGCGTGCGTGCGCACATGCGGTGTGTGTGTGTGTGTGTGTGTCAAGGTGGTGGTGGGGGGAGGGGTTGTAGGAAGGGAAGAGAAGCTGTCACCTGTACAGATGCCACAGCTGCCAGGCGACACAGCTACAATGCGCTCACCTGCCATTGGCAACTGTTAATCACCTCCCACTGCCGAGGGTGACTCACTTTGGGGAAGTGTGTGACAAACACAACATAGGCACGTGCACGCGCACCAGCACAAACAGCTAGCAGCCGAAAGCGATCACACACACGCACGTCGTACACGCACGCGCGCACACACACACACAAACAAGCACACAAACATGACAACTGCACACGCAAGTGCCAAATTCCCCCACACACACAAATATGCACACTTACACACAAACACACCTAAATATAACCACACACACACACACACACACACACACACACACACACACACACACACACACACACACACACACACACACACACACACACACACACACACACACACACACACACACACACACACACACACACACACACACACACACACACACACACACACACACACACACACGAAGTGGAAAAAAAGTCTAATCATCTAAAGGCGCTCATCAGGATCTGGACTGTGACAAGAGTTGTGCACAAATTAGGTGAAATTTGAGTGGGAATAACAATATGACAGGCGGCAGTGAGGCTCCCAAAAGCATCAAGTGTCATCTCTATTTCCAGCCCTGACTCGGAGCTGCCTCGAGTGACAAACAACACCATACTGCTTCTCAATCAGTCAGCCCAGCCCGCTGGAAATTTGGCAAACCTGACAAACACCCTGAGCCCCGGCTGAGTTTTTATTTTCCCCCTCAGGGAAAAATAGGCAGTGATGAAGGTAATATTCCCATCACCTTTAGTTTTGGGTGAGAGGTTGGGAGGGGAGTGGAGGGCAGGGACTGTTCTTTTCTATATATTTTTTTTAGTATTTTATTTTTCCACATTCACGAAACTGACCCAGAGAAGTGAGCGCTGCCATCAAACTCGACAGTGAATAACGCACAACCCTATAATTCCAGTACTGTACGTGAGTGTGTACACACACACACACACACACACACACACACACACACACACACAGTAATCCACCCCATGATCCTTTGCGGCGGAGGAGGGGGGCCTGCTTGGTGCAGGACTCTTTTATGAGTGGGACCACACCCCGACCAGCGTTCGACAAACACCCACGTCACTCTCGGAGAGAGCGAGGGTCCCTGTGTGTGCATTAACGATGGAACACAAAAGAATGAATGAAGGAAAAGATTTACAACACAGAAAAGAAAGACAGAAATAAAGACAGAAAGACAGAAAGACAGAAAGAAAGAAAAAGAAAGAAAGAAAGAAAGAAAGAAAGCGTATACGTCCGGGGCTTCTCGAAAAAGCCATAAAATTAAATGTGATTTCCAGAGTTTTTATGAATCGAGCCAGATGCCAAAAACATAACTTCAAACAAATTGACTTCCAATTATTTGGTGCTGAGCACCACTTCCAGATGTGCAACAGATGGGGGGGTGGGGGAGTAGGGGGGGCAGGGAGGGCCAGGCGGGGGGGATGGAGGGGGGACGGAGGTGTCTCAACCCTGCTTTCTGCTTTGCTCCTCAGCAGTAAAGCACAGTACAGTATATACATGTACTGTGCAGTGTTGCTTTTGACAGCACATTTAGATTTTAGTTTTAGTCATTCAGTCTCTTGAATATAATAGTTTATTTAGTTTTAGTCACATTTTATCCACCTGGAATGTTTTAGTGTTAGTCTAGATTTAGTCGACTAAATATCATACGATTTTAGTCGACTAAATCTACAGTTTGGTCGACTAAAATGTATTTTGGCGGGCCTCGATGCCGTCGCAAAGGCTGATTTTACACGCCGCAACGTGTTGCGAGCTTGTATAGATCTGCTATTTTCAGCATGCAACCAAGTGTTAAATGACTTTAGGATCCCTTGTCCACTGACATTTCAGTCTAGTGTTTTGATTTGTTGCCGAAATTGTCAATATATTTAGTCTTAGTTTTAGTCATCATAGCTTAGTTTTCATTTAGTTTCCGTCAATGAAAAAAGGTAGTCGACGGACATTTTCGTCAGTATTAGTCGACGAAATCAACACTGGTACTGTGTGTGTGTGTACCGCACACTTTGATTGATTGATTGATTGATTGATTGAAATATTTATAACAGTTTGCAGAATTACAGTACATTTCAAGCACAAACTCAATACAAAGGCTATTAACTGTGAGTGGACGACCCAATTAAGCATTACACTTGTTTACAAGAGGGTCCACCATGTTCAATTCATCAAAACATTTAGAGACGTACAAATAGACACTTCTGTATAGACAAAGAACAGAACAGGAATTCATCATAATGGAGGTAAAAAGGGAAAAGAAACATATATACAGTGAGGGAAAAAACACACACGTATAATGTGTGTGTTTGAAATCACAGCATGCAGACACGCCGGCTGGAGGTGACAGGAAGGACATGGGTTGGGGGGCAAAGGATGAAAAAAATATATATAGAGGGGAAAACGAAAGCACATCATTAGGAAAATTTAAATCCGTGCGGGGGCTCGACGGTGGAGCTCAGGATGTAGCGGTAATACACCCTGATATTATGTTTAACCCGTTTTGGGCGGGAACCCCTTTTGGTAGTTTTAAGCATTATATACTTTAGCTATTGAAAAATAGCAGATCTACAAAGCTCATAGCGCGGCACCGAGTGCCGCGCTACGAGCTTGTAGGTCTGCTATTTTTGGAAGTATCGTGAAAATGTGTCGCAATACTTTGAACATTATATTCTTTCAAACGTACGTTTTTTAACTCAAATCTTTGCTTCATGGGGAGGTCCCTGGAACAACATATTTTCAGATGGGGGGGGGGGGGTTCGGTGGCCAATTACATTTGTGGGGTCCTTGTATTTCAGAAAACTGTCTGTATTTTTGAAGAATTTGTTTTATATATTTTGACATCAGGCCTAAATGGGTTAAGTAAAAAAATAAAATAATGCGGGGCCCCCAAAAGACGTAGGAGCTTGAATGTATATGGCCGAGGCTTGGTTGCATTGCTTGGGATTCATGAGAATCACATTCATGTGAATGTTAATGTGATCTGTGCATGCTGTATATTCTATTGCGGCAGATTAAACTGTAAAAAAAAGCAACACTTACTGGGCCCGTCTTTAGCCGTGCATGCGTTAATAGCTTATAATACCCCCATGCATAAAGTATGCTACATTATAGCATGTGATCAGGATATATTCCACCCCATATTACTTCTGCAGGGATCACTGGTTTGGGGCAGCATGCTTGTAAAGACACCCTCTTGCAAATATAAAATTGCAATTCGAATAGCTATAATGTACTATACATTACTATGTAATGTACATAATGTACATGTACGTTACTAGTAATGTACATAGTAATGTACATTACTATGTAATGTACATAATGTACATTACTATGTACATTACTATGTACATTACTATGTAATGTATACCTGTGTGACAGAAAGAAAACAAAAAATTGCATTATACCAGTGTTGATTCCGTCGACTAAAACTAAGACGGAAAATGTCCGTCGACTACCTTTTTTCACTGACGAAAACTAAATGGAAACTAAAAGAAAACTATGCTATGGTGACTAAAACTATAAGACTATAGGCAATTAAAAACTAGACTAAAATGTTAGGAAGGGGACTAGTGGACAAGAGATCCAGTGTAAGTCATTTTACACTTGGTTGCATGCTGAAAAGCGCTGAAAAGCTTGTAGGATCAGCTATTTTCAGCAAGTGTAAAATCAGCCATTACGACAGCATCAAGGCCCGCCAAAATACATTGTAGTCGACTAAATCAACTGTAGATTCAGTCGACTAAATTGGCATGGCATTTAGTTGACTAAAACTAGACTAACGCGAAAACATTCCAGGTGACTAGAATGTGACTAAAACTAAATTAAGTTTCATTCCAAAGACTATATATGACTAAACTAAAATTTGCTGCCAAAAACAACACTGCATTATACGTGGGAAAACAAGTGTCTGAGAGAGAGAGAGAGAGAGAGAGAGAGAGAGAGAGAGAGAGAGAGAGAGAGAGAGAGAGAGAGAGAGAGAGAGAGAGCACGACCCTCTCAACAGCCCAGACTAAACTAATAGAATATGTATCCAACAGTACAGTACGGTGTCCTGGGAGGGTCATGGCTCTGATCCCATTATAGCCACAGACCTTGCCGCCCGCAGGGAGGCAAAAGGTCCACGTGTCTCGCCTTGGGCACATATGGAGGCGTCCCACTGGGGGCCCATGCACTCCACTAACTGGCTGCCTAAGTACCACGGGTCCACCACCGCCATCCTGTGGGCCAAAGGGCTCTCCACGCGCTACCTATTGCCTCCCTGTCGCTCTATATCTCAGGCAGTCCACTCGGATGGGGAGGAGAGAGAGAGAGAGAGAGATCATTTGGTTTGGCCACCATATCTCAATGCTTGCCTCTAATTCCCTCAGTCTGCAGACGGAGGCCTATGCTAATCTAACAACCCACTGTCCCCTATGACTGGTCGGGCACGCACACACACACGCACGCACGCTTAAACCATGCATAATCTGGGTGACCTTGGGCCTGCATGAGTGTTTTTTTAAAGACGTCCCTGATTGATTCATATTTCAAGACGGGTGTGTGCCAGGTCTGCATTGATGGCCGCAACTGTTACTCAAAGAGCGCACGCACGTGCACACGCGCGCACGTGCACACACACACACACGTGCACACACACGCGCGCGCGCACACACACACACACACACACACACACACACACACACACACACACACACACACACACACACACACACACACACACACACACACACACACACACACACACACACACACACACACACACACACACACACACACACACACACACACACACACACGTGACAATTACCCACTGTACACTATACTGTATGTATACTAAGTTGTAGGCCTACAGCAAATAGTGAACAAATAGCAAATAATGTTATATTTTGAATGAACACCGTTACTCTCTTGCTCCCTAATCCTCCCATATGGGTGAGAAAGAGAGCCAAGACTTGGTTAGGCGAAGGTGAAGGGAAAAACAAAACGGACTGCTGGGTAAATGTCAGGTTTTCGGGGCAGGGGGTTGCAGTGTGGCCGTGTGTGTGTGTGTGTGTGTGTGTGTGTGTGTGTGTGTGTGTGTGTGTGTGTGTGTGTGTGTGTGTGTGTGTGTGTGTGAGTGTGAGTGTGAGTGTGAGAGAGCGAGAGCGAGAGCGAGAGAGAGAGAGAGGAGGGGAGGGTGTGTCATGATGATCATCATCATTACCAGAGTGAGATAATTGGCGCCGTGTGGGCCCTGGTGTTTGGGCCCTCCGATGGGCACCTCGTCTGCATTATTCATTTCCCTATGTGTACAAAATGTGTGTGCTCACATGTCCGCTGCCCACCCCCGCCCCCATCCCTCTCTTTACCTTTCCCACCCAGGCCGGGTGCCGGGCCCTAGGAGCTGGACTCATCTATTATAGATAGGTAATTGTTTATTAACCCATTTTGGGCGGGAAGTACCCCTTTTGGTGTTAGCATCATGTCGTGCTTTAGCTATTGAAAAATAGCAGATCTACAAGCTCGTGGCGCGCTACGAGCTTGTAGGTCTGCTATTTTTGAAAAATCGAAGAACGACTGACATAGAAACATAGCTTTTTCAGAAAACTGTCAGGATGTAGAAGACATTTTTTAGAATCTGATCTCGGGTCAAAATGGGTTAAATGCAGAACTGACCCCATTATGCCTCCTACCCCTGCGTGGCACAGCGCCTGCGTGGCACACCGCCGTGCAGCAGGCAGGCAGGCATGGCGAGAGAGCGGACGGACGCAGCGTTCTAGCTCCCTCTTCCATGCAGAGATCGGAAACCTTCCCCCTTGTTGAGGATGTGAAGGTAAAGTGTCTGCAGGTGAGAGAAAGAGGAGGAGGTGCACACACAGGAAGATGGGATGAATTAAGCTGAGAGGAATTATTGAAGGACGAGAACTATAAAGCCAATGCCCATGTGACTGCTACTGGCCGGAGAGGTCTCTCTCCTCTCTCTCTCTCTCCTCACAGGGTTGGGTGGATGGGGGCGAGTAGGTGCAGAAGAAGACAAAGGCAGAGCTAAAGAGGCTCTTTCCTCTCATTACTCCGCCTGCTAATCGAGCTCTGACCTAGCCCGGGTCAATCCCCGCTTCGGGCATTTTGGAGGGGGTGTGAGGCACATGGTTTGCAGGGGGGGGGGGGGGGGGGTTCCAATCGGTCGTTTTTTTTGTCCGAAGCAGATTCGTTATCTCAGATATAGGACTGCCAATGAGCCTAGCTAAAATGTCCCGTTTAACCAACTCTGAGGCTGAGCTCTGGAAACAGACGAACAGACACTAGAGGACAGTGTTGTAACAGAGTTCAAATGCTACCCCCTCTCTCTCTCTCTCTCGCTCTCTCTCTGTCCCTCTTGCTCTTTCTTCACCAGCCTATACCAGTCAGCGGTGTACGCTTGAAGCAGATGCAGACATTACAAAAGGGATAGAGGCGAGACAGGGGTGTGTTGAGTGTGTGTGCGTGGGGGGGGGGGGGGGGTAATTCAGGTGATGGGAAATGAATTGAAATGAAATGATTAAGTTCAGTTAATTACTCTGTGGCTTAGGCAAATGAGCTTAAGTTGTATTGAAATCATGATTGCAACCAGGGCGGCGGGTGGATTTTTCCCAGTTCGATATTTTAGCCAACACGTATATGTGTGTAGCGCTGTCTGTGAAGTAGGACCTCTGGCTAATGGATCAGATCGAAATACATGTGGCACTCGGCATGGTGACACAAATGAATGTGCCATTAGCAATAATAGAGTGTTGGGGGCAAAACATTCAGAGTCAATTGGATGCTACATAATGGCAAAGAGAGGTCGGTGGCCTTCCCATGTTTCTATATCCCAGCCATATATACATTTATGTATTTACATCAGCTCGGCTATCGTCATCTATATATACACTATAGGCTTACTAGCTTCCCCTTTTTATTTTGAGAAGAGGCTAAAAACTGTCGCTGTCGCCCAAACTGTGTAGAATGAGTCAAAATAGCCTCTTTCTTTATTTCTTTCTCACAAGATGGGTAGAACTAGAAAGGCATTGGCTGGGACCCGGGAAGTGGCGCTGTGCTGGGGCATGAAATAGTGATGTGTGTGATGGCATGTCGTCGGCTATTGGCTCGGCTGAGACTGATTAACATGGGGTGTTAATTAGCAGGTCATCAGGAGCGCGAAGGGGGGTGGCTTAGCACACGGCTCTAAACAACCCCCACACACACACACACACACACACACACACACACACACACACACACACACACACACACACACACACACACACACACACACACACACACACACACACACACACACACACACACACACACACACACACACACACACACACACACACACACACACACACACACACACACACACACACACTTTTTCATTAATTAAGCCAATTAATACAGAGAGAAATAAGTCTAAATTACATCACTTTATGTTAAGCCTAATCAAAGGGGGACAGTGGAAGATAATGACAAAAACTGTTCAATTAAACAAGAGCAGAATCTAAGGATATTTCCTCAAACAAGAAAAAGAAAAGAAAAAAAAACCCTGTACTATTACTTAAATTATAACATTTGCTACTATATAAGAAAATGTGATTTTTTTTTCCCAGAAAATGTGTCAGGTAATTACAGAGCATATGCAAATAGCATGGTTTTTGTACCAGCTCAACAGTAAAGATGAAGCGTCAATGCTTCATGTAATCTGAAGAATACTCATTATGTTTTCAGCCTATGTCAAGACGCGCTTAGTAGTGAAATTAACCACCAGCGAAGCACAGAAAAATTGCTTGAAATAAAACATCAGCATCTGTAATATTAATCTAGTAATTTTTTTATTATACCGTCGTTTTGTTTGAAGTAAAACAAAAACACGAATTATAGCAAACCGAAATCAAAAATAGTAAAAATGATAATTATTAGCATCATCATTAGAATTAGAATTATAAATTACAGCTTTCATTTGGGTAGACCACTGTAGGTGCAAACCGACAAAGGCTGCGAAATTCCACAGCCTCTTTTAAAATTGAAACCACTCATCAACCGCTGCAGGGAAAGCAGCCGGCGAGCAGCACGGCTTCACCCCCTTTTAACCCATTCTGAGCGGGATCCCCTTTTGGCGTTAGCGTTATGTTATGCTTTAGCTATTGAAAAATAGCAGATCTACAAGCTCATAGCGCGCCACCGTGTGGCGCGCTACGAGCTTGTAGGTCTGCTATTTTTGAAAAATCGAAGAACGACTGACATAGAAACATAGCTTTTTCAGAAAACTGTCAGGATGTAGGAGACATTTTTAGAATCTGATCTCAGGTCAAAATGGGTTAATACTGTTGACTTGACTAGATGAGTGAGAGGAGAGGAGATTAGAGGAGTAAGAATGAATGAATGAATGAATGAATGAATAACCCTCCGTCCTTTGATTTGTATTTATTCCCGTGACACCCAAACAACTGATTAGTCCACTACGCACGCTGCTAATACCGCCCTGAATTGAAAGAAAGAGAGACAGACAATGGACCTTTATTTATTTTTATTTCAACACATGGCTTATCTTGTTGTGCCGCGGTCGGTAAATAATGCCTCGCTGAATGCTGTCGCTGCGGACCTCAGAGGATTCTCACAGAGACACGTAGCTTAATGCTATACGTTTGGGGGATTAGCTGTGTTGAATGAAGTCTTGTCATATGAGGAGAGGGGTTGTGTGAGTGTGTGTGTGTGTGTGTGTGTGTGTGTGTGTGTGTGTGTGTGTGTGTGTGTGTCAGGGGGGGTTACCAAGCTACCTAACAGTTTACAGGAGGATTCTATGAGTGCCACAACTGGAATGTAATTAAAAGAGTGGAGAATAAAGGAGGTGGTTGTTAGATGGGGGTGGGGGGGGTCTGCACGTGCATGCGTGCGCACAAACACGCACCACCTCGCTCCACATACGTATATGCGCATGCTCAAATGACCTGTCTTCTCTCTCTCTCTCTCTGTCTATCTCTGTCTCTGTACTGCTTTATCTCTCTCGCGCACTCTCAACGCTCAGACACGCACACGCGCGCACACACACACACACGATCAACTCCTGCACATGTGAATGCATTGTTAGATGCCGTGCCTCCTAATACCCAGACCGAGTATGATCTTTTTTTTTTTTTTTTTTTTTTTTTAAAGCTTTTCTCCCGACATTATGGAATTTGTCATGTTCGGTTGGAGCTGTCATATGTAGAACAGTGTACGCTAATGTGTGTAATCTGCTTTGCAACACATCAATTATGATGGATAATAAATCTGCCGCCATGCTTCCAGGGTTCTGCTACGAAGCCTGCAGGGGAATCAGTCTCCCTTGTTAAGCAACCTGTTTAGTAAATAATGATCCACTTTGAGCCTGGCTGATGCTGTATAATGTTGCTGTGTGTGTGTGTGTGTGAGCGTGTGTGAGCGTGTGTGTGTGAGTGTGTGTGTGTGTGTGTGTGTGTGTGTGTGTGAAAATAGCTGATCTACAAGCTCACAGCGTGACGCGTTGTGAGCTTGTAGATCTGCCGCCCCAGCAGAGTGGACCGCAATGCTCTAGTTATGCTCTGTCGCAACGGCGGTGTCCGAAAGCCCAAAAATATAGACCTACAAGCTCACAGTGTGCCGCAAACATTTAGATCTCACAGTGTCAAAACACAATGAGAGCTTCTTTTCCTCTCTCACACCGGGTGGATTCTATACCACTGCAGTTCTCCACAATCAGTGCCGGAAGTCCTTCAAAATAGAAGCTCTGGGGTGCCGGAACAACATGGCCGCTTTTACTCGGAAACCCATGACCCGGAAACAATCCACTAATTTTTTTTACTTTACATAGCTAGTTTACATTGCGATCGTTTTAGTTTATACGATATATGATCCAAAAAGCGCCAGTATATCGATCCGTTCAACACCACGGAAAGCGCCCTGGATTAGGAGAGACGAGTCATTCTTTCCGCCGCACTAACTGGTAACTCAATGATAAGCTAACATGGGGACAGAGCGGAGCATACGGTAGCCGAAAGGCGAACTGACAAATAAAAAAAAGGAAAAAATTCGGAATATTCTTATCTCGCCACGTATCATTGAGGATGCGCTAAGACGTCCTCACACGTCGGATGTACGCGTCGATTGGGACCCCTAGGACGTGCTGACACGTCGGATGGACGGAAACGGTTAAGGTGGCCCTCAGGTCAAATTCAGAATACTGATATATGTATTGTTGATTTGCAAACATGACCCGCTTAAATTACTCCAGTCTAAATTAGTAGCTGTTATTGTCTTTTTTTATGTCCGATGTATTTGTATTTAGTTTATAAAGTTAATTAAATAAAAAAATATATACTTTTCAGGATTCTAATTCAAAGATAGCAAAAAAAAAAGTCAGGATTTCAATTCAAATAATAGCAAAAATAGCTGATCTACAAGCTAATCGGCTATTTTCGCTACGACAGAAATGTAGCCCTCTGGAGTGAGTGTGGAAATAAAGTTGCCCACCCCTGCTCCAGGGCATGACGACGACGACACCATACACCAACCTGCCTCGCTCCCGCACCGTCCTATAGCACACCCTCTTCGACCACCACCATCACAACCATAATACATAGTATCGTGACGCTCTCTGCCTCTCTGCCTCTCTCCATCTCTCCGTCCCCCAAAGTCGCACTCTATGCTGAGGTCTCATTCATTCCTCAGGGCTGTGGCTGCCCCCCCCCCTCTCTCTCTCTTTCTATCTCTCTCGCTACAAGTTGAATGCATACTGATGTACTTGAATAATGGATGTTGTCCACCGATATCCTCCATATTTACACGGATGGAATAATGTGCGCGTGCGCCGCCTTCATTTATGTGATTGCGTGATTATGTGACCTTATGTAAAGTGTATTGTATTAACTTAAACTCTTTGCGTTCTCCGTCTTGCAGCGCGCACCGCCGAGTGTCGCCTTTTCATACCCCTGCCATGTGATTCAAGGCTCTGTGGTAATATTATCTTGGGCTTCACCTGTAATTTTCATATTATGTTTTTTTTTCTTGTGTGTGTGTCTGTGCGTGACTGCGTGTCCGTGCTATAGAGCACGCTGCAAAATCCTGAGTGTATAACTTTTATTTAACTCAGAAAGTTCGCGCGCGCGCACACACACACACACACACACACACACACACACACACACACACACACACACACACACACACACACACACACACACACACACACACACACACACACACACACACACACACACACACACACACACACCTTGAGATTTTTCCAAGTCGACTTGTCAGACAGTAAAGTCGACTTGGACGTGCTCAAATACGGAGCATGTCAAACAAAGCACTGCGCACACAGCGGCCTCTCCAATATGGCACAGTGTATCTATCAAAACATAAAACTGTAATAGTAAATACTAAACAGTGCAGGCACACAAGCAAGTGTGCGTTGCACACTGGTACACAGACCAGAAAAGAGGACACAACAGGAGAGGGGGCATAATTGGCACACAGCGCAGCAGCAGCGCAGCAGCAGCGCAGCGCAACGGCCCGAGAACACAATACAAAATATAACATTATCACTAGTGGCAGTCAGCAGCCCGACCTTCAGAACACAATATAGAAGAGATAGGTCTATATATTAACATTACAGCAGCCAGCAGCAGTTTGGCACATCATCAGATCAGATTACAATCTGCATTACCTTCCACGTTCAAGACGTGAACCTCCTCCTCCTCCTCCTCCTCCTCCTCCTCCTCCTCCTCCTCCTCCTCCTCCTCCTCCTCCTCCTCCTCGATAATGTTCTCATGTTAGTTTGTTACTTATTCTCCGTCGCCGCACTGACCGGAGACGGAGAGATTCATGTGTCCCGCCGCTCCCGCGCGTAAAGCTGAAACAGGACAGTCATTGCGTCGGCACGGATGTAGCCTCGGAAACCCAGACGTTTTATTTCCAGCACGGAGGTGGGGGGGGTATATGGTTTGGGGATAAAGTTTGCGCGCTTCTACCCGTTACTTCTCTGACACAGCACAGTTCAAATTCAGCCAGTCAATAGTGGGACACCGCTGAGAGCCACATACACAGCTGCAGTTAGGTTCTTAATTAAGGGCGCGTTCTGAATGCAATGCAAACTAATAGGCGAGTGCGCTCCGGTGCATATATGCAAAGGGAAAGAATGACTTCTGTCCGTGACAATAATCAATGCTACAGTTTGAATTCTGTACACACACACACATAGAGCAAAACATATGATATGGGGAAAACAATTGATTTGTTTTTTCCAACTTTCGACTTCTCCTAATCTGAATCGTTTCGTGGCAGCGGTGGCCGAACGGATAGCGGCGCGGTCTAGATACCTGAAGGTTCCCAGTTCGAACCAGCCGTCCGACACGTTAAAATTACCACCGCTGAAATGCCCTTGAACAAGGCATCAACCACTACGATGAAATGTGTTCTATGAGCAGGGCCTGGCTGGAAACAAGTTCTTGAGCTTAGCCCAGATACCCTGGGTAAATATAGATTTCATTTCATTTCATTTCAATCGACTTGTGTTAATGACATCGTTTTTTTTTTAACACACACACACACACACACACACACACACACACACACACACACACACACACACACACACACACACACACACACACACACACACACACACACACACACACACACACACACACACACACACACACACACACACACACACACACACACACACACACACGTATCTGTGTGGGTGTGCATGTTTCTATGTATATTTTTTTCCCTTCCGTCCCTCTTTCTGCTTCTCTCACTTTCCATGTGAAGATCAAGCCTCGAGACATGAATGCACGTTAAGGCTGTCCCCTTCTCTCTGGTTCATCGTGCCAGGCTAGTTTATGCGTAGGGGGTACGACAACCATGGCCTTTCAGTTACAGTACGTGACAGTGTCTCGTGACGGCTACATACAGTACAGTACAGGCCACCCAGAGGGATACGGTGCGTGCGTTGGAGCTGCATGGGTACGTTGGCGTCCCCTCAGGAGGAGTGTTTTCCGTTTCCCTGACATGGGGAGGAGAGAGGGCTTCAGATCTGCATGCGGTTAACATGGATATGCCTGTCAGGTCGGTCAGTCAGTCAGTCAGTCAGTCAGTCAGTCAGTCAGTCAGACAGGCCCACATACCCATGTGTGTTTTTTTTATACTTTCATACACATCTGTCATCAACTTGAAAAATCCACCCGCACAAAAAAAAAAGGACTTTAAAAAAATAAAATAAATGTGGTCTGCACCTTCTCAATGCACTCTGTCTCACATCACAGGCACTCTGTTTGCGAGTGAGAAAGACAGAGAGAGAGAGAGAGAAAGAGTTGTGTGCGTGTGCGCGCGTGTGTGTGTGTGTGAGAGAGAGAGATCTTAATCTGTGATTGTGACAAACACCTTTGGATATTCTATTTACTCCATGGCAACTGGTCCCTGTAGGGCCATAAAGCCCCTTCGCTCTGGGCTGAGCCGCTCAGGGTTAAAGTACTGCACTGACAGGAGACTGAGTACCGCTGCTCATGGTGTGTGTGTGCGCGCACACGCGCGCGTGTGTGTGTGAGAGCTCAGCGAACGATGCACAATTGTGTGTACTCTCTCATTGTTGTGCATGTGTACAGTACATGTTTTGCTGTGGCTGTAGTGCGCACGCACGCACGCACGCGCGCGCGCGCGCGGCGCGCACGCACGCACGCACGCACGCGACGCGCGCAGCGCGCTCGCGCGCGCGCACGCACGCACGCACGCACGCACGCGCGCGCGCGCGCACACACACACACACACACACACACACACACACACACACACACACACACACACACACACACACACACACACACACACACACACACACACACACACACACACACACACACACACACACACACACACACACACACACACACACACACACACACACACACACACACACACAGTGTAATGGCTTTATTTATGAAGTGGGGCCGGCAGCAGTACCAGCTGCAGGTGATGGAGGAGATAGCACAGAGTCACACGCCATGCTGTGCTCCTGCAGTCCACGCCACGCTTTCAGCCTTTAACCCACTTAGACCTGCATGAGACCAGATTCTACACAAAAATGTCTTCTATAAATCCTGACAGCTTTCATGAAAAACCTGTGTTTCTGTGTCAGTGATTCTCAAACTAGTTCATGTCAAGGACCCCCCTCCCCCCCCCCCCAAAAAAAGCAAAGATATGAGTTCAAAACGTTCACTGTGAAATAACATATTCGCCACGTTTTCATGATTTTTCAAAAATAGCAGATCTACAAGCTCGCGCCATGAGCTTGTAGATCTGCTATTTTTCAACAGCTAAAGTTGTGGTTCAACGCTAAAGTGACACGGATGCATTCCCGCCCTAAATAGGTTAAAGATTGATGCGCTTTGGCTCATGTGAGGGAGGGACGTGAAGGGTGAGAATTCACCACAATTACACTTAAAAAGAAAAAAAAGATTTTAGGCATTTTAGCACGGTGCTTCTCAAACAATGCCATTTCAGCTATACCTCTGAAATTGATATATGCATATTTGGCCGCGGACCGCATTTGGAAGGATTGTGTGACAGAGAGATCTATGTAAAAAAAAAAAAAAAATTGTATTCCAAATGTTTCATATTTTTTCAAAATAGCTGATCTATAAGCTCACATCATGTCTGAATATCATCAAGAGCGACTCGCAAAATGCAAGGTCAGAGTGACCTAAATGAACTCCAATCAGTCAAGTCAGTAGAATGTAATGGAGAAAAAGCGCTGCCAATTGTACACATGCATACGAGTGCATGTACTCATATTCTTTACGTTACTCGAGTATTTCCATACTTCTACTCCACGACCCCAACTCTCTCCACCCACTTTGGGAACCACTGCTATAGAGGCTACTGAACTCCATAGCATCTGCATGTCTAAACAACATGCTTCTTTCTTTTGAGGTCAGCATCTTTGCTCACTATTGCTCGCTGACCGGAGGCAACATCCCACTATAGCAGAGTCAGAGAGGCAACGTGGCGGTGTGCGTCAGCTCATCACGGGCTGACCAGCACTCCACCTGCCTCCAAATGTGCCACAGACTCTTCATCACTTCTCTGTCTACGATCTATAGGTTTATTATCCCGCCCTCAATGACAATCACATTCCACGCGTTGTATTATAATTGACAAGATACCGTGACTGCCGGGATTGTTTAATGACCTTTGGAGCATATATGTTTAATTACCTTTGGAGCATATATGTTTAATTACCTTTGGAGCATATATGTTTAATTACCTTTGGAGCATATATGTTTAATTACCTTTGGAGCATATATGTTTAATTACCTTTGGAGCATATATGTTTAATTACCTTTGGAGCATATATGTTTAATTACCTTTGGAGCATATATGCCAAAGTATATTTGCGCCTTTGATCCATGAATATCCGCTTAAAAATAGTCCCACGATTTGTTATTGAGCCGACAAAAAAAAAGCCACTTCCGTGATCCGGGTCACAGACAAAGAGCAAAGCGGGCTGAGATCGTTCACTTTGCATTGGACTCAGTTTCCCAGAAGCCCTTGCAAGCCGCCGACGGTTGGTTGAGTTCCGGTTACGTCATCATAACGCGTCATGCCTCATCACAATGTCAGAATAACCATCTAACCATCTAAACATCTAACGGCGAATTAAACACAAAACAAATAGCGGGTTTAGCGTATTACGCGTGGAAGGACAAAAGAATAAATGTCGTGTATGGCGGCGGGTTATGCGCTCAGAGTGTTCATATGAAACGCATTATTCAGGAAACATTTCAGCCACCTCTTTTGACCCCACTTTGGGACCCACTCTACGCACCGTCATCAAACAGCGACGCGCACCTACCGTATGGTGCAGCAAGATGGGTCTGGGGGGACCCCCAGGGGTCCTTGATAGTAAGGAACCAAATGGTCCCTTAAGGGTCTGTAACACAGAGTGTACAAATGGAACCAAACGGACCCGTACACTCTCAGAGTCAAATTAACAGTGATTTTACAATATAAAATCGGGGTTGCAGATCTAAAAAAGCCATTGAATGGGGATCCGTAGCCTAATGCATGTCGCACTGGCGGCCCTTGAAAATAAAATGGTTGAGAATCACTGCTTAGAGTGTTACAACTCTTCTCTTATATGCATGGGGGTCCCTGCATGGAACATCTTTTCAAATGGGGGTCCATGGGCTAATTAATTAGTGTCAATTTGGGGGTCCTTGACATGACAAAGTTTGGGAACCACTGTTCTACAGGCCACATGTTTCTGCATTACACCTCTCTCTCTCTGTCACAATAATAGAGAGTATGCGCATGCTTAAAGTGAATGGCACATCGAGTGGCAAAGCAACAGGCAAAGTGAGTTTAACATTGTTTAATGTTGTTTAATGCAATCAGATATGACTTTTCTGTGTGGATGTATGGGCTGTCAAGGCCAGAAAGTAGTTTTTTGCCACTCAGTAGGCGTTCCTGCATAACTTCCTGGTTTGATGATGATGTCACACACATACCCTCTATAATGAGTTAAATTTGATTTAACATCCCCAGGTGTGATGGTCATCATTCAGGGCATTATTTGACCGAACCAATTCTTAAAGATCTCAGAGGCAAACATTGTGCTTTTGCCTTTTGCCTTGCCTTTGGTTACTGTAGATTTGGATTATTATATAAAACCACTTCAGAAACTGTGATGCCCGAGAGAACTTGCTTATTCTCAAAAACAGAAAATAATAAAAAAAAGTTTAAAAACAAAACACTTCAGAAGGCAATTTGAAAAGAGCAGATCTACAAGCTCGTCACTTGCAGATCTGCTATTTTGGACAACACACTATACAGTGCGATGGGAAGACACTATTCTTGGAATCAGTGAACAGGGAGGTTTAGCACAGTCCTTATAGAATAGATTTATGGCTATTGGATGACCTCACTCAGCAATGTGACAACGGCACCATTGCAAGGCTGACTGGCTCTTTTCCTGTGAATTAAATATTCTCTATACCTCCCACCTGCACCTGGGGTGTACTTTAAACACACAGTCTCTCTCTCTTTCTCTCTCAAACACACACACACACACACACACACACACACACGGACGCATGCATGCACACATGTATGCACGCACACACGCACACACACACAAAAGGTGTACTCCGAAAAAACAGGAAATGAGGACATTTCCTCAGTACTCCCCTGAGCCATAAGGAACCCCTGAATGGACGAGGGCAGCAGATTGTGGATTTGCTGGACACTCAGTAGAACGGTTGAGACACACGTGGGGGGACCTCATTTGGTCATCTGTCTCCCCTCCACTTCAATCCACGTCTCAGAGAGAGCGATGTGTGAGTGCGTGCGTGCGGTGCATGCGTGCGGTGTGTGTGAATATGCACCCAAAAAAAGCGTATTTGAAGGTTCCTACCAACTAGAATAATGTTTCTGTATATCTGCCTGGGGGAGGGGGGGGGGGGTCAAAGGCTTTTATGTGTGTAGCAAAATACACACATACCGCATAAATGCACATATTGTTCGCTACAGGTGTGTGTGTGTGTGTGTGTGCATGCGTGTGTGCGTGCGTGCACGTGTGTGTGTGCGCGCGTGCTCACACGTGCATTTCTCTTTGTCATTCTTAGCCTGCCCTGCACTCTGCTGAGTCTGCTCCCCATTTAGCGCCCCTGAAAGGCCAGGTTGCTAGGTCATTTATACCCCAGTATCTAGGGGTGATTCACCGCTTGCAGCTTTTAGAAAGCCATGGTGAATTGATGGCGTCTGACTGCGCCCGGTGGCGCGTGACGCGGCCGCCCTAATACACAACAACAGGCTTCGGCAGTGATCAGCGCGGGGCGGTGATGGGGAAACATTATACCTATACGGTGAAATGGCTGTCGCTGACAGCGAACCCGCCTGTTAATGTGCGTCTGTGGGCAAGCGAGCTCATACCACCGACACCCAGAGTGTGTACAGTGATAAAGACAGACAAAGAAGGAGAGCCAAAGACAGATCGCTTGTCTCTATTGAGACTAAATATAGTCTGGGCTTTTGTGCGGCCCTTGTTGGATCCCATTTTTCAGCCTGACCCCGTTGCACATGAGACAAAGCAAAGCACTCTCTGTTTCTCCTTTCCATTTCTCCCTCTTGTTCTGTGCAAGCCCCCCCGTGCACTCATCGCGAATATCTCACTCATGGTCAGATTTGCAGCTAAAGCAACACGGCGTTTGCGCGCGCAAGTCTCGTTCAGATGGGTCGTCTCAGTGAACTGCTCGTTTGTTAGCGGAGATGTTATACCGGCTGTCAGACTGAGGGTCCATCTTGTTTTGCCAGGTGGATATAGACCGGGGGGAGGGGGACGGGGGGGGACAGGGTAGGGGGTGGTTGGGGGTGGAGAGCTGTTCTGGGGCCTTCCCAGCAGTGTCTGGCGGGGCTGGCCTATGTTTTGATCCAAAGCAGCTGGTATAGGGCGCGATACCCGTTTAGTCTGAGAAATCAGCTTGGGCAAACAAACACCTCGTCGCCGGCGTGCACGACTGTGCCCCCCCCCCCCAAAAAAAAGAAAAAACGCAGGGTCACGCCACGGCATCTGCCAACCATTAAAACCTCATATCAGCCTTGTGTGAGCGTATGTACCGTGCATGCAGGCCTGCGTGCTTGTGCGTGTGCGCGTGCATGAGTTACTCCACTTCCCCCTCTGACCCCCCCCATGCAAAATAAGCCAGATCCTGTCTCCAGGACAGCAAATAAACAGTACAGACCTCAGGCATCATTAGTCATTATTAGAGGTGATACAGGGCTGCACCTGTGCCGCGCTACACCCACAGGACTCCCAGCATCAGAGAGCAAAGCCCCCCGGCCACCCCTCCCCGCCGCCACCCCCCGGCCCGCCATGCATACCCCAACCCACGAGGGAAATACCCCCAAGTGCAGGCTTGCAGGTGTGCGCTGGTTTATGCACATGTCACAACTGACACGGGGGGTTAAGTGAGACGTCTTTTAAGGTATACACGGCCGCCTCACGTGCAACTCATTCGTTCGGGTTCATGTGTTCAGCCAAGGCTGCTTGTCAAACTGAAACGCGGCGTAATATACACGAGCGCCTGTGTGTGAAAACTCCAAAACTTATGGAAAGGCGTGCGGGAGGAAGTTTCTCCCTCCCCCTCACCGACGCGTACGGAAGGTACAAACATGTCGCCGGTGACTGTGCGTTCTTTTAGTCACATTCTGATGCAAAAAACAGCGGTGATGAGGGGAAAAAGTGCTGCGATAAGTAACTCTGGATGTGCGAGCGCGACTGAAGTTCCCTCGTAGCGAGCACTCCCGCGGGAATACAGAGATTGTTACAAAGCAAAGGAGACGACGGCTTTTGTGTCGGGTGTGGTAGAGGAACTGAAAGTGGCAGTGTGGGTGGTTTACGGGGACACGAGAAAGACCTGAGGGCTTCACAAGGTGAGAGAGGAAGAAGGAATGAGAGAGAGAGAGAGCGTGGGTGGGTGGGGGGGGGGGGGTGCACAAGAGAGACGGGTGGAGGAGTGTCGGAGATAGAGAAAATGCGTAATGGAGAGTGATATAAAATGGAGAGAAAGTGAGAAAAGAGAGAAGCAGATGAAGATGGAAAAAAAATGGGAGAAACAAAGGGAGAGATGGAATGTGTGTGCGTGTGTGGGCGCGTGCACGTGTGAATTGGGGTGGTGGGCGGCGGCACGCCGCTGCTGCTGCTGCCGCCGACTTGTTTGTGTTGGCGCAGCTGTCCAGAAATGCGACCGCGGACAGGAAAGGTCTAGAAGTTAATTACACCGGCGGTCCGAGCCAAAATAAATGTCAGTCCTCGTTGGAAGTCGACAAGAAGTCTCCACAGCTCAGCTGATGCTATTTAACCCATTTAGACCCCCGAGGCCGATTCTACAAATGACAGTTTTCAGGGAAAAAAATGATTTCTATGTCAGTGGTTCTCAAACTATTTCATGTCAAGAACCCCCAGAATTATCTGTATTTGGTCACGGACCCCCCCCCCCCCATCTAAAAAAATGTTGTTCCAGGGACCTCCCCAGAAGCAAAGATTTGAGTAAAAACGTTCGCTCCGAAAGAATATATATTCAAAGATTTGCGCCACATTTTCACGATTTTTCTAAAATAGCAGACCTACAAGCTCGTAGCGCGGCACTCGGTGCCGCGCTATGAGCTTGTAGATCTGCTATTTTTCAATAGCTTAAAGTAGAACACAATGCTTAAAACACCAAATGGCGTTCCCGTTCAGAATGGGTTAAGAAGCTCCCCGTAAAACTGTTCTTTTTTTTGGGGCGAGGGGGATGGGAGGGGGTTCCCCCCGTCTGCCTTCCTCAGTCGTCCTCGCACCTCGGTCTGACCCTGAACGGGCCACTTCACCCGACATTTTTCTTTTAAAGCTATTAGCGATGGCAGAATGTCTCCTCTGCAACTGTACAGTATATGTACGTCTCACTTCTCGCGCTCAATTCTCCACAATCCTTAATTGTGATCTCGGAATCTTGCAAAGAAAAAAATAATAATTCCATGATCTTGAATCTCAAGTGGGTTTCTTGGTAAAAAAAAAAAGTCAAAAACCCAACCTACTGTACCTGATCTTTTGTATGCTCAATTTATAACCATGTAAAATGTATAGGCATTTAGCATGGTGTCATTTATAGCGACTTAAGCCTGAATTATAGTTGCGATGACATATAATGCGATGCAACACGTAGTGAGCTTGTAGATGTAGACGTTATATTATCACTGTTGTACGACATAACATAAATTAAGCATTACATCGTTTGTCATTTTCTTGTAGCTTTGTCGAAAAAAGACAAACCAATGGTTGTACTTTGTACGCTGTCGACAAATAGGCCTACATCTTTACAAAAAATATATAATTACGCATTACAGCACAATGTGCAAGGTTGGAGCAGGCGTTGACACTAAGGCAGGTAAATAAAACTCTGAACGTGGCCAGAGCACTCTGTGGAAAGCAAAATAAGAGTGCTGTTTACCTAGAATATTCAGTTTGTACTGTTGCTTGCTACACTTAAAAATATAAAACAAGTGTGAACCCATAGTCGAATTCATAGCTACAGTATGTAGCATAACAATTGAGGTATGACATATTTTTATTACACATCAGCCACAGAAAGTAAGACGAATAGTTGTATCATTTTATAACGGACGATTTACTTTTCGGGGCAAGTGGCAAGTAGAACATGACCCGTAGGCTACTTGCCGGACGGGCAAGTGCCTCTGAGACCCGTGACGGTAGTAACTGCCATGACCCCTCGTCAACGACAAAATGTGACTGTTATGCCTCAGAGTTGAGAGCTAACTGCAAAAAAATTATAAATCTACACAATGTTTTTTTTGTTTCGTTTTTTACGTTGTATCAGATGAGTTTATGTTGTTACATTTCCGGAAGTCTGGTCCCAGGTAAACCCTCCACAAACTTCTAGGGTCTATAACTTCCATTTGAAACTCATTCAACAACACAATAAACAAACAAGCACATGGCTGCATTTCGGGGAGAACTCCTACAGAAACATGCAATTGTGTGTGCGTGTGCGTGTGCGTGTGCGTGTGCGTGTGTGTGTGTGTGTCTTTCGTGCATGTGTCTGTCTGTGCCTATATCTGCAAATGCATGCACGTGTAATTCCTCTATATATCGCTAACCTCTGCTCTTCTCTCCCCTGGCTGGGTTCATTAAATAAGCCTGGTGGCGTATTCTTCCTTGCTCCACAGCACTGCTGCTGGTATTAATCAGTCTTAATTCCACAGAGCACCGCTGGGCACCCTGCACCCTCCCACAGCCCCCATTTCACCTATACAACCCCCCTCTGGCCCCTGGCCACACACACACACACACACACAGGCCCGCGCGACAGCTCACGGAATCACACACATACCGTATATGCACCCCTGCACATTCATACACTTCTACAGTTGTGCAGCGTTTCTGATGCACGCGCGCACACACACGTCACGCACACACAGTGCCATCCGCCAGCATCGATGCCACTCAGCCTCCCAGCTGTGTGGACTTTTGGAACACATTATCTCCCCAGTACCCCGGGACCATCCCAGTATGCATGATATTAACATAACTTAACCCGAACACCTCTGGTCAACTCTGGTCACTCACTCAAAGAGAAGAAAACCAGGGCACTCTGACACTCGGGAGTAGAACCGCCTGCACTTCACAGCTCAGAACGACAGATAGAACAGGG
Source organism: Electrona antarctica (assembly GCF_951216825.1). Taxonomy (NCBI): domain Eukaryota; kingdom Metazoa; phylum Chordata; class Actinopteri; order Myctophiformes; family Myctophidae; genus Electrona; species Electrona antarctica. The sequence goes on from NC_136804.1 coordinate 6,842,007, forward strand.
AGAAGCACTCTATACAATAGAGTTTCCCAAACAGTGGGTCGGGCCCCCATTTATGGGTCCTCATATTATTTTTTTTCATTATTTTTTCAAAAAACATTCCCGAAGAAAAGCAAATCTTTTCATGAATTAAACCATGATTCAATGATTTTTACCCCTTATGAATTATGGGCAGGGTCCCTAAGTGCTTTTAATTTAAAAGTACCTAGTTTTAAACTTTTAAATATAAACTTGAGTTCCCTTAACAAATGACCATGAAATCAACCATTTTTAACCATTTTAGCCTAAACCTTTTTAAACCTTTTTAAATGCACACATTAGTAATGAAATCCTTATCTAAGCAAATAGGAAAAACAACCAATGTCTTTTATAATTTTACTTAAAAATATGAATTCAAATAAAGAGTAGGCCTGACACCTATTTGTCCAAAACATGTGTCTTCACTCTTGTGAGTCAAAGGGCAACTTACAGTTCAGGAGAATGGTGGTGGTGGTGTTGTTGTGAGAGCACTGTGTGCGGCCTACACATGCAGGTGGACAGTGTTGCCTGGTTGCTCAACCCGCTATCTGGGATGTCTTGCTTCAGGCGACGTCCTCTTCAGGAAGGTTTAGTAGCTTAGGAGTTGACTGCTAAACATGCCTCCTCCCACTATCATGATACAACTAGCTTAGCCAACTAGCATGCCAACAGCATTACATGCAGCCACAGTCAAGCTGGAAAACGTCCTTCAAATCACTGTTCATCAACCAGTCCAACACTTGCAACTCAAACCAACAGATTACTTTTTCACTAATCTGGTAAAGACTTATAAAACAACGTGTGTTACATTCTTTTCAGCAAACATTTCTCTCTCTTCACTCTGTGCTGCTCTGCTCTCCCTCTCCTAATTACCCAATGCCCCACACCTGTGCCCAATCTACTCACTCAATCACTCACACTCACTCTTCCTTCAAATAAGTAAAATAAACCCTTTACAATAACAGGTAAAATAAAACATTACAGATAAATAGATAGATTTCTTTTTTCTTTCTTTTTTAAACAGTAAACATGAAACCAAAAAATTAAATGAAAAAGCGCTATAAAAATGCAATCCATTTAGGCCTGACCTCGAAATTAAAAATAAATCTTCTAAATCCTCCAGTTTTCTGAAATAAATATTTTCACGATTATTCAAAAATAGCAGACCTACAAGCTCGTAGCGCGCTGAGCTTGTAGATCTGCTATTTTTCAATAGCTAAATTATAACATAATGTTTAAAACACCAAAAGGGGTTCCCGCCCAAAATGGGTTAAACAGTAAACATGAAACCAAAACGTATATATACACCCAACCGGGTTACACATAGATTAGAAGTATAGATCAGCTTTTTTTCACTAGTTTGGGTCCCGGGAGAATGTCTAATTTCTGTTTTGGGTCACGGGCTGAAAAGTTGGGGAGCCACTGACATAGAGACGAACCCAATGTATGAATGAATGGACCATTGTAAAGTGCTTTGCCTTTGAGTATGTTGGGATAAAGTAGACCTTTAAGCAGTTAACCATCACTTCTAAGAGTGTGCACCCTAGCTGTGCTCAAGCAAGGTCACAGAGAGACAGAAAGATTTCTATATAGTGTCTGAAAAAGTAGAGACACGTCAGAATTCTCCAGGATAGACAAGCCTTCTGTCCTGTTTCCAGGGGCGCCCCGATCAACGGACTGATATGGTAACTGGTAACTGGTAACTGGTGCATTTATATAGCGCCTTTATCCAAGGCGCTTTACATAGATTGTGCATTACATTCACCCATTCACACACACATTCATACACCAATGGCGGCGGAAACCATGCAAGGTACCAACCAGCACATCGGGAGCAATTAGGGGTTCAGTGTCTTGCTCAAGGACACTTCGACACTAACTCTGGGGGAGCCCATCCGGAAACTCTACCCCTGAGCGCGGCGGTGGCGAATCAGATTCGTGATGTAACAGGTCGTATTTGCTATCATCTATGCCTTTGCTGTTCATATGCATATCACATGACCATTCATTTTGGGATAAGTATCCCGGGAAATCATTAAATATATGATTCCATGACTTATGTTTACTGCCTGTTTATTGGACTATCTGATAACTCTCTCACGGTACTAGCGCATCAGTAAGCACTCTGTGCATAGAAAAAGCGCTATAAAAATGCAATCCATTAAGATGCATCGAACACAACATACAGGAACACAATACACAGTGACTCAAAATGCAGGGAACACAAGATACAAGCGTTTTAGATTGTGCTGTAAAATGGCTATTTGATGCACAACGTTGCATACCGTGCAACATTTCGAGCAAAGCTTTGATCACGTGCTGACTGTGCTGTTGTTGTTTATTGTTGCTGGGGCCACCAATGTGCACCTCAAACAGTCTCATATTATGTGAGTTCTTGCCATGTTGTGTTTTCATTACCATCTATCGGTCCAATACTTCAGTCATACATGTCTCTGCCATGCGTATAGTGTGTATTGTATTCCTTTTTATGTTTTGTTCATGATTTCCTCTCAGATCACGTTTTTCCTCAAGCATTTCCTCTTTGTTTTCTTACAATTCTTTGTTGCTTTGTGTTCTAGGTCAAAGTGAAATGCAGGTAAACGTATTTAAATGAATCCTGGAGTGTCGTGATATGTTATCCTAGGTCTACGCATTTAAAATAAACTAAATGTACGCGGTGTCGTGGCGTTTCGGAGCGCCAGCCATGACACTGACAAAGACTCATCTGAAGACTTCATTACCACCATACAAATCAATTCTATGCCACACCACACTTCACCACACCTGACCGTGTGTGTGTGTGTGTGTGTGTGTGTGTGTGTGTGTGTGTGTGTGTGTGTGTGTGTGTGTGTGTGTGTGTGTGTGTGTGTGTGTGTGTGTGTGTGTGTGTGTGCGCACGTGCACGCGCGTGTGAGAGACGGGTAACTCAAATGTTACTGGAGTGCTCGTTAAATGGTCGAGCGGCTGTAATTAATCACCAGATATGTGCTGAAGGGGATATGCGAACACTTCTGCCTATGACACAGTTTGTGTGTGCATGTGTGCGCGCGTGTGTGTGTGTGTGTGTGTGTGTGTGTGTGTGTGTGTGTGTGTGTGTGTGTGTGTGTGTGTGTGTGTGTGTGTGTGTGTGTGTGTGTGTGTGTGGAGATACAAATGTCATCATGCTCATCCATTTCCTCTCCTCTCTTCTATCCAACAGGAAGTGTGCAACTTAGTGTAAATGTGAAGACCTGAAATGACCATGCCCACAGTAATAAAACCCCTCTCTCTCTCTTTCCTCTCTCTCTCTCTCTCTGTCCCCAGAGGCATTGGTGTTCAAAGTGCCGTTCAGGACTTAATTGTCCCTAATCACAGCTGAAGGTCATTGCTACTCAGCAATACATCTCCCATCCTCTGCCCTGCCATGCTCATCCCTCTCCTCTCCTCTCCTCTCCTCTCCTCTCCTCTCCTCTCCTCTCCTCTCCTCTCCTCTCCTCTCCTCTCCTCTCCTCTCCTCTCCTCTCCTCTCCTCTCCTCTCCTCTCCTCTCCTCTCCTCTCCTCTCCTCTCCTCTCCACTCCTCTCCTCTCCTCTCCTCTCCTCAGCGAACTGTCACTGCCAACAGGGAATCAGTCATTGGCCAGTGGACGAGTTGCCCCAGCAACCACCAGCCACCTTCACAGCACGAGAGAGAGAGAGAGAGAGAGAGAAGAGAGAAGAACTGCTCTTCAAGAGAGTGAAAGACAGATACAGAATTGCGTGGTAATTCGGATATCATTGTCTGAGTCGTGCCTTTTCTTTTTTCAAGCCACAGAACTGTGTGAGGGAGAGGAAGAGTTAAAGGCTGTAGGGGAGGGTCCACTGTTTTTCGGTGACGCCTGAGTTCTAATTAGTTGCGTGCGGGTACAGCCGATCTACAAGATCACAACGCGTTGCAGCGCGACGTGTTGTAACTTGTGACCTTGCCGCGCGGCTGTTTCCGTTTCCCCACATAACACCAAGCGCCAGGCGTAACGCTGGGAGAGAGGAAGACAACACGATCCATTAAATCACAAGTGATCATCCGTCCAAGTGTGAGCGTCCAAGTGTGAGCGTGTGTGCGCACGCACGCACACACACACACACAGGCGGCCGTGTGCATGCGTGGAATGGTGAAGGTCGATGAGACATTGAGGCAATCACCCTAATGAAAACAAACGAGGGATGTGGACAGAATCGGAGAGAAGAGAGAAAGCACGATGGAGAGAGAGAGAGAGAGAGAGAGAGAGAGAGAGAGAGAGAGAGAGAGAGAGAGAGAGAGAGAGAGAGAGAGAGAGAGAGAGAGAGAGAGAGACAGAGAGAGAGAGAGAGAGAGAGAGAGAGAGAGAGGAGAGAGAGAGAGAGAGAGAGAGAGAGAGAGAGAGAGAGAGAGAGAGGAGAGAGAGAGAGAGACAGAGAGGAAGACTAGACAGAGAAAAACATATAGTGTGGTGTAGACGCAGAGACGAACGGAAAGAGAGAAGGGTTTACCGAGAATCAGTGGGGAGGAAGAAGAAGAGAGAGTGACAGCGAGAAAGACAGAGAGAGAGGAGAGATGGAGAGATGGAGAGAGAGAGAGACACTGCAGCGAGACAGAGAGAGAGACAGAGAGAGAGGAGAGATGGAGAGAGAGAGAGACTGCAGCGAGACAGAGAGAGAGAGAGACACTGCAGCGAGACAGACAGAGAGAGAGAGAGGGTGTCTGCTTTGCTTCAGTATAACCAAACACAAAGAGCTATAAACGGTGAGAATGAACAGATGCATGACAACAGACTGTATAGGCCTGCATTTCAGCTGCTTTCACATACAAATGCACTGCTAGACACATGCACACGGCGCACAGATACGTGCACAATTAGAAAGCGGCCTGTTCCCACACACACATGCACACGCACGCACACACACACACACGCACACAAGGTTATTCCTGGAGAGGGAAGAAGACACAGGACTTGACATTCAGCCTCAAGAAGATGATTAATGTCGTATACGGCGTACACACAGGCACCGAGAAAAAAGATGAAGGAGATGAAACGAAAAGAAGCTAAAAAGCTAAAGAAATGGAGCCGTCTCTTGAACGCGCGAGTGCCATGGAGCTCTTTTTGCTGTACCTGCATGCGTGGTGCAGGCAGTAGAATCCTGAGCGTGAATTTAACCAATTTAGACCTGATAAAAGATTCTAATGTCTTCTAAATCCTGACAGTGTTCTGAAAACCCTATGTTTCTATACGTCAGTTGGTTCTCAAACTATTTCTATTCAAGAACCCCTAGAATTATGTATGTAAATGGCCGCCAACCCCCATCTGAAAATATGTTGTTTCAGGGACCTCCCAGCTCAAGCAAAGATATGAGTTAAAAGCGTTCACTGTGAAAGAATATATATTCAAAAGATTTGCGCCACGTTGCACATAGCAGATCTACAAGCTCATAGCGCGGCACTCAGTGACTCGCAAGCAAGAAGGAGGAACAAACACAGCCTTTCTCTGACAAACAAACAAAAAGCAAAAGGTATGACAGGAGAAACTTAGTCTGTGAAGATGGACGTGAATGAGATTCCCGTTAGCAGATTGAACGCAGTGGAAGTGAGCTTTTTAATTAATTAACATTGCTGCTAATTAATGAGCACTATTTAAATCAGAGAGGGAGAGAAAGAGAGGGATTGAGAGAGAGAGAGAGAGAGAGAGAGAGAGAGAGAGAGAGAGAGAGAGAGAGAGAGAGAGAGAAAGAGAGAATTGAATTGAGAGAGAGAGAGAGAGAGAGAGAGAGAGAATTGAATTGAGAGAGAGAGAGAGAGAGAGAGAGAGAGTACAGAGGCAGAAAGCAACATGCAGGCTCATGAGTACGGTTGCGCACACACACACACATGCACGCGCGTACGCAGTCAGTATAACCCTCGTTCCGTGCAATCGCATTCTGCACTCCAACCAATCACGCGGAGCGCGTGCAGAGCCCATAGGTCCCCCCCCCCCCCCCCCCCAACAGGAGGTGGGGATCATTGAGACATTACCACTGATCAATAAACAGGAGGCCCGCTGCTGTAGAAAGCCTCCCACAGGAGAGACACTGCCTCGGGCACAGATAACAGCATGAGCCCAGCAGAGAGGCCTCCGCCGTAAGAAATGTCTGCTTTAATAAGTCAACAGTTTGCCTTTTAACAATTGCATTCGAGCCAGCAGGATCTGAATCAGGGAAACACTCTCGCTGCCAGTAGGAGGAAAGCTCTTCGGCTGCTGAGACCGCCCTTATACGATATAACCGTTCAGGAACAGCGGGAACACACTGACGAAATTATAGAGTAGTTCGTGAACATTTGGGACTCGTCGACACTCGTGGAACAGACAGATATACCATTCCGAGACCCTGCTTTATAGACTGCAGGAAAGCCATGGTGTTAATATTGTCAAATGGGTGCCATTTGTCAACGTGTGGTGCCGCTGTCCAATGTAGCCGGGAAGAGTGAATGATCACATTTATCATGACTGTTCCGGCTACATCGTACAGGATGTAGGACAATAGGATTTAGGCCATTTAATGTCCTAAATCCTGTTTAAAACTAATGGAAAGGGGTGCCTGGTTGCTCACCTGGTAAGAGTGCATGCATTCCACATAAATAAGGCAATAGTCCTTCCAACAGCTGGCCTGGGTTCGAATCTTACCAGAGGCTCTTTGCTGTATGTCGTTACCTCTCTCTCCCTCCCTCCCTACTTTCTATGTCTCACTGTCACTATCAGAAATAAAGCAGGGATGTTTTTAGTTGGATTTTACTTGTTTCAGGCAAACTTGTTTTAAGTGACCCTTCATGCAATGCAGTGATGCAGTCTCATTTCTCGAGAATTTGAGAGAATTAGCTGAACTGCAGGTACATAAGGGCTAGTACACGACTACGGTAACAATGACCTTGACCATGTGTACCTTGCAGACAAAGGGCGTCCCATAATACGACCCATAGTTATAATACAAGCAGGCGGTTTTACTTGAAGATACGATGCAAGACATCTGCAGCAGTGTCGTCGGTCGGTCTGTCTGTCTGTCTGTCTGTCTGTCTGTCTGTCTGTCTGTCTGTCTGTCTGTCTCTCTGTCTCTCTCTCTCTCATATATATATACATTATGGAAATGCAATAACAAAAACATTTAAAATTAATAAATGGTATACAAAGATAGTACAAAACATTCAACATAACATAACATATGCTGTAGGCCAATGGGCTTCTACAATAGACTTCTATTGGTGAATAGTGACAAAGGCCTGAACCGGAAGTTGACGGAATGCATTGGAGTCTATATTGGCTTTACAGTGACAAACGAGTGACATCATGAACCACGTGACCCGGGCTGTTTTCTGCCCCCTCAATGTCCTAACTCTGTCTTGACTCTATGGCTCTGAACCAACCAATAAGCCAGTCGGACAGGCAGCCAATCACATACGGTATAAGTCAAACTCGTCGCCACCAATCCCGGCCCGGGGGCCATCGACGCCGTTACATCACCGAACTGGCAGGCCGGTGAATGAGCCAGTTGTTCACGCCAAACAGCAAGAGTGAGTCAGCATCCCTCATGCATGCATCCTCCCTGAGCCTGTCTGCTCTGTGTACTGGCCTGTTTCCACACCAAGAAGGGAAAAGCCTCCTGCTTTACTTCTGATTGAGGAGGAGGAGGAGGAGGGTGGTGGTGGGGGGTGGTATTGGGGGGGGAGGGGGGGGGGGGGGGTGTTGGTCTGCTATCAAGTGCTCACAGCCTGGTATCAAACACGTTTCTGGCTTGTCAACAGGCAGCTGGCAGCCCTCCAAATCCCCCCACGGCGCGTTGCGCTGCACCGTGCCGCATGCGCGGCCGCGCTGAGAGGAGGGGAGAGAGGGGAGGGGAGTTGTGTGACACTGATCCTATAGCCTCTATCGCTCTCTGACAGCCCGCTGTAATAGACCCTTCAAACACTCAGACCTCCATCTATATTCATTTCAGACACACTGCGTACGCGTACAAGTGCGCGCGTGTGTTTCTTACAGTATGTGTTTGTGTTTGTTTATGCATGCCGTTGAATTTGGGAGTCATTATTTGGGTGCTTTGAGTCTGTGTGCGTGCGTGCGGTGCGTGTGGGCATGCGTGTGTGGCGTGCGTGTGGCATGCGTGTGTGCGTGCGTGTGGGCGATGCGTGTGTGCGTGCGTGATAAAAACGTGTCCATAGCGAATGGTATATATCTTCTTTATTGCTGTTGTTGACATGGATCCCTTTAGCCCATAACGGGATAAGCCAGCGGGGGGGCTAAGCTGCTATCCACTCTGAGGCACACACACACAGTACGCACACGCACACACACACACACACACACACACACACACACACACACACACACACACACACACACACACACACACACACACACACACACATGAGAGGCATTATTCAGCAGGTCAACAACGGCTCTTTCTGTTTGGTTGTTTGTGTGCGTGCGTGTGCGTGTGTGTGCGTGTGCGTGTGTGTGTGTCTGCCTGCTTGCACTCACTGCTCGAGGCTAAAGGCACTCACAGTGAAATTATGTTCTCAGAGAGCCTCCGTGTTGCCCTCTTTATCCTGACAGCTCAAGAAACAGCCACAAATAAATAGGCACAGAGCTCTCTCTCTCTCTCTCTCTCTCTCTCTCTCTCTCTCTCTCTCTCTCTCTCTCTCTCTCTCTCTCTCTCTCTCTCTCTCTCTCTCTCTCCTCTCTCTCTCTCTCTCTCTCTCTCTCTCTCTCTCTCTCTCTCTCTCTCTCTTCTCTCTCTCTCTCTCTCTCTCTCCTCTCTCTCTCTCTCCTCTCTCTCTCTCTCTCTCTCTCTCTCTCTCTTCTCTCCTCTCTCTCCTCCTCTCTCCTCTCTCTCTCTCTCCTGACATGACCACCGTGGCAGAGTACAGGCAGGTGGGGTGGGGAGATAGTGTGTTATTGTTTGGGGGCAGCGGTGGTGCATGTTGGGGGGGGGGGGGGGGGGTCAGATGATAAACGCTGTGCATTTGAGCCGCTGAAGTGAAGCCGACTGGAGTCGAGCTATATGGAGGAGTGGGCTTTGATTGTTTAATGATAATAAATAATAACAATTTAACCTTTATTGATCCCTGTGGGGGAAGTCATTTTTTTTGTCTGCTCCTTCGCACACACACGCGCACACACACATACACACACAGCCTTAAAACACATCTTCTTTTGTCAAATATTGCACAAAGCAGGCACTCGGGTGGTGCAGTGGTAAAGGAACCTGACCACCACCACCGAAGGTTGTGGGTTTGAATCCCCACCGCGGTGCATCTGGCCTTTCTCGGGCGTCAACTCGCACGGACACAACTTGCCCTGCATGTTCAGGGGGGGAAAGAATGAATCCAGGCGGGGAAGATGATATCACTGCACGTATATCCTACTTGCTGTGAGCCTATATGGCGTAATGGCGGCACATGTCAGCATGCAGGGAGTGTCGGGCGGGAGGAGTAGGACGAAGAAGGCTCTACGTCCTCCCGGTGGGGGCTCCTCACTGGTAGGTGAGTCAGTCAGTATAGCATATACTATACAACAGCAGTGACAATTCACACGTGTGTGTGTGTGGGGAGGAATCAAAGTAAAAAAGCACAACAAAGGGGGGGGGAAATCCTATAAAAACAATATATCAATGAGTAATTATTGTCTCTGCTCTCAGCAATGGATAGTCATTTGGCATTCTTCTAGAATCCACATCAAATCAATGGGTGACGGTTGTTGTGGTTTCAGGTTTTATTGGTGGCGTCTACGGCTAAAGGAACTGAACCACTGTGGCACTGCCTAGTGCCTACCATGTTGGGGGGATTTCAGTTATTCATTGAAGAACATTTTCTGGGATATCAGTTTAGCCGTGGAAAGATTGATAGCCCCCCTGCATTGCTCCTGTGTGTGTGTGTGTGTGTGTGTGTGTGTGTGTGTGTGTGTGTGTGTGTGTGTGTGTGTGTGTGTGTGTGTGTGCGCCATGCGGTGGGGACATTGTAATGACAATGCTCTCTCAACATCATATACTGTAACAACACCAGATTTTCATCACCCCCCACCCCCGCACACACGCGCACGTACGCACACACACACACACACACACACACACACACACACACACACACACACACACACACACACACACACACACACACACACACACACCACACACACACACACACACACACACACACACACACACACAGACCCCATCCGTTCCGCAAATCAAATTGCAAACATGGAAGGAGGGCTAACCTTGGCAGCCTATCTGGCTGGGGGAGATTTCCATAAGATTAATTAGGCCGGCCAGCCAAAGACAGGAGGGCGGGCAGGGAGAAAATAAAATCATAAAAATAGGAGAGGGGGGGGGCGGACAGGGGTTGAGGGTGGGGGGTGTTGAGGGCTGGTGATGGGAGTCGTGGGGCAGATAGGTAGAGGTAGAGTGGGATGAGACGTGTGCGTGCGTGCGCGTGTGCGTGTGTGTGTGTGCATGCGTGCGTGCGTGCGTGCGTGCGTGCGTGCGCGTGTGTGTGTGTGTGCACGTTCAATTTGTTGCAGTGTGTGATGTGCGGAGAGACAGTGGGCGAGTGTAATTTGGACAATGGGTAATTAGTGCAATCTGTGGACTCTCAAAGGCACAGAGAGGACAGTGGAGGGGTGGGATGCCGGGGTTTGGGGGGGGGGGGGGATGGGGGGGCGGGGGTCTCTCCCGGTCGGCCCCCGCGATGTGGAAGGCCGTGCGGCGGGGCCCACATTTAATTAGCGCAACTTTGATACCCACAGGAGTGCCAGGGGCCCCGGGGCAACCTAAACAGTGACTGACAACCCTCGCACCCCTGGACGCTCCCCTCACTCCAATTATAGACACGCCAAGCTGAGAGGACCACACACACACACACACGCACGCACGCACGCACGCACACACACACACACACACACACACACACACACACACACACACACACACACACACACACACACACACACACACACACACACACACACACACACACACACACACACACACACACGCACGCACACACACACACGGATGAGCACATGCACTCGACTCGCACAAACAATACAAATTCAGGTACACACAAGTGCGTGCTGGCATGCGAGCACACACACGCGTGCAAATCTAGATGCGTACGCATAGCAGCCTCATGTCACAGACGACTGTAGGTGTGCAGACTGTGCACGTACACACACACACACACACACACACACACACACACACACACACACACACACACACACACACACACACACACACACACACACACACACACACACACACACACACACACACACACACACACACACTAACCTTTCTAAGTGTGCACAAAATGCCCAAACAAGGCAGCCTAGGCAGCCAGGCAGCTAAGCCCCGTCGTATTTGCGTGTTCCAAATTGGCATTTGGATTAAATGGAGCTTGAGATGCCCTCCAGGCGTGAGGAGGAGACAGTGGAGTAAGGGAGTCACCTGGCCTGATCCGCTTAAAATGGGGATTCATTTCTTTCTTTCTTTTTCTTTTTTTTGTCTTCTTCTTTTGGACAGGAGAGAGGAGGAGAAGCAGGTGGCATTTACGGGGGGAAAAATATGGAGGGTGGCAAAAACGTGAACACAAGCTGTATTCCCAAAAAAGAAATCACACCTGTGTGAAGTAAGGGGCGCTCTTATCATCATACATCATCACTTTAACAGTCTTCACTTTTCTGTCCTCACTTTTTTATCCTCAATACACTACGTACTTTGCTCAGCCAATCAACTCATCGCTATGGGGTGATCAGCCAATCAACTCATCGCTATGGGGTGATCAGCCAGCCAACTCATCGCTATATGGGGTGATCAGCCAATCCAATCATCGCTATATGGGGTGATCAGCCAATCAACTCATCGCTATGGGGTGATCAGCCAATCAACTCATCGCTATGGGGTGATCAGCCAATCAACTCATCGCTATGGGGTGATCAGCCAATCAACTCATCGCTATTGGGTGATCAGACAATCCAATCATCGCTATATGGGGTGATCAGCCAATCCAATCATCGCTATATGGGGTGATCAGCCAATCAACTCATCGCTATGGGGTGATCAGCCAATCAACTCATCGCTATTGGGTGATCAGACAATCAACTCATCGCTATGGGGTGATCAGCCAATCCAATCATCGCTATATGGGGTGATCAGCCAATCAACTCATCGCTATGGGGTGATCAGCCAATCAACTCATCGCTATTGGGTGATCAGACAATCAACTCATCGCTATGGGGTGATCAGCCAATCAACTCATCGCTATGGGGTGATCAGACAATCAACTCATCGCTATGGGGTGATCAGCCAATCAACTCATCGCTATGGGGTGATCAGCCAATCAACTCATCGCTATGGGGTGATCAGACAATCAACTCATCGCTATATGGGGTGATCAGCCAATCCAATCATCTCTATATGGGGTGATCAGCCAATCAACTCATCGCTATGGGGTGATCAGCCAATCAACTCATCGCTATGGGGTGATCAGCCAATCAACTCATCGCTATGGGGTGATCAGCCAATCAACTCATCGCTATGGGGTGATCAGACAATCAACTCATCGCTATGGGGTGATCAGCCAATCAACTCATCGCTATGGGGTGATCAGCCAATCAACTCATCGCTATGGGGCGATCAGCCAATCAAGTAATCGCTATTATTCACACAAACACACAAATCTGGGCATAGGAGGGGCTAACAACGCCCCTCCAAAAAAATCAATAACTTTGCCGCAGCGGTCCCGCTGCGTGGGTCCTGTCTGTCTGTCTGTCTGTCTGTCTGTCTGTCTGCCTGCCTGCCTGCCTGCCTGCCTGCGTCTCTTTTATTCCCATATATGGAGATCCCTTATTTCCTCAGTATATGACCATATATAACATGGGCGGTTGAAGCACCACCCTGGCCCACCCTGCACTCCCTTGGGTCCTCACTCCTCAGCGATACCCATGCTGAGGCCACGTCCACACAGAGGCGTTTGAAAAGATATCACGGAGTCGTCGTCAAAAAGTTTATCGTACACGTATGAACTGTCTCAAGAAATGAAATTTCTTGAGTGTGTGTTCACATTAAACCACGAAAACGGCACCCACCCACTAAATATGCCTGTAGTATATATGCCCGGCCTGCAGGTGGCGCTGTGGCTGCCACAAAGCACCAAAAAGGGAGAAGAAGACATGTAGGCCGTGAGCCAGGACCCCAAATCTGGGGTCATCTGTACCGATGGGGTGAATAAGTCTCATAGTGATTTTTGGGAAGGTATACATCCCTAGTGCTAGGAAAAATGTGATAGCATTGCATCTGTGGTAGCTTTCTGTGTGTTATCACTCCATTTATAACCACATGCCAAAACTCAATTTTCAAAATCCGAATGGAGCATTCTACTTCAAACTGATGGTTCTCTCCTATTATTGATCATATATCTTTGAAGAATGGTTGGGATACAGCTCAGACTATATATTTTTCTGAAAAGTTGTTAAAATTAGCACATCTAGAAATGTTATCTATTACAGGAGAGACAACATATAGGGACTATATATTACATGAGACGTACTTCTGTTTTCATGAAAGATGCAGCACAAAGGCTCCCTCTGTAAATAACTGTAAATATTTAAAACCATCTTAGAACATAAATTCTAATCAAATGTTTTATGAAATTCAATAAACTAAATATAGTGTAAGTGTACAGTGTAAGTAATGCATAAGATAACTTTCCTTCCACCATTACATCACCTTTTAGTCCATTTGACACTTCTATCTGTTCAATACCAAACCTAATAATGCTGTTTCATATTACGTTTTTGTTGTTGATTTGTATTTGGGGACAATTTTAGCTTGGTTGCCCAAACTTTGGTAATTGGCATAATCAAAAAAGGCCTTTATATCAGGTCAATCTCACATGTTAAAGGTCTGGTCAATGAAACAGAAACAACTATTTCTATTTCTATAACAACTTATACTTATACATTTGTAATAATAGCATAAGAAAATATGATAATATTTATCTTTTGCAACTACATTCAATATCTGTAAGTTTCAACTCATAATCAGGAACATAAAATCAACCCACCACATCCCCCCTAGCCCTCCTGATTGGCAGCAATATCTTACCCAAATCCTGATCTACCTCATCGTCAAAGGTATATCCTCTTTATTATCAACATCACTTCTCATTTGTAGCTTCAACATCTCATCAGGTGTCAGGTCACCCTTAGCAAAATGTGGATCTCCCATCCAAATTGTGTGACATCACCTGAACTTTCAAATTGAGCTTGGTGGTCTGCCACATTCCACTTCTATATGAGTACAACTGTCGTGGTACAACAGCAGCAACAGATTGTTACATTGTGACACCCAACTCACCCAGCACATCAGGGTAGTCTGGGAAGTTCCCTGCCAGCAAAGTATTTTGTGCTCTGATCTTGCCTTTGCACATGGATATGAGGTTGCACAGGACTGTCCCATTGAAGGTCGTTAATGTCAAGGCAATTATGTTTATGCACTGTCAAATAGGTCTACATCTATTCTATGGTAACATATAGCTGTATAGTCATATTATCCTACTCATTACTGTGCACAAATGTATACATCTTTGTGTTTGAGCACAAATGCATTTTGAGAACCCCCACATTTTCAGTAAAGCGTGCACGCTGTGCGGCCCCCACACACCATCATTCTACAGTTCAATCTAGTTGAATACCCCTGCTGTAGGTTACAATAACAAACAGCTGCATATCAATGGTAAGGTGAATACTGTGCATGTCAACCAGTGACCATACTGTATCTGCTGCATGCTTGGACACACCTGCTTATGAGACAGACATTGACCTGACCTTTAGCACATAAGATTGACCTACTTATAAGAAATTGATTTTATGTGACAGTTATTCTGTTCATTTTGTAATTGTATTGTTTTTACATAATGCAGTACAATAGAACATCACTTTGGGTGTGGTATGGACACCATTTTGGATTTGGCAATACATAATTAACTAGTGATGGGAGATTAATCGGCAAACACATCGGTATCGGACGATTTGAGTTGTTTTTAGATTAATCGGCATCGGTTTGATTAATCAGACCGATTACGTTTTTCAATAAACTTTTCCCTACTCCTTTTTCGAACATAGTAACTGCGAGAGTGAGGTTTAGCCAACACCAACTCGGGATTCCTGGATCGCTGCCCTCCACAATGTCCTATCCAACATCAGGTTATTGAGCTCTGCAGTGTTGTTAGCCAAGCTGTCGCGCCGCAGCACGTCTACATAGGTGGTACGCTTCTTTCCCCCCCTTGGCTTTGCCCTGGGTTTGGCTCCCATAGTCAATTTACTTGCCTCAAGTTCTGGGTACCTGACGCAGTGCCCTGCCAGCCTCATCCTTCTCTCTCTGACTTTGTCCGTGACCCGTGGTAGGTCCCCATAGAAGAGGTCCACATTTCTGATGTGACACCTAGTGCCATTCGTAGCATTCTTGTGTAGACTCCATCCAGGGATTTTTCCTGTTGTACTGTGAGGTCCATGTCTCGACAGTATCTATGAACAGCCGCCTCTTAAGGTCTTCTCCCATGTCTGATTTCCACACTCTCCTCATCCCGTGCAAGGCTTTCCAGGCAAGTGCTCGCCGAACCTTCAGATCCTTTTCAGTTGAGGCAGTCCAGGCCCCGAGGTACTTGAAGTCCTCGACTCGCTCGAGCACCGTCCCGTCTGCAGTGGCAATGGTTTTGTCCTCTGTCATTACCTTTGTTTTCTTGGTATTGAGCTTGAGGCCGAACTTGGACCTTGGCTCGAGTCTGGCTGTAGCCTGACTCTATCATCTGGACCAACTTTTCTGGAACTCCGTAGGCACGTAGAATACTCCTGAGTTTCCCCCGGTGGATGGTGTCGAAAGCCTTTTGGAAGTCAATGAATGTGATCACCGCTGACAGGTTGCGCTCCCATACCCCTTCCAATAACCTCCTCAGTGCCAGTATCTGCCCGACTTTCGAACATAAACATAAGTTAAGGATTATGAAAGATCATTATTATTATTTTTGGACGTTTATTTCCTTTGTCTTTTCTCATTTATATTTTAACATGTTTGGAATAAATAAAAAAATGAAATGAAATTAATGAATCGGTCTGTCTTTACAGATAAACAAGCCCAAAGTAACAGTTTGAACAGATCTACAAGCTCACAATATTATAAAGGTATTTAAGTTAGATGTGACTTGCCTAAGCCTGCAGTGCAGACACCCTGTTACATTTATAATCTTTCAATACAGAATGAGATCGACATTGGTAATATTGGTTATCGGCCATAACAGCAATTAATTATATCGGATATCGATATCGGCCATAATGATGAATTAGTATTAGTTATAGCCATTTTAAGCTCCTGGCAGCCATATTGGACGCCATCTTGAAAATGACACCTTTCCAGAACATATATTTTCCTATATTTTCAGTATATTCTTAAGCATGCCTAGAGGTACCAGAACCAATTGGAAAAACCTTTTCTATCATTTTTGGGGGGTGTGTTACTATTTTTTTTCATATTGATCCATGCCATTTTCGCCTAGTGTTATAAAATAAAATGCATGATAGCACTCATAAAGCTACCACGGGTGCAATGCTATCACATATTTTCTAACTCTAGACATGTATACCTTCACAAAAATCACTATGAGCCTTATTCAGCCAGATGGTACAGACCAACCCCCCTGGCTCACGGACTAATGGAGCGTACTACCATTGTTGCCATGTCTTCTTATTATAAGCGACTTTGGGCTTCTTTTTGGGCTTGTTTCTAAAGTGTAGTTGCTTATTTGGGCCCCTTTCCTATGATTTGATTTGATTTGATTTAGCACAGTATAAAAACAAAACATTAAAACAAGCAAAAATATAGAAAAAGGAAAGTGCTAGGGTGAGGCAAGAAGCCCAAGGGGCTTATACGAGGCCGCTATATGTAAGATAAGAATAAAACATTTAGAACATGATTGTAGGCCTATAGAATTTCCAAAATACATGATTGTACTATAAAAAATAACTACAACATGATTAGAATACTTGGTTATTTACAGACCTCCATTGTAAGAAGCGGCTTGTGTTAGCAGTACCGCACGCTGTTTATATTTCGACAGAAATGTTGGGAGCGATGCGATAAAAAATAAATCTCACATCACATCCGAACGTTGAATGGATGACGATCACCATGGACAGCGAGCGCTTGTAGTTTATAGCCACAGACAATTCTACTTTGAATGGGCTCCATGGAATTAGTTTTTTTTTAGGCCGGAACCCGATAAAGTCAACTTCCACTTCATTACCTTCATCGACATGAAAGGACACCTCTATGAACTGGATGGGAGAATGGATGGTACAGTGACGCATGGAGCCACCACAGATGATTCCTTCATTAAGTCAGTGAAGTCAGTGAAAAAAGGTAGTCGAAAAAAGGTAGTCGACGAACAATTTCTGTCATAGTATTAGTCAACAAAGTTGGCTACACTTGGATTTGAAATACATTCAGTAGCGATTAAGCGAGTCGATTAGGTTAATTAGCTAAAAGTATGCATACAATATATGCATAAAATAACTGAATTTAAGGTTATATTAAACGTGAATGCTAGGGGGTGGCAACTGCCATGTAACCAGACTCCGCCAGATTGCGGCAGTATATTGATTCCACAAGTTCCCTCCTCCTACCTGCATCTGGTCTCTCTCAAGTAGAAACGATGAACCCGGAAGCAGCGGGACAAACATCTGATATCTCTATAATAATTTCGAATTGTAGTCCTTATAGGTTGTGTTTACATTTGCACTGTGGCACAGCTACAATACGTCACCAGTCTCGCGTTGATCCCGCCTCTAGCGGCCGCATATCGCTCCAATCAGCGTTTGATCGGAGTACATCGTCTCTGCCCGAGAGAGACCAGATGGGAGCAGGAGGAGGAACTCACTGCTGCCGCCATCTGGTGGAGTCAGGTTAACTGCCATCCCCTGGGTCCCCACATGTTTTACCTACATTCACAAGAAAACGCACGGCACAAGCGACAACACAGCCATCCACTTCCCCCAACCACCCCCCCCCCCCCCACACACACACACACACACACAGACAGACAGCACTGGCATGCTGGTGTACAGTCTGCAATATTAATGTACACGAGCGAGATTGAATAAGTGATTGGAAAGCAGCAGCTTTTCTTTTTCTTTTTTTTTGTTGCGCTGGTTTATTTTTAATGTGACGGGGCGCGCCCGACGCGGAGCAGCGTTTTACAACAACGCTCAAGGTGCGCACGAACAAACAAACAAACAGCCGCCAGCAGCACCATGAATTATGCAGCCTGCGCGCTTTCATTCGACACGCCGCGTGTGTTTAGTAAACAAACTGTGTACTCTTTATCTAGATGTTTTGAGTAAATAATAGATATTCAAATCTGCACCGAGGCTATAGAGGAAGAAAGTGTAATTTGTTGTATTATTTAGCACCGTTTCTGTTTTCTCTATCCTGCTATACATCTGTTCTGGCATCCCCCCCCCCCCCCCCCCGCTGTGGAGTTGTGACTCAGACAAACAAACACATTAACGACGACAACATATGTATACAGCTCTGTGTGGCTGAGGTTTCGTTCTCAGAGCAAACCCTGAGAAAACATCTCGTGTTTCATGTTTTTTTTTGTTTTTATTTCCATGCACAACAACCGCCTGCCTTGTATCATGAATGAATTACCACACGTTGAAATATTCATCGTTGTGTGTGTGTCACACAGTCTACATATCTCTCTCTCTCTCTCTCTCTCTGTCTCTCTCTCTGTCTCTCTCTCTCTCTCTCTCTCTCTGAGAGGAACGAGAGATATTTTGGTGGTGACGAGCCGACTCATATTTAAATGAAAAGGAATCCATAGGATAAATATTTTATCCCCCCCCCCCCCCCTTCCAAAAAACGGGTGGTAAGAAAAACACAGTTGGCATTCACAATATGGCGTCTAATTGAGCGCCATCGCAGCCACTGTCAGATAATCACCTCTCCAAGTCCTCTCGGAGAGGGTTCTGGAGGATTAACCCATTCTGGGCGGGAACCCCTGTTGGTGTTTCAAGCATGTTATACTTTAGCTATTGAAAAATCGTTAAAATGTGTCGCAAATCATTGAATATATATTTCAGAGCGAACATTTTTAACTAAAATATTTGCTTCTGGGGGGTCCCTGGAACTACATATTTTGAGTTGGGGGTCCGTGGCCCAATTGAGATAATTCTGGGGGTCCTTGACATGAAAAAGGTTGAGCACCACTGACATAGAAACATAGGTTTTTCAGAAAAATGTTAGGTTTTAGAAGCATTTTTTGAATCGACCTCAGTCCAAAATGGGTTAAAAGGACATTAACAGGAGCGCGTCGTATACACAACATGGCGTGTTGTGTTTTCGCCCAGGGGACTGAGCTGGCCGCACCGGCGCATCAATAAAGTTTGTTTGATCAGGGATCGCCTTTCATCGACTGGGGGGGGACATCAAACAGGGGAGCGCTAATGGCTGGATAATCAGTGACAGACAGGATGACACGGACGATAGTGCGAGGGGGAGAAGGCACTATGGGTGCCGCGCTATACTGTGTGTATACACGCCCTGTCACTCCCGAGGGTATATAGCCAGCGGTGGACAAAGTATACGCAAGCCTGGCCTGGGAGTCGAGCTACATCGATATCGATACTCCTGGTCAAATATTACAAGTGAAAGTCGCTCTGACAAATTAGTACTTGCTTAGTAGTTGCTTTTAAAAAAGTCGTTTAACCCATTGATGCCTGGTGCAACCTATACGTTGTTCTACCCTTGATGCCGGCGCTCTCTCTGTGTCTCATCAGCTATTGTTATAATTTAGCTATTGAAAAATAGCAGATCTACAAGCTCATAGCGCGCCACCGAGTGGCGCGCTATGAACTTGTAGGTCTGCTATTTTTGAAAAAACATAACTATTTAAAAAAATAATGAATCAAAATTTGAAGGTTTTCAGAAACCTTAGGTCAGGCCCTAGAAGGCGTTCCCAGATTCAGCCTCAGGTATCAATGGGTTAAAAAAAAAGAAACATCTAATATTTCCCAGAAGAAAAAAATAAACAACGACAATGAAAATAGCAAGTTCACAATGCATTGCGCTGGGTATTTTCACCATATCTGAAATATATGGAATGTAGTGGAGTCAAAAGTACAATTATTTGTCTTGTAGTGGAGTGAAAGTATCCAAATATCCAAATACAGATACTATTCTTCTTAAAGGGGAATACCACTCATTATCAACATTTTACTATGTCATTAATATACCTTAGAGTTGTTGTGTGGAAATAATAAAAAAGTCCCCACATTGTGATGTCACAAAGATGTACTTCATAATGTTACTGATTTTTTTCAGACCTCCAGTTCTAGGCAACACAGAATGGGGGGACTTTAGAAGAAAATATTTCCACACAACAACTCTAAGGTATATTAATGAAATGTTGAAAATGAGTGGTATTCCCCTACAATACAGGCCTACAATACAGGCCTACTCAAGTGTAGGCCTACCTTGTGGTTACAAGTTACAACAATGTACACAAAATCTTCACAGAAAATGTGAAGACACACACACACACACACACACACACACACACACACACACACACACACACACACACACACACACACACACACACACACACACACACACACACACACACACACACACACACACACACACACACACACACACACACACACTTTATACATGAGGGGCCCCTAAAACTGCACCAGATGGGCCCTCTCTTTACCAAAGCCGCCACCAGGCAATGGTCACTTGCGGCCCTCTCTCCCTCCTGCACGGTGGATGTAGAGAAACGTGGCGTGACGTGCACAAGTTGACCCTGTTCCTGCCGACCCCCCAACAGCTGTCAGAAATTACGTCCAATCAGCTCGGCTCGCTTTTATTGGAGACGACAAATTGGGCCCTCTCCGAAAGACGGCCATTTGGCCCTCCATAATGCAATTTGTCAGCGTCTCACCCTGCGTTTTCTGTCTTGTTTCTATTTCAGCGGTCATCGCCACCCCACCGCCACCTCGGAGGACTCCTGCATGTCACGCAAAGGTTGTGTACATCTACATGTATTATGGAAAATGGTGAGAGAGGGGGAGGGGGGAGGGGGTCGAGAGAGAGGAGTGTGTGACAGATAGGTTACAGTAAGTGATATGGGATTGGAAACGCTACTGAAAGAGCTGTCAGACTGTTCCTGTCTCTCAAAGTCTGCATGGGAAGTTTTACTCCGTCTTTGCTAACTGACTGAATTCTCTTCTCTTCTCTTCTGCGTGTGTGTGTGTGTGTGTGTGTGTGTGTGTGTGTGTGTGTGTGTGTGTGTGTGTGTGTGTGTGTGTGTGTGTGTGTGTGGGGGGGGGGGGGGGGGGGGGGGGGGGGGGGAGTGGCAAACGTCTTCATCAATCAGCTGTGACGTGTTGTTGGAAACGGCGAGAATCACAGTACTCTTCGCGATACTCGGTACTATTAGAGCCCCGAACGATGCCAGATTTTTGGGTCTGATGCCAATCCTGATTTTGGACAATCCTAAACCACCACTTACCGATTTTGTAATAAATTAGACAAAACACACTTGGATTTGATTAAAGTTTTAACTTATAAGCAATCAAATACAAATACAAATAACCTTTTGATAGATAAGCCATTTGTATACATTATTGTATTTTAGTGTGTTATTTTAATTTCATTCTAAATTGAACAAGCAAACATAAAACACCCAAATATTGTATTGACCAGTTTAAGGCCCATTAAATTGTTTTTAAATAGGCGATCTACAAGCTCACATTGCGTCGACTTGTGAGCTTGTGAATCTGCATTTTCTTCCCCCCACCCTTTTTACTTGTTTAACGGTTGGCCTATAATGGTATGCCCAAAGTAGGGATTTCAGGTTGAAAGTGGTTACAAATCAGGACACATCGGATGAATAATAGAAGATATGAAGTTTAAATAATGACATGATAATTGCCGATGTCGGGTTCTTGTCACTTTCCCTCTTCCCATTAGGTCGTCGAGGGCGGATCCCAGGAAAATGATGTTTGTTGATGTGATCTCATCACACTGGCAGGTATAATTAAGCCCCCCCCCCCCCCCCCTCTCTCTCCTTTTCCTTTGTGTGGGTGTGTGGGCTTGTATAATGCTACGTCATGTCAACGCGATGACACGTATAGAGACATGCAACGGAAAGTTAGCGGGGGCGACCTGCGGTTCACCGTCAACGTTAGGATCCGACCAACTATGCGGCCGGGTCCGTGATCGCAAACACGTGTATGCATGCAGTGGATCGATCCCATCGCGCCAAATTCCATCACATCAAAGCTCCACACCATGCGATGGTTTACCTTCACTTATCAGCTTCCATTTTCACGGGAATTGTGTTTGATTATGTCAGTTGCTGAGATAATCTATTGAAATAATGCAGTTTTGTTTTGTGTTGAAATTATCAAGTATCACTATAGTGGTAATTTGGTAAATGTTATCTTGTGATAAACACTGTCCACGAGTAAAAATATATGTTTTACAGAACAATAATACTACTACTAATAAACAATGCATAGTTTAACGATTAGACTAAATTACTTTGTAGACTTGTTTTCCGACAGAGCACCTAATTGAAAGGGTCGCAAAATACGTTTTCGTTTAATTCCTCATCTATTCGTGAAGCTGCCAACACAACGTTGAATCTCCCCCCTTGCTTTGGCCATACTCTGTGCTCAACTCGACGGGAGAGATTGATCCGGTCATCAAACCCAAATGAAGCCGAGGCTTTTCGCGTAGGCGAGGCCGACGTTACCAATGGGTCGACGAGGTACAGTTCTTCTCATGCTGAAGCCATCAAGCCGAGCTCTGACACTCGGCCCCCGTCCGTCGGACAGCTGCGAGCCATTATCATTTGTTATAGATTCTGTATATCAACAATGAAAACATTACATAAAGACTTCCATATGGGCCAGAAACGCCATTCTGTGTGCTGGATGCTAAACGGTTTGGAGTAATTTAACATGATCCATTTGGAGAAAGAATCTCGCCCCCCTCTCTCTCTCTCTCTCACACACACCCACCGTCTCCGAGTGAATTTTCATTCCCTCCATGTGAAAAAAAAGAAACAGACAGAAGAGAAGGAGACATATGGCATGGACGCATGCGATTGCAATAACATTTACTCTGCAAATCACAACCATATTGGGCTGTGTTGTGTCAGGTAGACTGCGCCAACCATAACCATGCATACATCATAACGTCTGTGCGTGAAAGGGGGAATTGCTAGGAAATGAAAGAATACAAGGCCCCTAAAGCTGCCCGATGGGGGTTTGGTAATAAATAAAAGATTGAATCTCATCACATCATCAAATAAACTTTTTTTTCCATTTTTTTTTCAGGCGAGAGAACCAGCAGTAAACACAGAAGGTGAAACGTGGCGTCTCGGGCTATACTGCAGGACCGCCAAACAGTCCATTTCCAAGCTAAGCATGCTCCACTTGTTTTTGTTAATCCCATAACACGGCAGCGCTAAATCCAAACACATCTCTGTGACATTTCGGAGGGTCACGTTTCCTTCCTGAGACAACGCAGCATATTGTTCGGTCGCCAAGTGTGTGTATTACATGAGTTCAATGGAAGTATAAAAGCCTCAGAAGTACTATGTAATAAAACGTACAAAAAAACTTGGTTCACGTGTGCGCGCAACGTGCATGCGTGCGTGTCTGTTGCAGCTTGGCCACACGAGTTGGCAGGCTCCCAAGAGAAATATGCCATCACCATGACGACGACATCAACAACAATGCCTGCTACAGTACGTCTTCATCGTAATCATCGTAATCATCATCATGTCTTAGCCACTTCCAACCTGGCACTCCTATCACATCACCGTGTGGAAAAAATAGCAGATCTACAAGCTAATACGTGAGAATGCATGGTTTGAGCTTATTATATATCTGAATTTTTTACTATTAACCCATTCAGGCCTGACGTCGAATTTAAAAAAAAAAGTTTTCTAAAATCATGACAATTTTCTGAAAGATTTGAGGCACATTTTAACGATTTTTCAAAAATAGCAGACCTACAAGTTCATAGCGCGCCACTCGGTGGCGCGCTATGAGCTTGTAGATCTGCTATTTTTCAATAGCTAAATTATAACAATGTTTAAAACACCAAAAGGGGTTCCCGCCCCAAAATGGGTTAATGGTTAATGTGGTTAAACGCTAACGTGACATGGATGCGTTCCAGGTCTCAATGGATTAATCAAAAACGTTCTGCATGATGTCTTAAGTGATTAACTATGTGGCACTGTACGTTTTGTAATGACATTCACATTTATGTATATATACTGTACACATAATACTGCATCATATTAAAATTGGCGTAAGGGAGGGCAGACCTCTGACTTCACGCTAAGCTTGTAGATCATGCATGTCAGCAGCATGCCCATATGTGGGCCTATACTGATGACATCAGGGATTTCCATACGTGGGCATGAGAGGGACAAGGGACTGACAGACACAAGCAGAGGGATGTCATATCAGTCGGAACGACGGTGTGGCGTAGGTAGGTGTGAGGGCCCCGTAGTGGCCCGAACTCTAGATTCGAGGGCTGTGTAAAAAAAAAAAAAAAAAAAAAAGCACAACAAAGCAGTGAAAACTAAATAAATAAATAAAGTAAACCTCTGCCGGCGGTATATATTATTATGGTGTGAGCTGCAGCCGAACACGCTGTCGAGCTGCAATGATGCATTAGGTCTGTTAACGGGCCGGCGGTCCCGCAGCTAAACTGCCGTAAACAGCCCCAGTCAGCGGGGGTGACTGCTGTGAGCGGCCCACGGCACGCCGTGGCGGGCTAAATTAATGAGGGGGAGGGCACGAGGGGAGGCGGGTGGGGGCGGGGGGCGCCCCGGCGCTGGATCGCTGCCAGGGCCAGGCAACAGGCTGGCACGCCAGGCCTTTTGTTTGCACTCGCACAGCAACGACCCAGATCGCTGGCGGCAACCCGTGGTGTAAAGTAGTTTAATCCATTGAGACCTGGAACGCATCCATGTCACGTTAGCGTTTAACCACATTAACCATTAACCCATTTTGGGGCGGGAACCCCTTTTGGTGTTTTAAACATTGTTATAATTTAGCTATTGAAAAATAGCAGATCTACAAGCTCATAGCGCGCCACCGAGTGGCGCGCTATGAACTTGTAGGTCTGCTATTTTTTTTAAATCGTTAAAATGTGCCTCAAATCTTTCCGAAAATTGTCATGATTTAGAAAACTTTTTTTTTTAAATTTCGACGTCAGGCCTGAATGGGTTAAGTATATATAGGCTACATTTACTCAAGTGTACTCGGGTACAATTTCACGGTACTTTTACTTTACCAGAGTATCTACTGTGTTTATATGTGTCTCATTGGTGGGCTGTGCATGGACATTTCAAGTCAGTTTGCCTGATGAAGACCTAAAAGGGTCGAAACGTTGCAATTTTTTGCCATTACATAAAGTACAAGTCTCTTTTGGAGCTCTAGAAACAAGTGTGCGGATGTTTGTTCTTCCTCATGGACAGTTCAAGGAACCCCTGCCTACCAGTGACATCATCGGTATAGGCGGGGTTTGGTCGTTGACATTGTATATGCCTGGATGTTGGACCTTCATATTTGAAAAGATTAGTCTTAAAAAGACAAAAGAGTGGCCGCACACACTGATTTGCACACATTTCTCTCTCTTAAATGGCAGTGCACGGGTCCACTGAATTTCAGCGCCACTTTCCAGTCGAAACCGTTCAAGTGCTAATGGCAAGCTATAGCGCCGTTAATGGTAAATCGCTGCCAGTGGTTCTGTTTCCAACTGGAGGTTTTCTCTGCTGATCAATTTTCCATTTAAATACAAGCTGTTTGGATTCATTAGTCCATCCTTAAGTGCTTCAGAGTAATGTATAGGTGTGTGCACAATGTAAGATGTGTGTTCCGCAGCAGAGCAGACCTATACTTCACAACCTGGAATGAATGGCCTTGAGCTGTTGATGATGTGATGTTATTTAATTGTTTTTAATAGCTGCATAGTTAGTGCGTCCAAATTGCTTGAGCATGTTAGTCAGGCAACCAACATGTTTCAGTGTAAACAGTACCGTAAAGTACTGTAAGCATTCTGTATGTATGGCATGAGTATGGTAATACAACAAGTAAGACGCGCAAACGCGGGAAGCGAACGCAGCTCGTAAATTGCAATAACAACAATTAGAATAAATTACGTACTTTTTTAAGGTTTTTTTTATGTTCTCTTTTTTTTTTTAAGATTTTTTTTTAAGTTACGTTTTTTTAAGGTTAAGTTTTGTTTTAAGTTTTTTCTTTTTAAGTTTTTTTTTTTAAGTTAAGTTTTTTTTAAGTTTTTTTTTAAGTTAAGTTTTTTTAAGTTAAGTTTTTTTTAAAGTTTTTACTTTTTAAGTTAAGTTTTTTTTTAAGTTAAGTTGTGTGTGTGTGTGTGTGTGTGTGTGTGTGTGTGTGTGTGTGTGTGTGTGTGTGTGTGTGTGCGCGCGCGATACAGCTGCGCCCTCTGGTGGTGGGCGGGTGGTGTTACAGTGTGACACACACACAGACACACAGACAGACATGATCTGCTGGGTCTCATAGTAAATGCTCACTGCGTTCGCAATAACTGTGGTGGTGGTTGTGTTTGGTCTCTCAAATGATTGGCAATATAGGACTTGTGTCACCATCCATTTTCTCTGCTACTGTAAGTTCAGAAGCGATGACTTCACAGGGCCGATGCTATATCGACGTTGTTTGCCACTTTGGATTATTTTCTCAACACTACGACAAAGGATCACACCATTTCAACGCAGATTTTCATGAAAAGGAACGATAATGTCGGCGCCGTTATCTTTGTAGAAAATGTTTAAGACACCCTTCCTCTTCTCATGGTCGAAGTCCAACGCTGTTTTGTTTTTGTTCCCCTCAGCAATATTGTAAATACTTTCGTTTCTTGGTTGTTGTTTGTTTTTTTTGTCTTTGTCTTTTTCTTTTGTCTGCCCACTCTTTTTCTCCTTCTGAAATGTACACTCTGAAGCGATATTGCCCTTTGCCCCTGTTAAGTCTTGACTTGATGCCATATGTAGTCCTGAAGAAAGCAAGGATGTTACAGAGACACTGGAGATGGAGTCACTTGGAGGGGGGAGGGAGGGAAGAGGGGTGAAAAAGAAAATCCTGGGAACTGCACTTGTGTCCTATGTATGCATAGAAATGATGTTATTGTACTGCTTTTTCCAAATAAAATAAATATTATAATAATGTCGGCGCCGTGGTTCTTCAAAGTTTAGCAAAAATCTAGGCAGTCGACGGGGCATTGCGATTAATTCATTCCGCAGTCGAACTGTCGAACAAATGAACATAAAACTGGATTCAATCGGTATAGGAGAAGAGCGAGCGGGCTCGGTGACACCGACAGAAACTAAAATGAGAGCGCCGCGGAATAAGGATGACAAAAAGGAAGGCTATATATTAAGTAAAGGGCTGCCCTTTTCGTATAACCAAGAGGGAGGGGATGGAGACTAATGCAAAAGAGATTCCCTCTCCCAGAAATAACTCCTTCTCCCCCCCCCCCCCCCCCCCACCCCCCACCCCCCGCCCACCTGTCCTCAATCTTCCCACCTCACAACGGCCGCCTGCACCCACCACCAGCCCCTCTCCATCCATATATATACCTCAGCTCCACCACGGAACCAGACGGCCCGAGCAGCTCAAACCACGTGCGCGGGTTCAAAGCGACAGCTTATATTGAGCAGGGATCTTAAACGCTTTGGACCCACGGCTAATTTACCCCAAACGCTCCGTGTGAACAACCCCGTGACCTCCGACGGCGCCTCCTCCTTCCCCTCCTTGCACTTCAAAGCAACTTTATTAGGGGGACAGATTGGACCGCACTTAACCCCTAATGATGCCATATGAGAGGCTGCAAGTTTAACAAAAAAAGAAAAAAAACAGAGGAACCAAAGGAAGGGTTCCACGGTTTTATTTGATAG